>NC_091995.1:57500257-57833653 GCF_044704955.1 Pristiophorus japonicus
TCAATAAGATCACCTCTCATTATTCTGAACTCTAATGTTTATAGGCCCAACCTACACAGCCTATCCTCATAAGACAACCCCCTCATCTCTGGAATCAACCTCTGTACAGCCTCCAATGCATGTATATCCTTCCTTAAAAACGGAGACCAAAACTGCATACAGTACTCCAGGTTTGGCCTCACCAATACACTGTACAGTTGTAGCAGGACTTCTCTGTTTTTATACTCTCTCCTCCTTGCAATAAAGGCCACCATTCCATTTGTCTTCCTGATTACTTGCTGTACCTGCATACTAACTCTGTTTTATGCAGAAGGATCCCGAGGTCTTTCTGTACTGCAGCACTTAGAAATTTTTCTCCATTTAAATTATAATTTGCTTTTGTATTATTTCTGCCAAAGTGGATACCCTTACATTCTCCCACATCATACTCCATCTGCCAAATTTTTGCCCTCTCATTTAGCCTGTCTGTATCCCTTTGCAGATTGTTTGTGTCCTCAAAATTTGCTTACCCACCCATCTTTGTATCATTAGCAAACTGGGCTACATTAAACTCGGTCCTTTCATCCAAGTCATTAATATAGATTATAATAGTTGAGGACACAGCATCGACCCCTGCGGCACCCCAGTAATCACTATTTGTCAACCGGAAAATGACCCATTTATCCCGACTCTCTGTTTTCTGTTAGTCACCCAATCCTCTATCCATGCTAATATACTGCCCTCAACCCCATGAGCTTTTATCTTGTGCAGTAACCGCTTATGTGGCACCTTATCGAATGCCTTTCTTTAAATCCAACCACATCCACTGGTTCACCTTTCCCAGCCTGCTCGTTACATCCTCAAAGAACTCCAGCAAATTTGTCAAATATGATTTCCCTTTCATTAAGCCATGCTAACTCTGCTTTATTGAAACATGCTTTTCCAAATGTCCCGCTACTGCTTCCTTAATAATGGACTCCAGCATTTTCCCGAGAGAAGTTAGGCTAACTGGTCTACAGTTTCCTGCTTTTGCCTGCCTCCTTTTTTAAATAGAGGCGTTATATTTGCGGTTTTCCAATCTGCTGGGACCGTCCCAGAATCCAGAGAATTTTGGTAGATTACAACCAATGCATCCACTATCTCTGCAACCACTTCTCCTAAGAATCTAGGATGTAAGCCATCAAGTCCAGGTGACTTGTCCACCTTTAGTCCCATTATTTTACCGAGTACTACTTCATTATTGATAGTGATTGTATTAAGTTCCTCCCTCCTTTTAGCTGCTTGATTATCCACTTCGGTATTACTCTCAGTGACCGAGTGTTTTACTCCAATTAAACTGGTCTCGGACTGTTTCTGTCAGATAATAACTCCTGCACGGTCCCAGCAAACACTTCCACTCCCTCGTCCCTCCGATGTTTCTGCAGGATTGCTTTGTGACGAAGGGCTCATGGAGAGAAACACCCTGCATGGAATGGTCCAAAATTGAGCATCTCATAGAAACATAGAAAACATAGAAAATAGGTGCAGGAGTAGGCCATTCGGCCCTTCTAGCCTGCACCGCCATTAAATGAGTTCATGGCTGAACATGCAACTTCAGTACCCCATTCCTGCTTTCTCACCATACCCCTTGATTCCCCTAGTAGTAAGGACTTCATATAACTCCTTTTTGAATATATTTAGTGAATTGGCCTCAACAACTTTCTGTGGTAGAGAATTCCACAGGTTCACCACTCTCTGGGTGAAGAAATTCCTCCTCATCTCGGTCCTAAATGGCTTACCCCTTATCGTTAGACTGTGTCCCCTGGTTCTGGACTTCCCCAACATTGGGAACATTCTTCCTGCATCTAATCTGTCTAACCCCGTCAGAATTTTAAACGTTTCTATGAGGTCCCCTCTCATTCTTCTGAACTCCAGTGAATACAAGCCCAGTTGATCCAGTCTTTCTTGATAGGTCAGTCCCGCCATCCCGGGAATCAGCCTGGTGAACCTTCGCTGCACTCCCTCAATAGCAAGAATGTCCTTCCTCAGGTTAGGAGACCAAAATTGTACACAATACTCCAGGTGTGGCCTCACCAAGGCCCTGTACAACTGTAGCAACACCTCCCTGCCCCTGTACTTAAATCCCCTCGCTATGAAGGCCAACATGCCATTAGCTTTCTTAACCGCCTGCTGTACCTGCATGCCAACCTTCAATGACTGATGTACCATGACACCCAGGTCTCGTTGCACCTCCCCTTTTCCTAATCTGTCACCATTCAGATAATAGTCTGTCTCTCTGTTTTTACCACCAAAGTGGACAACCTCACATTTATCCACATTATACTTCATCTGCCATGCATTTTCCCACTCACCTAACCTATCCAAGTCGCTCTGCAGCCGATAGCATCCTCCTCGCAGCTCACACTGCCACCCAACTTAGTGTCATCCGCAAATTTGGAGATACTACATTTAATCCCCTCGTCTAAATCATTAATGTACAGTGTAAACAGCTGGGGACCCAGCACAGAACCTTGCGGTACCCCACTAGTCACTGCCTGCCATTCTGCAAAGTCCCCATTTACTCCCACTCTCTGCTTCCTGTCTGACAACCAGTTCTCAATCCATGTCAGCACACTACCCCCAATCCCATGTGCTTTACCTTTGCACATTAATCTCTTGTGTGGGATCTTGTCGAAAGCCTTCTGAAAGTCCAAATATACCACATCAACTGGTTCTCCCTTGTCCACTCTACTGGAAACATCCTCAAAAAATTCCAGAAGATTTGTCAAGCATGATTTCCCTTTCACAAATCCATGCTGACTTGGACCTATCATATCACCTCTTTCCAAATGCACTGCTATGACATCCTTAATAATTGATTCCATCATTTTACCCACTACCGATGTCAGGCTGACCGGTCTATAATTCCCTGTTATCTCTCTACCTCCTTTTTTAAAAAGTGGGGTTACATTGGCTACCCTCCACTCCATAGGAACTGATCCAGAGTCAATCGAATGTTGGAAAATGACTGTCAATGCATCCACTATTTCCAAGGCCACCTCCTTAAGTACTCTGGGATGCAGTCCATCAGGCCCTGGGGATTTATCGGCCTTCAATCCCATCAATTTCCCCAACACAATTTCCCGACTAATAAGGATTTCCCTCAGTTCCTCCTCCTTACTAGACCCTCCGACCCCTTTTATATCCGGAAGGTTGTTTGTGTCCTCCTCAGTGAATACCGAACCAAAGTACTTGTTCAATTGGTCCGCCATTTCTTTGTTCCCCGTTATGACTTCCCCTGATTCTGACTGCAGGGGACCTACGTTTGTCTTTACTAACCTTTTTCTCTTTACATATCTATAGAAACTTTTGCAATCCGTCTTAATGTTCCCTGCAAGCTTCTTCTCGTACTCCATTTTCCCTGCCCTAATCAAACCCTTTGTCCTCCTCTGCTGAGTTCTAAATTTCTCCCAGTCCCCGGGTTTGCTGCTATTTCTGGCCAATTTGTATGCCACTTCCTTGGCTTTAATACTATCCCTGATTTCCCTTGATAGCCACGATTGAGCCACCTTCCCTTTTTTATTTTTACGCCAGACATGAATGTACAATTGTTGTAGTTCATCCATGCGGTCTCTAAATGTCTGCCATTGCCCATCCACAATCAACCCCTTCAGTATCATTCGCCAATCTATCCTAGCCAATTCACGCCTCATACCTTCAAAGTTACCCTTCTTTAAGTTCTGGACCATGGTCTCTGAATTAACTGTTTCATTCTCCATCCTAATGTAGAATTCTACCATATTATGGTCACTCTTCCCCAAGGGGCCTCGCACAACGAGATTGCTAATTAATCCTCTCTCATTACACAACACCCAGTCTAAGATGGCCTCCCCCCTAGTTGGTTCCTCAACATATTGGTCTAGAAAACCATCCCTTATGCACTCCAGGAAATCCTCCTCCACCGTATTGCTTCCAGTTTGGCTAGCCCAATCTATGTGCATATTAAAGTCACCCATTATAACTGCTGCACCTTTATTGCACGCACCCCTAATTTCATGTTTGATGCCCTCCCCAACATCACTACTACTGTTTGGAGGTCTGTATACAACTCGAAGGGACAAGGCTCCCAGCTTTAATCATTCTCTGTCCTTTCCCCCCAGGACCAGTTCCTTTGCTCAGATTCTGATAAAAGTAAATTGGGAAAAGTGCACTATGATTATTACAGGCTGAATTAGTGCAGAGAGCTGCGCATGCGCGGTGCAGCCCTGCCCCCTGTGTCGATTCCCAGTGAGCAGAAGAGCGCATGCGCCCGCCCCTCCCCCAGCCTTGCCTGTGATCGCCACTCACTCAGTGAGCGGAAGAAGATGGTTTAAAACAGCCGGGAATGGAGACACCGCAGCCCCGGGGTAAGGCAGCGAGCAGCAGCCTCCTTACAGCAGCGCAGCGCTTTGGGAGCATGTCCGCAGCTGGGCTCAGGGATTGGCATTGAGTCCGGGGGAAGTTCAGGGGAAGTTGGGATCTGTGTGTAAGGGGCAGAGTGGACCAAGAACCAGTCTCAGTGCATGGTTTGAGTGGGGGAGGGGAGAGGCCATTCTCGGGCTGTGTGTGGACAGCGTGTGTCCAGGGTAAGAGAGGCAGAATGGTCAGAATCTGCTATTTACAATCTGCTGCTCTTTCTCTCCAAACCAGTTGTGAACGTCCCTGGTTTAGGTCCATTGGGGCTGTGAGTAAGACGGAGAGTGGATCAGAAACTAGTTCCAGACCATGGCGTGAGTGGGGGAAGGGAGAGGCCATTCTCGGACTGTGTGTGGACAGTGTAAGGTAAGGGAGAAAGTAAACCACCTCGCTCTTTCAAATCATTGCTGCCGCCTTTCCCCAAATCAGTCGTGAATGTTCCTGATTCAGTTCCAATCTCACCGTGTCTGTTGTTCTTGGACAGTGAGCAGTGGAAACCCAGCCTGACAGTGAGGATATGGGGAGTTTCACAAAGTGCATCTATTGCAGGCACCAAGAGAGGAGTGTGGGAGAAGATATTTTAAAGACCGGTTATATTGTTTCGGTGAGCTGAGTTCTCCAGAACCATGTTGCTGGTGATCGAGAGATACATTGTCGCTCCCTCAGTTACATCATATTCTCCCCTGCATCCATATCTTAGAATTAATAATGTTCTCGTATTATTATTCTCAGAGCAAAATTCTTTACCCAGCCAGAACAAATGTGATCTTTCCTCCATCCGGAACACAAGGAACAGTGCAGGCAGCTCCTTTTCACACACAGTAAGTAGATTATCACTCACAGAACTGGCCTCAATCCTATTATCATGGGCAGCAGAATCTGTCAGTCCCACAGAGATCCGAAGTGGCAGAGTCACATTGTGAATCTTACAGCCACATGGAGCAGTCGAATCAGATGCTGTTTCACCATTGAAACAGATCACACTGACAGGTACATTAAACACCCACACTCACTTGCTAGAAACTGGCAGGTACAGAATAAAACACACAATCATCTATTAGAAAAAATGTCAAACAGATAGTATAAACCACACTCGCATATTAGAAGCTGACGGGTACAGAACAAAAGCCATATTCACGTTTCAGAATCTGACGCATTCAGTATTTTACCCCCCCGATTATACCAGAAGATGACAGGTGCAGAATAAAATCCACATTCCTGTACCATAGACTGACAGATACAGCATGCAACACACATATATGAAAGTGACACGAACAGAATAAAATCCCCACTTGCATACCAGAGAGTGACAGGTAAAGTGTAAATCCCATGTGCACATATCGGAAAACTGAAAGGCAGAAAGTAGAATTGTCACTTGTATTGCAGAAACTGATAGGGGCAGAGTAAAACCCACACATCAGAAAAATGACATGTAGAAGGCAAAATCTTCACTCACATATTAGAGAAATACAGATAAAAAGTAAAATTGATACTCACGTTCACATACCAGAGACTGGCAAATACAGAATAAATTCCACACTCACATAGCAGGATCTGACAGGTACAGTCTAAAACACACAATCAAGTAGCAGGAACAAATAGGTATAGCTTAAACCCAGACTAACATATCAGAAACTGAGAAGCACAGATTAAACCTCAACACACACCAAAACCTGACATTTACAGAAAAATACACACACTTGCATATCAGAGACTGATATATAGTATAAAACCCACACTCATATATATCAGAGACTGAGATATACAGTATAAAACCCACACTCACATATCAGAGGCTGACATATTAAAATCCATAGTCCCATTACATAAATTGACAGATACAGTGAAATGCCCATACTCACTTACCAGTAATTGACAGGTACAGGGTAAAGAACTCTCTTCCGTACTAGAAACTGACAGGTGCAAAGGAAAGCCCACTCTCAATTAAGCAGAAACTGGCAGCTAAACAGTAAGGCCCATAATCACATATCAGAACTTGACAGATACAGAATAAAATCCAGACTCCCATAACAGAAATGGAGGGATACAGAGAAAGGTCCACACTCACATACCAGAGACAGATAGATACAGAGTAAAACTTAGACTCATTTGCCAGAGACTGACAGATTCAGCATAAACACTCAGCTCCATAACAAAAATTGACAGTTAGAAAGTAAAACAAATACTCTATCAGGTATTGGTGGTACAGAGTAAATCAATACGAACATACTGGAGAATTACAGGTATGGAGTAGAGCTCACATTCACATAACAAAGATGGACAGATACAGCACAAAACACACACACACACACACACACCAGGAATGGAAAGATACAGAATGAAACCCACAGGCAATTACCAGAAATTGACAGGTACAGCATAAAATCCACGCTCTCGTATCGAAAACTGACATACAGAGTAAAACCCTCATTCACATACCAGAGATGGACAGATACAGAGTAAAATCCACCATACCAGACACCAACTATATTAATTCTATATTTACCTATCATGGATCAGTGAGTGAAAGTGTCAGTATCTATCCTTGAATCACCAGTCAGTCCCACGCTGACACTGCACTGATTGAAATTGGCAGTGTCCATCCTACACTCACCTGTCAATCAGAATCTGGCACATAGTAACAGAGAATGTCAGAGGCAGTATCTATCCAACACTCACCTGTCACATAGTAATGAGAGAGGCAGTATCTATCCAACACTCACCTGTCACATAATATCAGAGAATGAGAGAGGCAGTATCTATCCAACACTCACCTGTCACATAGTATCAGAGAATGAGAGAGGCAGTATCTATCCAACACTCACCTGTCACATAGTATCAGAGAATGAGAGAGGCAGCATCTATCCAACACTCACCTGTCACATAGTAACAGAGAATGTCAGAGGCAGTATCTATCCAACACTCACCTGTCACATAATATCAGAGAATGAGAGAGGCAGTATCTATCCAACACTCACCTGTCACATAGTATCAGAGAATGAGAGAGGCAGTATCTATCCAACACTCACCTGTCACATAGTATCAGAGAATGAGAGAGGCAGCATCTATCCAACACTCACCTGTCACATAGTAACAGAGAATGTCAGAGGCAGTATCTATCCAACACTCACCTGTCACATAATATCAGAGAATGAGAGAGGCAGTATCTATCCAACACTCACCTGTCACGTAGTATCAGAGAATGAGAGAGGCAGTATCTATCCAACACTCACCTGTCACATAGTATCAGAGAATGAGAGAGGCAGTATCTATCCAACACTCACCTGGCAATCCAACTCTGCCTCACTGTACCAGAGATTGAGAGATGCACTATCTATCCTATGTTAACAAATATATCCCATACTGATAGCAATATCAGAGAATGAGAGGTACAGTGTCTATCCCATATTCAGCAGTCAATCCTACAATGACACATGGTATATTAGAGAGTGGGAGTTAAAGTATCTATATATTTTATTCCACTGACAATCAAACACTGCCACACAGTAACAGAGAGTGATAGGTATAGTATCTACCCTATAGTCAACAATTCCCAAACTGGTATGTATGACCAGAGAGTGACTGGCAGCTATTTCCTATACACACCTGTCAATCCCACACTGACACATGGTAGCAGATAATGAGTGGCAGTGTCTAGTCCTATACATACCTGTCAATCCCACACTGACACACAGTACCAGAGAGTGAGTGGCAGGTATTTCCGATACACACCTCTCAATCCCACACTGAAACACAGTACCAGAAAGTGACTCATAAAGTGTCTAGTCTACCGTAACCAAGCTATTTAAAACTGTCCCATTGTACAAATGAGTGGCAGAAACAATGTCTATCCCTTTTCACTAGACGACTGTGTGTAGAACTGGACCCAGCCAGAGTCAGCACCTTCAGGGGAGGAAAGGGAGGGGAATCAGTGAGTGTAGAACTGAACCCTACCAGAGTCAGCACATTCAGGGGATGAGAGGAGAGGTAGGGGAACCAGTGAGTATAGAACTTGTTAGCGTGAATGTTTTCTCGCTAGAATCACTGAACACTCGGGATTGGTTCCAACGCCAAAACGGCCTTTATTATTCCGGCAGGGAGGAAGCCTCTGGTCTAAGTCCAGGCATCTCTCTCTGTCGAACAAAGAAAACCATCAATATTTATATGTTTTACAGCAGTTAATTCCAGTTACTCAGCCCACATCGGCTGGACACAATCCAATCATAACGATTATAGATTACATATCGGTTTCTTCAACCCAATAGAATTCCCCTGGTACATCTGGGGGCTGTATGTTCGGTTCCTGTCAGCTCGGGCTGATTCATGACCCTGTGATGTGATGCAGGCCCCCTTATCTCTGTTACTCGGGGGCTCTGCTATGACCTTGCTGAGCTATCTCAACATGGTTGCTAAGCACTCCATCTGGAGTCATCGATTAAGGACATTCCGTACCAGGCACTATAACAGTTTGTTATGGTTATCTTGTCTCAAGCTGTTGATCCAAGACATTCCTGGTACCAGGCCTCACAGGGTCATTACTCAGTCAGCCTCAGTCAGCAGTTCATTGCTTGACTAACTGAGTTCCCATCATGCTTGGAGGAGCCCCCTGACAGCCATTTTATATTTGGCTACCATTTTAAACACATACATGTATATATATATATATAATCAGCAGGTGCCTAATGCCCTACAACAATTCCCCCCTTTCGGAAAAGGGACTAGTCCAAGTCCCCCTTTAACCGACTGTCCTATCGCCATCCCTAATAGATTTTGTGCACGGTCCGGTACTCCCTGCCTCAATGTGCTGGCCAGTCACGCGGTTTCAGGAGTCCCGGTTGCTTAGATCAAATTGATAAAGGCCAAATCCTCCTGTCCCTCTGTTAGACAGGCTTTTTTAATATCCAGGGACCTGGCATGGGTCCTTCTTCGTTGTGCGTGGTGCCTGCATGCCCTAAGTCTCATTAGTATACAGGGTAGAACGTCCATCCATCCCTTCCCGGTTTCAGTTATGGCTTTGGCAATTGCTGTCTTAAGGGTACGGTTCACGCTAACAAACTGAACCTAGCCAGAGTCAGCACCTTCAGGGGAGGAGAGGGAGGGGAATTAGTGAGTGTAGAACTGAACCCAGCCAGAGTCAGCACCTTCAGGGGAGGAGAGGAACGGGAACCAGTGAGTGTAGAACTGAACCCAGCCAGAGTTAGTGATGAAAATTGGGAGCGGAGGACAAGCTGCCTTTAGACGTGCGATGTGTTTGAATTTCATGACAGGGAGGGGGGAAATGTATGGGGCAGGAATTTACAGCTTTGGAGGAACAAGAGAGGAAAGAATGCTCCATAGAATCTAGAATTGTCTGTTGTGAATTTCTGTCCTGTACTTGCAGTAATGATTTTTGTAAACTCCTTTTCCAGGGTTTCAGAAGGGCAGGATTTGCAGACGGGAAACTCAAACCAAACATCACATCAAGATCTGACGGAATCACTCGATTCATCAGGAACTGAATATCATCGGCCTTTGAATGTTGAAGGAGAAATGTTTGTCTGTTCTGTCTGTGGGAACAGATTTCAAACATCAGTGTGACTGTAAATGCACCGAGATACACACACCTGAGTGAGATTGTTCCAGTGTAGTGACTGTGGAAAGAGCTTTAACCAGTTACACTGCCTGTCAAAACATTGCATCATTCACAGCGGGGAGAAACCGTACACGTGTTGTGTGTGTGGACGAGGCTTCAGTTGATCGTCCAACCTGGAGAGACACAAGGGCACCCACACCACAGAGAAACAGTGGGAATGTGGGGACTGTGGGAGGAGATTCAATTACCCATCTGATCTGGAAGTTCATCGGCGTAGTCACACTGGGGAAAGGCCGTTCACCTGCTCTGATTGTGGGAAGGGATTCACTACCTCATCCGACCTGCTGATACACCAGCGAGTTCACACTGGGGAGAGGCCGTTCACCTGCTCAGAGTGTGGGGAGAGATTCACTCAGTCATCCCACCTTCTAACTCACCAGTGAGTTCACACAGGGGAGAGGCCATTCACCTGCTCTAAGTGTGAGAAGGGATTCACTCAGTCATCCCATCTGCTGAGACACCAGCGAGTTCACACTGGGGAGAGGCCGTTCACCTGCTCCGAGTGTGGGAAGCGATTCACTCAGTCATCCCACCTGCTGATGCACCAGCGAGTTCACACTGGGGAGAGGCCGTTCACCTGCACTGTGTGTGGGAAGGGATTCACTCAGTCATCCCACCTGCAGAGACACCAGCAAGTTCACAAGTGACTGCAGGGTTTGGATTCTGCTGTTGTCCCAGACTGAATCATGTCCATTCTGACAGTTGGGCTTTCTTTCTGCTGATATTGATTCCCCCCTATAACTGGGCTGGAGTTTAATATTCGGGATATTTGACCAATTAATCAACGGGAAAAGGGTCAGACAAAAATAATGCTGATTGTGTTTGAATCCATACGTCAACCTTTAAAAAACATAAGAAATAGGAGCAGAATTAAGCCATTGGCCACTCGAGCCTGCTTTGTCATTTAATAAGATCATGGCTGATCTGATCTTGGGCACAGCTCCACTTCCCTGCCTACTCCCCATAACCCTTCACTCCATTATTGCTCAAAAATCTGGCGATCTACTCCTTAAATATCTTCAATGACCCAGCCTCCACAGCTCTTTGGGGTAGATAATTCCAAAGATTTATGACCCTCTGAGCAAATAAATTTCTCCTCATCTCAGTTCTAAATTAGCGACCCCTTATTCTTAAACTATGCCCCCTAGTTCTAGATTCCCCCACGCATGGAAACATCCTCTCTGCATCTACCTTGTCGAGCCCCCTCATGTTTCAATACGATCACCTCTCATTTTTCTAAACTCCAATGAGTGTAGGTCCAATCTGCTTAACCTATCCCAATAAGTCAACCCCTTCATCTTAGGAATCAAACTAGTGAAGCTTCTCTGAACTGTCTCCAATGCAAGCATATCCCTCCTTAAATAAGGAGATCAAAATTGCATGCAGTACTCCAGGTGTGGTCTCACCAATACCCTGTACAGTTGTAGCAGGACTTTCCTGCTTTTATACTCTATCCCCCTTGCAATAAAAGCCAACATTTCTATTGGCTTCATGTAGAGGGATTTTTTTTGGCTATTCCTGCTATGAACCTAATATAAGGCCTTATGGGGAAGGAAAATGGTCAAGCAGAATTCGTCTGCCTGGCAGAAAAACATTTAGACTCCAACATCCGCTGACCCTGAGTCGTGAAGATAGGGGAAGCAAGATATGGGATCGTTGAAGGGGGCACACAGCTGCATGTTTGTTTTTACTGATATCTGCTTGTTTTTCCGCTGATAACGGGGAACTGAATGTTTAAACCAGGGTCTCATGTACCTTTTTGCGGAATATGTCTATTCTTCTGTTGTAACCTTGATGACGCACGCACTTGTAGTTTGCAAGCTTAAATATGGGGTACTCTGGGCCAGTCGGGAAGTTCTGGGGTTATGGGTTGTGGAACCTGAGCATAGATCTCCGACATGGCCACCTCTCCAAATACGTATATTAAACTTGTGTGTTTTCCCACTTAAAGCAGATGGGTGTCTCGAGTCTTGTTCTTTGACATAGATTTGTACCCCAACATTTGGCGTAGTTGGCAGGATCTTGTGGCACGGGTGAGACGACGGCGGAGCGGTCACAACAAGAGTGAGTAACTTTTACCACTCACAAATTCGGTGGCCCGGAAGTCGACGGTCAAACTCGACCACAGATCCGAATCAAGTGAGATCTGCTGAGCGGATAAGACACGATTTTAAGAATTGGTACCATAAAGTAATAGGTTTTTAAAGTAGGGGTGCTAGAGGTGAACGCCGGTTGATCGACCCGAGTAGGTGGCCCAGTATCTCAAACACCGGAATTAAGAGGACTTAGTCCCACGTGATGGCCAGGATCAAGTAGGTGTAGGGAACACACCTGAACCACAGGATCGTGATACCGAGTGACATCTCGTGGACCCAGCATAAAGTAATTATAAGTTAGGGACACTGTTGTCGTGACAAAGGACCAGTTAGTAATTGTAAGTAAGAAGTTAGATGAACAGGGAAATCATGGGGCAGGATTAAAGTCGTGTGAAGGGGCCAGTGCGGTGGGACCGCCCATAGTTGGATCACAGAATGGCGTCGGAGAAAGAATTAGACTGGGGTGAAGAAGGCACCCTTACTAGATTCTATGGCAGGCAACCGGAAGGGCTTAATCGATAAGATGCTTAAGGACAGGTATCCCACCGGCCAAAAGACCTGGTGGCAAAAGCAGAAAAACAAACGAACTCAGAAAGCGGGAGTAATAATAGTATGGCAATTTCTGCAATGCAGCAGTAAATTGAAACCAAAAATCGAGGAATTAAAATAGGCAAGGGCAGAAATAAAGAAGCTAAGGGAAATGGTGGAAAAAAGGAAGAGAGCGAAGAAGAGGGCCTATTTGGCCTCATATGTCGACCCTCGTCCTCCGCACCCCCGCCGTATAATAGTATGGCCGCCAGCGCTCCGGAGGAGGACAAAGAGAATTGGGACAAGGACAATGGGGAACCAAGTTGCCCAGCAGCCCCTGTCACTGTGGGAGGGACAGTAACGAACCCTGCCCACAGATACAAAGCATTTACCCTATTGGAAAAGCAGGGGATCCGCAAGAATTTGGGTCGTCTGAAACCACGCTGCAGTAACGTAGACTTCTGGACCATGATGAGACAGATGTATGAGATTCACGACATTCATGAACGAGATATGCACCAATTAGTGCGGGCCAAATGTCCCAGAGACAAGTGGAACAGACTGGCCGACAATTTCAAAAACGGAACCTGGACCCCGGCGGTCAACGCTAACAGGGCAGACAGGCAGACGGCATACGATCTGTTCAAAACTGAAGTGCAGCGTGTAATGGGGGAGTCCCAGCCGAATTGGGGGCTGATGATGTTGGTAAAACAGAAAAAGGGAGAAAACAGTAGTGAATACGGGGAAAGATTGTGGGCGGCATATCAGGAATCATCTGGACAGGCTGACCTCTAGTGGAACGATATCCTGTTTTGCAAAATGTATTAAGATGGGCTGTCCGCCGAACCCCAAAAGATCCTTAAAATGGCCCGGACTTATGACGAGTTAGTCCTGTGGGCATGTCAAGTCGATGGCGAAGCCCTGAAGCAAATCGAAGTTGAAGTAGCGGCGGCATCGGGCCAAAAGCCCGGGGTCGTTTGTTATAATTGTAACAAAACCGGTCACATGTCCAGGGTCTGTAGGAGCCCGAGGACAAGCTAAAAATGCACCAACTATCAGATGATTGGACATAACCAAGGGCAGTGTTGGGCACCGGGGGGAGGGGGAAAGAGACCCGTGGCAACGGGTCCCCTGAATTATGACAGCGTGAATCGAGAGCAACTCCTCGAGGCTCTAAAAACCTCTGGTAGGGATTGAAGGCCAGCGGCCCACGTACAGGCAGCTGGGGACCCACGTATCCACATTACAGCATTGTTAGGGGGCCGGCAGTGTGAGATGTAAGTGAATACGGGGGCCTCGGTATCTATGACAGATCTCCCCTTACCCACCACTAGACGCATCGCCCAGATCACCGATGTGGGAGGATCTGCCACATGGGCACGCCTAAGTGAAGTGATCCTATTGGATGTGGCAGGGATTCTAATCCCTGCACAATTTTATGTGTGTCCAAATAATGAGGGAACAATTCTAGGGATTGATCTACTCGAGCAATTAGGAGCCTTGATAGACCCGAGAGGGAAGAAAATAGTATGGAGAGATAAGGGAGGACGAAAAACAATGACCTGTGGTGAACAACATAAGTTGGATAATCATGCACAGGTGGTTAGTTTGCAGCTACTCACAAGAGGTAGGATACATCAGGACAATTCGGCCACATATGCAGACAAATGAAAGAAGTATGGGCACAATCTAAACAGGATTGTGGACTGGTGGAAACGGACCCAATTATTGTCCCAGGTCCAGAACACACCCCTCACAAACAATACCCCAGAATGCCCGAAGCCAGGGA
This sequence comes from Pristiophorus japonicus, assembly GCF_044704955.1. Taxonomy (NCBI): domain Eukaryota; kingdom Metazoa; phylum Chordata; class Chondrichthyes; family Pristiophoridae; genus Pristiophorus; species Pristiophorus japonicus. Next base: position 57,514,716 of record NC_091995.1, read on the forward strand.
GTTGGTCAAACAAATTGTACAGGATCTGTTGGATAGTGGCATACCTCGGGAAGCCGAAAGTACCACCAATTCACCCGTATGGCCAGTAGAAAAGCCAGACAGCTCGTACCGACTAACCATAGATTACACGACTTTAAATAAAGTAACCCCTCGTCAGCATCCTATCGTGGCCAGCCCGGCCACTATCTTTAACGGATTAAAACCCGAACATAAGATATTCACAATGCTGGATATAGCAAATGGATTCTGGCCAATACCCCGGCACAGGAGTCATGGGATAAATTCGCCTTTACGGTAAGGGACCACCAATACACCTGGACACGGGTGCCACAAGAATTCCACAATAGCCCAACGATATTTCACCGGACTATGAGTCGAGCCCTCGAAAAAGTGGACCTGACCCCTTACAGGAGTACAGTCCTCCAGTATGTAGACAACCTATTGATCACATCGGAGGAAGAGCGGGGGCACATGGGCGCCCTCATATAAATTTTAGAAATCCTATAGAGAGTGGGATTTAAAGTGAATCCCAAGAAAGCACAGGTCGGACAGACAGTAGTACAATATTTAGGGCATGAAATATCGTAGGGGATGAGGACCATATCCCAGGATAGGAAAGAAGCTATCAGAATCATGCCCTGTCCCAAGACGGTCCGAGAGGTGCGAAAGATACTCGGACTCTTTAATTACTGTAGAAATGTTATAGCAAGTTTTGCTGCAATTGCAGAACCAATATAGAGATTGGTGAAAGGAGGGAAACCCTCCTTGGAGAATGTGGAATGGGGTCCGGACCAAGAAAGAGCGTACAATGGTCTGAAGGAAGCTTTAATGTCCGCACCCGGACTGGGACTTCCAAACATGGACTTACCCTTCCACATCTACTGCGAAAATGAGGAAGGATTTTACGGGGCAGTAGTCACTCAGATGCATGGGGATAGAATGCGTCCTGTGGCATATTACTCGACCCAGCAATCACCGTGGTGGCCGGTTTGGCCCGATGCGTAGCAACCCTGGATTGTGCAACAAGGGCAGTGAAAGTCAGTGAACCGGTAGTGATGACCGGAGAGATCATACTGCACACCAAGCACACCCTGGTGGAAATGCTCAACACTGGGAAATTGAGAGCTGTGTCCAACATACGCTGGGCTAAGTGGGAGGCAGTTTTGCTCCCCCATGATGAGTCCATGAAAATAGTGCGAGACACAGGGGAGAACCCTGCAGAGGGTCTCCTGGTCACGGCTGAACCCCATGAGTGCCACGCCCAAGCATGGAAAGACTCACCAGGAAACTTAAGTGAGGTCCCACTTGAGGACCCCGACTTAACCCTGTACGTAGATGGGTCTGTACCTGGGGGTCCTTGTGCATGAAACTCTTTTTTAGGAGTTAACAGAAAAACATTAAACCGTGCCCCCCGATCTGGGGGAACACCAACATTTACAATGCCATTTTTTCTTCTTTTTTTTTCCAAGTGCCCCCTATAAAAGGGGAGGGGGACACTAAAAGCACCGGCAATTAAAACAAATTAACTTAAAAACATAAAATCAAATTAAAATTTGGTTGCTGGGGGTGATGATGCACTCCAGTCCCTCCGGTGCCCACCTCTCGCGGAAGGCCTCGAGCGTACCGGTGGACACCGCATGCTCCATCTCCAAGGACACCCTGGCGCGGATGTACGCGGGGAGGAGAGGCAGGCAGTCAGGTTGAACGACCCCCTCGACCGCCCGCTGTCTGGACCGGCTGATGGCACCCTTGGCCGTGCCCAGGAGCAGTCCTACGAGGAGGACCTCGGACCTACCCGCTCCCCTCCGCACAGGGTGCCCAAAGATCAGGAGTGTGGGACTGAAGTTCAGCCAGAATTTCAGGAGCAGCCCCTTTAAATAAAACAGGGGCTGCAACCTCGTGCATTCCATAAAAACATGGAACACGGACTCTTCCAGACCGCAGAAATTGCAGGCGGCCTGGGAGCCCGTGAACCGGCTTAAAAATTTATTGCACGGCACTGCTCCGTGCACCACCCTCCAGGCCAAGTCCCCGATAAATACTGGGAGGACTCCCGCGTAGAGTGCCCTCCATCGGGGACCCCCGCCTCCTCCGGACGGCAAGATGGTATGCCATGGCGTGTCCGGACGGCAGGCGAGGATGGCAAAGTTGAGAGTGTGCAGGAGCAGCACGTACAGGAAACCCCTCCACGCGGAACTGAAAGGCACGGAGGGATCTCCCCGAGGCGGCTCAAGTTGTGAGGCGCCGGCCCCCGAGGGAGGTTCCGGGGTTTGGCGCCGATGAGGAATTCCGTCTGGACGGGGGTCAGTTTGGACGGGATCTCCCCACGTGCTTGAGCCTCCTCGATGCACCTAACAGAGTCAGGGCCCAGAGCTCTTTTTAGCGACTCGATGGCATCGGCCGCGTGGCGGATGTTGGCAGAATTTAGGCGTCGTGCCAGCGTGTCTGGCGCCATCCAGCCCGCTCCTCCGCCATCGAGCAGGTCCCTGACCCTGGTCACCTCACCAGCCACAGCCCTCTCGTCCGACCGTCACCTAAAACCTTGGTTGTGGAGGTACGGATTCCCGAGCAGCGGCTCCTGCAGGACGGCCGCCACTCCAGCCGGTGGAGAGCTGCGCTTGGTGGAGATTTTGTTCCAGACCCTGATGAGTTCCTTGTAAAAGACAGGCAGCTCCCGGAGGGCGGTCCTGACGCCCCCCACACTCACAAACAGGAGCTGTGTGTCGTAATTGAGGCCGTGCTGCTGGCGGAAGAAATACGTCGCCAGAGCACGCCACCTAGGAGGGGGCTCAACGTAAAGGTATCTCTGCAGGGTCTGAAGACGGAAAGTCGCGAGCTGGGTGCTGACGCACACCAACGACTGACCGCCCTCCCCAAGCGGGAGTCTCAAGACCGCCGCAGAGACCCAGTGCTTCCTGTTGTTCCAGAAGAAGTCCACCAGCTTCTTCTGTATCTTGGCGACAAACGCAGGGGGAGGGGTCAAAGTGACCAGCCGGTACCACAACATTGCGGCCACCAGCTGGTTTATGACTAGCGCTCGACCCCTGTAGGACAGCACTCGGAGCAGTCCTGTCCAACGCCCTAGGCGAGCGGCGACCTTGGCTTCCAGCTCCTGCCAGTTCGCCGGCCAGGCTTCCTCGTCGGGGCTAAGGTAGACTCCCAGATAGAGGAGATGGGTCGTGCTCCAGGCAAAAGGCCTGAGCTCCTCTGGCAGGGAGTCCACCCACCACTGACCCACCAGGAGTCCGGAACATTTTTCCCAGTTGATTCTGGCGGAGGATGCGGCCGAGTAAATCTCCTGGCACTCACGCATCCTCCGCAGGTCAGCGGGATTCTCGACCGTGAGGAGCACGTCATCGGCGTAAGCCGAGAGGACGACCTCCACGCCCGGCCCTTGCAGAGCCAGTCCCATCAACCTCGTCCGCAGGAGGCGCAGGAAAGGCTCCACGCAGACGGCGTATAACTGGCCGGACATGGGGCATCCCTGGCGCACCCCTCTCCCAAAGCGAAGGGGCGCCGTCAAGGACCCGTTAACCTTAATCAGACAATCCGCGGCAGCGTACAAAAGTCGGATCTGGGCGACGAAATGCATCCCAAACCCGAAAGCGCGCAGAGTTCCGAGCAGATAGTCGTGATCCACACTGTCGAACACCTTCTCTTGGTCGAGGGATAGGAAGGCGACCGACAGACCAGCCTCCTGGGAATAATGGATGAGGTCCCGGACCAGATGGATGTTATCGTGGATTGCATGAATCCCAAAATGTTAGTTTGCAGGTGCAGCAGGTAATCAGGAAGGCAAATGGAATGTTGGCCTTCATTGCGAGAAGGATGGAGTACAAAAGCAGGGAAGTCCTGCTGCAACTGTACAGGGTATTGGTGAGGCCGCATCTGGAGTACTGCATGCAGTTTTGGTCACCTTACTTAAGGAAGGATATACTAGCTTTGGAGGGGGTACAAAAACGATTCACTAGGCTGATTCCAGAGATGAGGGGGTTACCTTATGATGATAGATTGAGTAGACTGGGTCTTTACTCGTTGGAGTTCAGAAGGATGAGGGGTGATCTTATAGAAACATTTAAAATAATGAAATGGATAGACAAGGTAGAGGCAGAGAGGTTGTTTCCACTGGTCAGGGAGACTAGAACTAGGGGGCACAGCCTCAAAATACAGGGGAGCCAATTTAAAACCGAGTTGAGAAGGAATTTCTTCTCCCAGAGGGTTGTGAATCTGTGGAATTCTCTGCCCAAGGAAGCAGTTGAGGCTAGCTCATTGAATGTATTCAAATCACAGATAGATAGATTTTTAACCAATAAGGGAATTAAGGGTTATGGGGAGCTGGCGGGTAAGTGGAGCTGAGTCCACGGCCAGATCAGCCATGATCTTGTTGAATGGCGGAGCAGGCTCGAGGGGCTAGATGGCCTACTCCTGTTCCTAATTCTTATGATCTTATGTTCTTATGTCCCGCAGATACATTAATGAGACCCCACATATAGGATGGGCTGTAGTTAATGGAGCACTGGATACTGTCCTAAGCGGAGGGCTAGATGGAGGTCTTTTTGCACAAGTGGCAGAACTTACTGCCCTGACAGAGGCGCTCCAATTGACTGAAGATAAGCGGGCAAATATCTACACAGATAGCCACTACACGTTCGTAATAGTACATGACTACATGACCGCTTGGGGAAGACGAGGCTTCGTCACCGCAGGCGGAGAGGCCATCAAGCATGAAGGCCGCATAAGATTGCTAGTAGATGCGGCTAGTAAACCCGCTGAGGTGGCGGTAATTAAAGTTAAAGCCCACCAGAAGGTGGCAGACGATATCCAGAGAGGCAACGAAGCTGCAGACAAGGCAGCACAAAAGGCAGCAGCGTCAGCCGGAGTAAGGGAGGAATCAGTAAGTAGTATGATGACAAAGGAAGATATAGATATTGTAAAATTGCATGCAGAGGTATAGGATGAGGAAAAGACCGAATGGAAAAAGAAGGAGGTGGCACCAGACCAGGACTCTGTGGAGAAAGGATGAGAAGGTAGCGGCTCCCACATGTATAAGAAAGGTGCTCATGGAATTGCATCACAGCATTAATCACGCCGGACGACATGACATGATTAGCAATGTCTCTAGAGATTGGTGGTGGCCGGGCTTGGGGCGAGACATTGCTAAAACTTGTCAGCAGTACATTACGTGTGCCGAACATAATCCGGGAAAAGCCATAAAAATGAGAATGGCCCATGAACCACGACCATGAGGGCCATGGGAGAATATCCAAATTGATTTTACCGGGCCACTTCCAAGTTCTAGAGGAAAGAAATACTGTTTAGTAATAATAGATTTATTCACGAGGTGGGTGGAAGCTTTTGCTACATAGAATTGTACTGCGACCACGGTAGCCCGCATCCTAGCTGAGGAGGTGATTCCCCGTTGGGGTGTCCCCACTCAAATAGACTCTGATCAGGGAACCCACTTGACAGGGCAGATAATGAAATCACTATGCGCCACATTGGGCATTAAACAAAAATTCCACATCCCCTGCCATTCGCAGAGCTCGGGGATGGTAGAACAGATCAACCGGACAATAAAGACAGCTCTGTCAAAAACCATCCAAGAGACTGGTCAGGTCTGGGCGGAGTTGCTACCGGCTATGCTGCTGAGACTACGGGCAACTCCTAACCGAATGATGGGATTATGACTGGATGAGCAATGCGATTACTGGAAGGGGATGCGGCGGGAGGTGAAAGAATGTCAGGCAGGTCGAGACGAACAAGAGGAGTGGGAGTCTCCGGTGGATCTCGCTCAAGTAGGGGACAAAGTCATGGTTAAGGGTCTGCCAGGAAGAACAGGATTCGCACCGCGGTGGTCAGGATCCTACGAGGTCCTAATTAAGTGGGGATACGTGCGCTTGTGTGGATATGCACGGGATAGGATGGTGGAAACATTGGTCCCAACTAAAACCTTATTCAGTTTAACGAGATGATAGAGAACCTGCTTGTACTCCTCATTGGGACGTTGGTCTTGGGAACTCTCGTGAATACCTGGTGTGGCAAGGAACACTGCCCAAATGGATGTGACGACCCCAGAAACACCACCGCACCAGACGATTGTGCTCATATAATACGATCAAACGAAAACAATGCCCAACGACAGCTCCTGCGGACAACGCAACGAAAACGGAACCATAGGAACTCTCGCACGACACGACAACTATTGACCATCGAACCGCCCCCCCCCCCTCCCCAGGGGGGAAAGACAACAAGGAAGATTTTGTGGGACTACATGGGTTGATGATAACGGGGGCAATAGGGGGGGGGGGGGGAGGGTTGTGATGGGTATAATCGAAAGTTCATTCCTGTGGGCACCGAAGTGCAGACAGTCTGTCTAAATAATTCTAAAATAAGGTGGCAAACAGACGCTTTAATGGAACGCAGTCCGGTGAGGGGGAAATAGTATGGTTAAAATGGACTGAGGATAAGCTAGAAATAAAAGTACATATGAGCTCGCACTGGCAAATAGTACAATTACACCCTGGAAATGCGGAGAACGAGGTTAAGATATCGTGTACCGATAAGGTAGTAGGGTCAGCAGATACGAAACCTAGAGGGTCAAGCGATACAAAGCATTTACCCAGAATATCCATACCTGCAGTGGGGGAGGGCCCTGGAGAATAGTCCTGTGGGACCCACTCCCTAACTATTGCCCCACCCAAACGAAAGGGTCCACAAACAGTCTGGTATGGAGACTGGAGGGAATAATGCTGTATGAGAATGTATACCATGAAATTCTGCCCGTAATAGTAAATATAACCAATTTAGGACTGCCGGAAAAGTGTGACCCGAAAGTACCGGCTCTATACACTCGTATGTTGCAGGAGATATTGGAAGACTATCGGGATGCCTCAGGGGCATCCAGGTATTGAGATCCTTTCAAGACAAGCCAGATACATAGGCGTAAACGGGGTTTGGTCAATGATATCCTGACAGGAGTCAACACGGGAACGTCCTTTGTTAACGCCCTAGATATACAAACTCTAGAGGAACAAACAGAGCGGGTCAAAGAAACAGTCAGGATTCTGCTACAGAAAGGGGCAGGAAATAACGAGAACCTTGCTAGAGAAGGAGATGGGACAGCAGGGAGCTTAGTTAAAGGAATTATAGTCCTGGAGGGCCAAGCTGCCACCATTAACCACCTGACTGACCAATACAGAAAAGGAAGGGATTGAGCGAAACCTCTGCCACGCATACGGGGGATGGATGATCGGGCAGGTCAGGAAAGATTGGACCAAATACACAGGGCCGAAGTCCCAGACTGGATTAATAGCACCGATCTGTTTCGCCTAGCACAGCATCCAGGGTCACTGGATGCGTGCACTATGAAAGGAATGTCAAGAGTCAGGTGGATGCAACGATTCCCATTCTGCCCTGGTGGGGATGGTCCTAATGATTTCGGTAAAGGCAAAGGGGGAGTCTGGACCATATCCCCAGTTTGAGGTAGAGAACCTGGGGCTAATCCGGGGTGAGAACTACATGCGGTATTACCCGATGAATCAATATGCGATCAAACGGAACGGAACCATAAGCGGGGTCTCATTATCATGGTACCGCAGGGTAGGAAGCCGAACTATATGTCCACATCCAGTGGGCTGGGGGAGCGAGGATGAGTGCGGATTTAATCAGACAAAGGGATGTGTCTCAGAAACAAGCCTATCAGTCAGAACACACTCAGCCTACCGTGAAAAAGGGGAACACTGTGTGGTAACCAACCAACTAACTTATGACGATGGTATTTATCAGTGTAACATCCCTAACCCAAACTTCTGCTTCACTCCGAGGCTACCAGTAATGATTGGACGAGCACAAATGACGTATATCCATGCTCGAGAAACTATTACCCTGAACCTGATTGATGAAATTAAGCAAGATTTATATCTGCGCCAATACCTCACCTGCCTGAGGACCTGAGCTATATAAAAGACTCCCTGCCGGCAAGCATAAAACGACACCACCTTATCAAACAGGAGCTACGTATATTGGACAAAGATATTGCAAAAGGCCTCCAATATACGCCTTGGTATGAGAAGGCGTGGAACTGGGGACTGAATGTTAATATACACCCATGGATACGAATAATCTCACACATATTAGTGGCTGTACAATTGGTTTTGGCATTGGGATATTTGTTTATGTGTTGTACTTCTTATAAATGCCGCAGGGCAAAGAAGCGAGCTCAGACTACCTCATTGGAGGTAAAGAAATTATTGAATACAGAAATCTAATTTGGAAACTTCTGGATCTCAGTTCTCCCCAACCTAACGGCTGATCACCGCAGCAGGGGTGGGGGAAATGAGAATCGGATGGACAAATGTGATCAATTGGGCTAGCCAAGGATCAAAAGGAGGGATATTGTAGAGGGATTTTTTGGCTATTCGTGCTATGAACCTAATATAAGGCCTTATGGGGAAGGAAAATGGTAAAGCAGAATTCATCTGCCTGGCAGAAAAACATATTTAGACTTCAACATCTGCTGACACCGAGTCGTGCAGATAGGGGAGCAAGACATGGGACGGTTGAAGGGGACACACAGCTGCATGTTTGTTTTTACTGATATCTGCTTGTTTTTCTGCTGATAAAGGGGAACTGAATGTTTAAACAATGACCTCAGGCTCTCATGTACCTTCTTGCGGAATGTGTCTATTCTTCTGTTGTAACCTTGATGATGCACACACTTGTGGTTTGCAAGCTTAAGAATGAGGCACTCTGCGCCAGTCGGGGAGTTCAGGGGTTATGGTTTGCGGAACCTGAGCACAGATCTCTGACGTGGCCACGTCTCCAAATACGTATATTAAATTTATGTGTTTTCCCACTTAAAGCAGATGGGTGTCTCGAGTCCTGTTCTTTGACATAGATTTGTACCCCAACAGCTCATAATTACTTGCTGTACCTGCACACAAACTGTTATGTCTCAAATAAAGCAATGTGACTGAATACTGTAGACTTGAGTAATTGTGACCTTAATCTCTTTATTCTGACTCCAGAGTGCTGGCACAGCATGGAGGCCTGTTTATATGCAGTGATCCCAAGCGATGCTGGGATCCCTTGGGACTCCAACAGATGCGCCCTCTGGTGGTGGTAGAATGCTGGTTACAAGGTGTTGCATAGATAACATCACTCTCTCCCCCTCTCTTCACCCCCCCCCCCCCCCAAAGTCAATAGTACACTTATTTGCAGGATGAGACGATCTGGGGCTTTCTGCTCCCAAGTTGATCATCTCGGTACAAACACAGGTGCAGGTGAGTTGGTTGGGCCTTCGCTGGGCTGCTGCGCAGCTGGCCTTGCTGAGCTGCTGGGGATGATGGGTTCAGCTTCGTGGTCAACCGTGATGTCAGTTGCTACTTGTGTGTGTGTATCGGAGGGTCTAAGTTGGTGGTGTCCTCTTCAGGTTGCTCGTGGCTGTCTGTGACTCGCAGTTTGATTTGATCCAAATGCTTTCTGCAAGTTAGTCCATTTGCAAGTTTGACCTCAAACACCCTACTCCTACACCCTACAAGCCATTTGGAACCATGTCCATAGTTTACAAATACAGGATCATTTGACTTCAATATCACGTGACAAATTTAATCGATCACGATAATTGCTTTGTTGATGTCGCCTGCCCTTGACATGATCATGGAGATCAGGGTGGACTAGAGAGAGCCTTGTTTTGAGTGCCCTTTTCATGAGCAGTTCAGCAGGGGGAACCCCAGTGAGCGAGTGGGGTCTGGTGCGGTAGCTGAGCAGGACTCTGGACAGGCGGGTCTGCATGGAGCCTTCCAATACGTGTTTCAAGCTTTGCTTGATAGTTTGGACTGTCTGTTCTGCCCGGCCGTTAGATGCGGGCTTGAACAGGGCAGATGTGACATGCTTGATCCCATTGTGGGTCATGAATTCCTTGAACTCAGCGCTGGTAAAGCACGGCCCATTGTCGCTGACATGATCATCAGGCAGGCTGTGTGTGGCAACCATAGCTCATAGGCTTTCGATGGTGGCAGTGGATGTGTTTACAGACATTATTACACACTCAATCCATTTTAAATAAGCATCCACAATAACCAAAAATATTTTGCCTAGAAACGGACCAGCGAAATCAACGTGGATCCTAGACCACGGTTTGGAGGGCCATGACCACAAACTTAACGGTGCCTCCCTGGGTTCCCTGGCCCAAGGCCGCCCAAGTGGAGGAAGTGCATCCTAGAGGACGCTGAGCACTGCGAGTCTCAATGCCGAGAGCATGCAGAAATCAAGTGCAGGCAGCGGAAAGAGCGTGCAGCAAACCAGTCCCACCCACCCCTTCCCTCAACGACTATCTGACCCACCTGTGACAGAGTCTGTGGCTCTCGTATTGGACTGTTCAGCTACCAAAGAACTCACTTCAGGAGTGGAAGCAAGTCTTTCTCGATCCCGAGGGACTTCCTATGATGATAATGATTGCTCAGTTGAGAGCAAGTGTTGCATTGGCGCACGCAAGACTCCAAATCTGAGTCAATGCCGGGACACCACATATGGGATCTGGCTATAGCTTTCATCATTACTATGCCTGGGTGGGTACTGTGTAGGTCGTGTATGAACGTTTCCCTGTGTTTCATAAGCAAAACCACGTGATTATGCCACAAAATACAGACCGCCTGTATAGACATTTCATCTTTGCGCCGCTGGAACAGCTTGATCTCTACATGCATTTCCGCTGAGACGCTGGACCAGCTCCCATGGAGGACACAGTTTTTTTACAAGGGACAATAAAGGATCCTGGCTGTCCACGTCCTGATCTGGCAGGCCGTAACGGGTGACTTTTCGTTTTCAAATGCATCCATCACCAAGAGCAAGTCTGCATGCTCTGCCAATTCCATCCCATTGGTGGGCAATGGTAGCTGACTGAGAGCATCAGTGCAGTTCTCTGTGCCTGGCCTGTGGCGAATTACATAGTTATATGCAGACAGCATGAGCGCCCATCTTTGGATGCGAGTAGAGGCATTGGTATTAATACCTTTGCTCTCTGAGGATAGCGATATGAGCAGCTTATGGTCAGTTTCTAATTCGAACTTAAGCCCAAACAGACACTGGTGCATTTTTTTTACCCCGTAAACGCATGCCAGAACTTCTTTTCCAATCATGCTGCAGGCCCTTTCGACCTTGGACACACTCCTGGACGCATAAGTGACCGGTTGCAATGTTCACAATTCGTTTGCTTGTTGTAACACACACCCGACCCCATACAAAGACGCATCGCAAGCTAACACTAAACATGTATATGGGTCAGACAGAACAAGCAGTTTGTTGGAACATAACAGATTTCTGGCTCTCTCAAAGGCAGTCTCTTGTGATTTGCCCCTTACCCAGTCATCTCCCTTGCATAGCAACATGTGTAGAGGTTCTAGTAAGGTGCTTAACCTGGGTAGGAAATTACCAAAATAATTGAGGAGTCCCAGGAACGACCGCAGCTTCATCACGTTCTGTGGTCTCGACGCATTCTTGATGTCCTCCGTCTTGGCACCGATGGGTCTGATGCCATCTGCCGCGATTCTTCTCCCTAAGAACTCGACCTCTGGTGCCAGGAAAACACACTTTGAGCATTTCAACCCGAGTCCCACAATCTAGCTGACTTAGAACCTCTTCCAGGTTCTGCAAGTGTTCGATGGTGTCCCGACCTCTGATCAATATGTCGTCCTGGAAAATCACGGTGCATGGAACCGACTTTAGCAGACTTTCCATGTTCCTTTGAAAAATAGCCACGGCCGATCGAATCCCAAATGGGTATCTATTATAGATGATCAGACCTTTGTGCGTGTTGATGCAGGTGAGGCCTTTCGAAGATTCCGCCAGCTCCTTCGTCATGCAGGCCGAGGTCAGGTCCAACTTGGTGAATGTCTTCCTTCCTGCCAGCATCACAAATAGTTCATCTACCTTGGGTAGCGGGTACTGGTCCTGCAGCGAAAAATGTTACTTTAATTGTTACTTTATAGTCCCCACAAATTCTGACCGTGCCATCGCCCTTGAGAACCGGAACAATCGGATTGGCCCATTCATTGAATTCAACCGGCGCGATGATGCCCTCTTGTTGCAGCCTGTCCAGCTCGATCTCCACTTTCTCTCATATCATGTATGGCACCGCATGTGCCTCGTGGTGGATGGGTCATGTACCGGGAACCAAGTGGACCTGCACCTTTGTCCCAGAGAAATTTCCGATGCCTGGCTCAAACAATAATGGGAACTTGCTCAAAACCTGGGCATATGAGGCATCATCGACTGATGAAAGCACAGCGGATTTTTCCCAGCCAGCTTCTGGTACAATCCATAGTCATAGTTCGTGCACTGCTCCTTCATAGGAGACTTTTACTGCTGCACTGCCAATTACAGGGATCAGCTCTTTAGTGTAAGTTTTCAGCTTGGTATGAATAGGGCTCAGCTTGGGCCTTTGTGACTTGTTGCATCACAGCCTCTTGAAGGCCTTTTTGCTCATGATAGACTGACTCGTACCCTTGTCCAATTCCATGGATACTAGAATTCCATTCAGTTCAACTTTTAACATGATCGTTGGATATTTTATGGTAAGGGTCTGTAGCCCATACACTTCTGCCTCCTCAGTTCGAGTCTCTAGTTCAGTTTGATCTGCCATGGATTAGTTTTCCTATGCAACGTGGTGGTTTGCAGGGTTTGCAGCTCATCTGCACATTCGCTGGAGGTGTCCCATTGTTCCACAGCCTTTGCATACATAGTGTTTGAAGCGGCATTGATGGGCTCGATGATCACCTCTGCAGTGCCAACAAGATGGTAATTGCCTGGCATTCACACTTGACGATGGACTCTGAGTCATCTGAGGTCATGCAGCTGCAGGCGTGTATGTTCTGCCATATGCATTCCTGCCTGAAAACGACGTTACTTTGTGTACAGTACTTGCCAATGTATCATTATGCTGGAAAATTTGTCTGGTGTCAACGCTGGTGGACATAAGTGTCTGGGCTATTGTTATGGTTTTGCTCAGGTTTGTTGTTTCAACAGTCAATAGTTTATGAAAGATAACCTCATGGCCAATGTCAAGCACAAAAAAGTCTTTTTGCTCCAGGAATCCATCAAATTCTCAATGCCTTAGTTCAGCGATGTAGCTCGCCACTTCCTGGCCTTCAGATCGTTGACATGTATAAAATCGATATCTTGCCATCAGAACACTCTCCTTCAGATTTAGGTGCTCCCGGACCAGCATACACAGTTCTTCATACAATCTGGTAGTTGGTTTCACTGGAGCAAGAAGATTCTTCATGAGGCCATAGGTTGTTGCCCCGCAGACGGTGAGGAGGATCACCCTTTGTTTGGCAGTGTTCTCATTCCCTTCCAGCTCATTGGCAACGAAGTATTGGTCGCGTCGCTCCACGAAGGCTTCCCAATCATCACCTTCTGAGAATTTCTCCAGGATACCAACAGTTCTCTGCATTTTTGCGTGATGGTTCGTTAGCTATTACTTATCGCCAGTTGTTATGTCTCAAATAAAGCAATGTGACTGAGTACTGTAGACTTGAGTAAGTGTGACCTTAGTCTGTTTATTCTGGCTCCAGAGTGCTGGCACAGCATGGAAGGCCTGCTTATATGCAGTGCTCCCAAGGGATGCTGGGATTTATTTTGTGTTTCATACAGAAGAACCCCCAGGTTCCTCTGTACTGCAGCATTTTGTAATATCTCTCCATTTAAATAATAAATTGTATTTTTATTTTTTTCCTGCAAAAATGGATAACCTCACACTTTCTCACATTATACTCAATTTGCCAAATATTAGCCCACTCACTTAGCCTGTCTACATCTATTTACAGATTCTTTGTGTCCTCCTCCAATTTGCTTTCCCATCCATCTTTGTATCATCAGCAAACTTGGCTACATTACACTCTGTCCCTTCATACAAGTCATCAATATCGATTGTAAATAGTTGTAAATCCCTGCGGCACCTCACTAGTCACCGTTTGCCAAGCGGAAAATTACCCATTTATCCCGACTCTCTGTCTTCTGTTTGTTAGCCTACCCTCTATCCATACTATTATATTACCCCCAACCCCGTGAACTTTTATCGTCCAATAATCTGTTATGTGGCACCTTATCGAATGCCTTCTAGAAATCCAAATACACCACATCCACTGGTTCCCCTTTATCCCCCCTGCTCATTACATCCTCAAAGAACTCCAGCAAATTTGTCAAACATGATTTCCCTTTCATAAAACCATGATGACTCTGCTTGTCTGTATTATGCTTTTCCAAATGTCCTGCTAATGCTTCCTTAATAATAGACTCCAGCTTTTCCCCAACAACAGATGTAGGCTAACTAGTCTATAGTTTCCTGTTTTCTGTCTCCCTCCTTTTTTAAATAGCGGGTTACATTTGTGGTTTTCCAAACCGCTGGGACCTCTCCACAATCCAGGGAGTTTTGGCTGATTTCAACCAATGCATTCACTATCTCTACAGCCACTTCTTTTAAGACCCTAGGATGCAAGCCATCTGGTCCAGGGAGCTTGTCCAACTTTGATCCAGGGGACTTGTCTACATTTAGTTCCATTATTTGACCGAGTGCTTTTTCTTTAGTATCAGTGATAGTTTTAAGTTCCCCCTTCCCTTTAGCCCCTTGATTATCTATTATTGAGATGTAATTAGTATCTTCTACCGTGAAGACTGATACAAAATATAAAAACGACTTTATTCAAATACTTAAAGCTGCAACAAATGGAGCTAAAGTTTGTTAAACAATTGATGATAAAATGTATTGAATCTGCAGGTTGCTTTTGGATTTCTCTGGGATGGAGCCGGACATGATGTGCCTTGAAATACCGCCTGTGACCAGTAGATGACGCTGTCCCTCCAATTAATTCAGACTGATTGGAGCGTGACTGCCCCCTAGAGCAGGAGGAATGAGGGCAGATCAGGGTCACACACTGAACATACTGCACCCCACAGGGACATCACACACTGTCCCCTCCCTGGGGCAGGTCAGGGTCAGACACTGAATATACTGCACCCCACAGGGACACCACACACTGCCCCCTCCCTGGAGCAACTCAGGGTCAGACACTGAATATACTGCACACTATAGGGGATGCACGAACTGCCCTGTCTCTGGGTCAGTCGCTGCTGGAGGGTCCGCAGTCAGAAGGGGAACTTCTCCAAACCTTCTGATCATGAATCCTGAGTCAGATTGATGCCGAATCCCCACATTCTGCGCTGCAACCTGAGAAGCCACAGAGACCATGTGGGACCTCACGGACCCTGGAGAAGCCCCCAGACCTCAGAGCTTTGGCCCACAGACCTGGGACAGAGCGATCCCTCTGCCGCCCGCCCCCCCCATGCCCCGCAGGTTTGCTCCACTGTCACTGTGAGCTGCGGGGAATTATATTTATCCACAGCAGTTCTCCTCCGCTGAAGATGCTAACACTGGCTGGGTGCAGAAATACACCCCCCCTTACCCTCCCCAGTCCCAGACTGAACCAGACCCGCCCCCCTCTTCCTTCCCTGTCCCAGACTGAACCACCCCCCTCACCCTCCCCTGTCCCAGACTGACCCAAACCCCCCCTTCACCCTCCCCTGTCCCAGACTGACCCAGAACAAGACCCCCCACACCCTCGCCTGTCCCAGACTAACCCAGATCCGCCCCCCCATACCAGACTGAACCAGACCACCCCTCCCCATCACCGTCCCCTGACTGAGACCACCCTCACCCTCCCCTGTCCCAGACTGACCCAGACCCTGCCCCTCACCTTCCCCTGTCCCAGACTGAACTAAACCACCCTCAAGCTCCCCTGTCCCAGACTGACCCAGACCCCCACCAACCTCCCCTGTCCCAGACTGAACCAGATCCCCCAATCCCACCCCATCACACTCCCCTACCCAGACTTCCTAAAAGTTTTTGATAAGATGCCGCATAAGGGGTTTTTCTCTCAGATTGAAGCCGAGAACATAAGAACACAAAAAATAAGAGCAGGAGTAGGCCATTTGGCCCCTCACACTTACTAGGCTATATACTAAGATCATGGCTGATCTCATCATGGACTCAGCTCCGTCCCCATAACCCCTTATTCCTTTATCGCTCAAAATTCTCCACCTCAAGTATATTGAATGACCCAGTCTCCCCAGCTCTTTGGGGTAGAGAATTCCACAGATTTACGATCAATTGAGAGAATACATTTCTCCTCATCTCAGTTTTAAATGGGCGGCCTTTATTCTGAGACTATGCTTCCCAGTTCTAGTTTCCCTTATGAGTGGAAATATCCTCTCTGCATCAAGCTTGTTGAGACCCCTCATTATCTTATATGTTTTAATAAGATCACCGCATCCTTCTGAACTGCAATGAGTACAGGCCCAACCTACTCAACCTATCTTCATAAGTCAACCCCCTCATCTCCGGAATCAACCAAGTGAACCTTCCCTGAACTGCCTCCAATGCAAGTATATTCTTCTTTAAATAGGGAGACCAAAACTGAACGCAGTACTCTAGGTGAGGCCTCACTAATGCCCTGTACAATTGTAGCAGGACTTCGCTGATTTTATACTCCAACCCCCTTGCTATAAAGGCCAACCTTCCATTTGCTTTCCTGATTACTTGCTGTACGTGCATACTAACTTGTTGTGTTTCATGCTCAAGGACCCGCAGGTCATTCTGTACTGCAGCATTTTGCAATTTTTCTCCATTTAAATATTAATTTGCTTTACTATTTTTTCTGCTGAAGTGGATAACCTCACATTTTCCCACATTATACTCCATCTGCCAAAATTTTTGCCCACTCACTTAGCCTGTTTATATCCTGTTGCAGATTTCTTGTCCTCCTCACAATTTGCTTTCCCACCCATCATCAGCAAACTTGGCTACATTACACTTGGTCTCTTCATCCAAGTCATTAATATAGATTGTAAATAGTTGAGGCCCCAGCACCGATCCCCGAGGCACTCCATAAGTTAATGTTTGCCATTCGCAAAATGACCCATTTATCCCGATTCTCTGTTTTCTGTTAGTTAGACAATCCTCTATCCATGCTAATATATTACCCCCAATCCAGTGAGGTTTTATCTTGTGCAGTAACCTCTTATGTGGCATCTTATCGAATGCCTTTTGGAAATTCTGCTCCACAAATCAATAGGATTGTGGCTGAACAGCCAAAACTCCAGGCAGTGCTTCTGACAAAGGAATCCAATACTGGGCCCAGCAAGGGCAAGTAAAATGGACAAGGTTTAATCTAATAACACATTGGTTCCTTTCAGAACCACCCACTCTATCTATGAAAGGGCTGCTTACTGTCTGAAGAAACTGACGTATTGATCACAATCTTATCAGCTGTGCTCCAGTTGGTAGCACTCTCGCTTCTGAGTCAGAAGGTTGTAGATTCAAGACCCACTCCAGGAACCTGAGCACAAAATCTAGGCTGACACACCAGTGCAGTGATGTGCGAGTGCTGCATTGTTGGAGGTGCCATCTATAGGAACGGACAGTAAACTGAGGCCACTTCTGCTCTCTCAGATGGACGTAAAGGATCCCGCGGTCACTATTGTGAAGAGCAGGTCAATTATCCCCAGTGTCCTGGCCAGTACTTATCCCTCGATCAACATAACACAACAGCTTCCAGGAACCAGAAGCTTTCAAATAATGCCATGTTACAATTAATCACGAATATTCCCGCATATATAGTCCCTTCCCTGTCAAGCTCAGACTGTATTCCATCTCCTCCCACAGACAGGTTTAGCAGTTTACAAACACCTTATTCTAGCTAATTTGGAGAATCTGGTGTTTGGAGTTTGAGTTGTGAGGCGGGGTATCGCCGCCAGTACCACCGTCTCAAGAGACTCTCCCCCTGAATCTGTGAAATGACAATGACCAGAAACTGAGACTGGAGCCGAACACAAACCCCAGTTACAGTGAGACCTGGGCCAGACATCCGAGCACTCTCGCCATCGACGACACTTCGTGTGCTCAGGTCCTAAACAAGTTCCCCTCGCTGTTCGAACCAGGCATCGGGAAGTTCCAAGAAGCAAAAGTGCAGATCCACCTAATTCTGGGGGTGCAACCCACCCATCACAAGGGGAGAGCAGTACTGTACATGATGAGAGAGCGGGTGGCGATCGAGCTGGACCGGCTGCAATGAGAGGGCATCATTTTGCCAATCGAATTCAATGAGTGGGCCAGTCCGATTGTTCTAGTCCTCAAGGGAGATGGCACCATCAGAATCTGTGGTGATTACAAAGTAACTATCAATTGTTTCTCCCTGCAGGATCAATACCCACTATCAAAGGCAGACAAAGTTTTTGCAACGCTGGCGGGAGGAAAGACGTTCATGAAGCTGGACTTGACCTCGGCTTACATGACGCAGGAGCTGGAGGAATCATCGAAGGGCCTCACCTGCATCAACACGCACAAAGGTCTCTTAATTTACAACGGATGCCCATTTGGGATTCGATCAGCCACGCCGATATTCCAGAAAAACATGGAAAGCTTACTGAAGTTGGTCCCGCACACCGTGATCTTCCAGGATGAAATCTTAGTTACAGGTCGGGACACAGTCAAGCATTTGCAGAACCTGGAGGAGGTTCTTAGTCGGCTTAATCGCATGGGGCTCAGGTTAAAATGTTCGAAGTGTGTTTTCCTGGCACCTAAAGTGGAGTCCCTGGAGAGAAGAATCACGGCGGATGGCATCAGGCCCACCGATTCAAAGACGGAGGCAATGGAGAACGCACCAAGGCCACAGAATGTGATGGAGCTGCGGTCATTTCTAAGACTCCTGAACTACTTTGGTAGCATCTTAGCGGGTCTCAGCACACTGTTAGAACCACTGCATGCTTTACTGCATAAAGGAGCCGAATGGGTATGGGGTAAAAGCCAAGAAAATGCCTTTGTAAAAGCTAGAAAACTGTTATGCTCAAACAAATTGCTTGTGTTGTATGATCCATGTGAGCGTTTGGTACTAGCATGTGATGCATCGTCATATGGTGTCGGGTGTGCATTGCAACAAGCTAATGAATCTGGGAAATTGCAACTGGTTGCTTATGCATCCAGAAGTCTGTCTAAGGCTGAGAGGGTCTACAGCATGATTGAAAAAGAAGCATTAGCATGTGATTATGGAGTAAAGAAAATGCATTAATATCTGTTTGGGCTCAAATTTGAATTGGAAACTGACCATAAGCCACTGATATCCCTCTTTTCTGAAAGTAAGGGGATAAATATGAATGCATTGGCCCACATACAGAGATGGGTGCTCACGTTGTCCGCATACAACTACGTCATCCGCCACAGGCCAGGCACAGAAAACTATGCTGATGCTCTCAGTAGGCTGCCATTGCCCACCACGGAGGTGGAAATGGCACAGCCCGCAGATTTAGTTTTGGTAATGGAAGCATTCGAGAGTGAGCAATCACCTGTTACCGCCCAACAGATTAGAACCTAGATGAGCCAGGACCCCTTACTGTCCTTAGTAAAAAAAAAACTGTGTGCTTCACGGGAGCTGGTCCAGTGTCCCATAGGAAATGCAGGAAGAAATAAAGCCATACCAGTGGCGCAAAGATGAAATGTCTATACAGGCAGACTGCCTTCTGTGGGGTAAATGGGTAGTGGTTCCAAAAAAGGGCAGGGACACTTTCATTAGTGACCTCCACAGTACCCACCCAGGCATTGTAATGATGAAAGCAATAGCCAGATCCCACGTGTGGTGGCCCAGTATCAATGCGGACTTAGAGTCCTGCGTGCACAAATGTAACACATGCTCGCAGTTAAGCAATGCACCCAGAGAGAGGCCACTAAGTTTATGGTCTTGGCCCTCCAAACCGTCGTTTAGGGTCCATGTCGACTAGGCAGGGCCGTTCTTTGGAAAAATGTACCTAGTGGTTATGGATGCATACTCCAAATTAATTGAATGTGAGATAATGTTGGCAAGCACGTCCGCTGCAGCCACTGAAAGCTTGCGGGCCATGTTTGCCATGCACGGCCAGCCTGATGTCCTTGTGAGTGACAACGGGCCGTGTTTCACCAGTGCCAAGTTCAAAGAGTTCATGACCCGCAATGTGATCAAACATGTCACAGCTGCCCCATTCAAACCAGCATCCAATGGTCAGGCAAAAAGAGCAGTGCAAACTATCAAGCAGAGCTTGAAGAGGGTAACTGAAGGCTCACTGCAGACTCGCCTATCCCGAGTCCTGCTTAGTTACTGCACGAGAACCCACTTGCTCACTGGGATTCCACTAGTTGAACTGCTCATGAAAAGGGCACTTAAGACAAGGCTCTCGTTAGTCCAATCTGATCTACATGAACAGGTAGAGAGAGCAGGCAGCTTCAACAAAGTACATATCATAATAGCGCAAATGTGTCGCACGAAATTGAGATTAATGATCTTGTATTTGTGTTGAACTATGGACAAGGTCTATTGTGGTCAAAGAGGGGAGTAGGGTGTTTCGGGTAAAACGTTCAAATGGACTCATCTACAGGAAACATTTGGACCAAACCAAACTCAGATTCATGGATTTTCCAGAGCAACCCGCATTAGACCGTACCTTTTTTGACCCCCCAGCACATACACCAGTGGCAACCGACACAGCGGTTGAACACAAAGCAGAACCCATCGCCCGCAGCAGCACAGCAGGACTCGCCACACCAGGCAGCCCAACTGCACAGCAGCCCAGTGAGGGGCTAACAAATGACTCAACAAAACCAGCATTTGCACCAAGACGATCAACCAGGGAAAGAAAGGCCCCAGATGGATTCACCCTGTAAATAGTTACACTATTGACTTTTGGGGGGGGGGGGAGGGGAGTGTTGTTAAACATGTAAACCTGTAAATACCTTGTTTAACCACCAGAGGGCTTATCTTCTGGAGTCCCAATGGATCCCACAATACCTTGGGAGCACCTTACAGGCTGGAGAGGCACTCTGGAGACCTGCAATAAAAGACTAAGGTCACACTTTACTTTGAGCTCACAGTATCTGATCAGACTCTTTATTTATACACTACAACTTATCCCTTTGTCATTTAAGAAACTGTCTATTTCTGTCTTAAATTTTTTCAAAGTTCCAGCCTCTAAAGCTCTCTGAGGCAGCGAATTCCACAGATTTACAACCGACTGAGAGAAGAAATTTCTCCTCATTTCAGTTTTAAATGGGCGGCCCCTTATTTTAAGATCATGCCATCTAATTCTAGTCTCCCCCATCAGTGGAAACATCCTCTCTGCATCCACCTTGTCAAGCCCCCTCATAATCTTATGCGTTTCAATAAGATCACCTCTTATTCTGCTGAATTCCAATGAGTAGAGGCCCAACCTACTCAACCTTTCCTCATAAGTCAACCCCCTCATCTCCAGAATCAACCTAGTGAACCTTCTCTGAACTGGCTCCAAAGCAAGTATATCCTTTCGCAAATATGGAAACCAAAACTGCACGCAGTATTTCAGGTGGAGCCTCAACAATATAGTTGTAGCAAGACTTCCCTACTTTTATACTCCATCCCCTTTGCAATAAAGGCCAATATTCAATTGGCCTTCCTGATCACATGCTCTACCTACATACTATCTTTTTGTGTTTCATGCACAAGTACCCCCAGGTCCTGCTGTACTTCAGCACTTTGCAATCTTTTTCCATTTAAATAATAACTTGCACTTTGGCAGAAAAAAAATTTAAGAGCATGATCTCACACTATCTGTTATGTATGGAGAAAGAGTCAGACTGAACACTGAGCGCTCAAGGTAAAGTGTGACCTTAGTCTTTTATTGCAGGTCTCCAGAGTGCCTCTCCAACCTGTGAGGTCTCCTTAAATACCTGTGCTCCCAAGAGATTATGGGATCCCTTGGGACTCCAGGGGATGAGCTCTCTGGTATCTGTAAAGAGTAAATACAAGTTTACATAGAAACAACACTCCCCCCCCCAAAAGTCAATAGTGTAACTATTTACAATGTGAGTCGATCTGGGGACCTTCTTGTCCTGGTTGGTCATCTCGGTGTGAAAGCTGGTATTGTTGAATCATTTGTTGGGCCCTCGCTGGGCTGCTGTGCAGCTGGCCTTGCTGGGTTGCCTGGTGTATTGGGTCCTGCTGGGCTGCTGTGGATGATGGGTTCTGCTTCGTGGTCAACCGTGGTGCCGGTTGCCACTGGTGTGTATGTTGGGGGATCAAAAATAGTAGGGTCTACGGTGGGTTGTTCAGGATAGTCAGTGAATCTGAGTTTTATTTGGTCCAAGTGTTTGCGGTGAATGAGTCGATTTGAAAGTTTGACCCTAAACACCCTGCTCCCCTCTTTGGCTACGACAGTGCCGGGAAGCCACTTGGGACCTTGCTCATAATTCAATAAAATAAAGGATCATTGACTTCAATCGCGCATGACACATTTGTGCTATCATGGTATGTACTTTGTTGAAGCTGCCTGCTCTCTATCCGTTCATGTAGATCAGGGTGAACTAACGATAGCCTTGTCTTAAGTGCTCTTTTCATGAGCAGTTCAGCAGGTGGGATCTCAGTGAGCAAGTGGGGTCTCGTGCAGTAGCTAAGTAGGACTCAGGATAGGCGAGTCTGCAGTGAGCCATCAGTTACCTCTTCAAGCCTTGCCTGATGGTTTTCACTGCTCTCTCTGTCTGACCATTGGACGCTGGTTTAAGCGAGGAAGATGTGACATGTTTTATCACATTGCGGGTCATGAACTCTTTGAACTCGGTACTGGTAATACATAGCCCATTGTCACTCACCAGAACATCAGGTAGGCCGTGTGTGACAAAGATGGCCCGCAGACTTTCAGTAGTGGCAGCAGACGTGTTAGCCGACATTATCTCACACTCAATCCACTTGGAGTACGCATCTACAACCACAAGGAACATTTTACCCAAGAACGGGCTTGCATAGTCGACGTGTACCCTATAACACGGTTTGGAGGGCCAAGACCATAAACATAGTGGCGCATACCTCTGGGTACATTGCTTAACTGCGAGCATGTATTACATCTGTGAACGCAGGACTTTAAGTCCGCATTGATACCGAGCCGCCACACGTGGGATCTGGCTATCGCTTTCATCATTACGATGCCTGGGTGGGTACTGTGGAGGTCATTGATGAAGGTGTCTCTGCCCTTCTTGGGAACCACTACACGATTGCCCCACAAAAGGCAGTCTGCCTGTATAGACATTTCATCCTTGCGCCACTGGAACGGCTTTATCTCTTCCTGCATTTCCACTGGGACACTGTACCAGCTCCCGTGAAGCACACAGCTTTTGACTAGAGATAATAAGGGGTCCTGGCTCATCCAGGTTTTGATCTGCCGGGCAGTGAAGGGTGATTACTCACTCTCAAATGCTTCCATACCCATGGCTAAATCTGCAGGATATGCCATTTCCACCCCCGTGGTGGGCAATGGCAGCCTACTGAGCGCATCGGCACAGTTTTCTGTGCCTGGGCTGTGGCGGATGGCGTAGTTGTGTGCAGACAACGTGGGCGCCCATCTCTGGATGCGGGCTGATGTGTTGGTATTTATCCCTGTTTTCTGAGAGTAAAGGGATTAGTGGCTTATGGTCAGTTTTCAGTTCGAATTTTAGCCCAAATAGGTATTCATGCATTTTCTTTACCCCATAGACACACGCTAACGCTTCTTTCTCAAACATGCTGTCGGCTCTCTCAGCCTTAGACAGACTCCTGGATGCATAAGCAACCGGTTGCAGTTTCCCAAAATCATTATCTTGTTGCAACACACCCGAAGCCATATGACGATGCATCACATGCTAATACCAAACGCTTACATGGATCATACAATACAAGCAACTTGTTTGAGCATAACAATTTTCTCGCTTTTACAAAGTCATTTTCTAGGCTTTTGCCCCAAACCCATTCATCCCCTTTTCGTAGCAAGACATGCAGTGGTTCTAACAGTGTGCTGAGACCTGGTAAGAAGTTACCAAAGTAGTTCAGAAGTCCCAGAAATAACCGCAGTTCCTTCACGTTCTGTGGCCTCGGTGCCTCCATCTTCGCATTGATGGGCCTGATGGCGTCCGCCGCAAATCTCCTTCCCAAGAACTCCACTTCAGCTGCCACAAAAACACACTTCGAGCGTTTTAACCTGAGGCCCACGTGGTTGAGTCAACTAAGAACCTCCTCCAAGTTCTGCAGATGCTCGACTGTGTTCCAACTTGCGACCAAGATGTCGTCCTGGAAGACCATGGTGTGCGGGACTGATTTTACTAAGCTTTCCATGTTTCCCTGAAATATTGCCGCCACTGATCGAATTCCAAATGGGCATCTGTTATAAATAAAAAGACCTTTGTGCGTGTTGATGCAGGTGAGGCATTCCGACGATTTCTCCAGTTCCTGCGTCATGTCGGCTGAAGTCAGATCCAGCTTCGTGAACGTCTTTCCTCCCACCAGCATTGCAAAGAGGTCATCAGCCTTTGGTAGTGGGTATTGGTCCTGCAGGGAGAAACGATTGACAGTTGCTTTGTAATCACCACAGATTCTGACGGTGCCGTCTCCCTTGAGGACTGGAACAATTGGGCTGGCCCACTCTTTGAACTCGATCGGTGAAATGATGCCCTCTCATTGCAGCCGGTCTAGCTCGATCTCCACCCTTTCGCTCATCATGTATGGTACTGCTCTCACCTTGTGATGGATGGGTTGTGCCTCCAAAATTAGGTGGATCTTCACTTTTGCTCCTTGGAAGTTCCCGATGCCTGTTTCAAACAGTGAAGGTAACTTGTTTAAGACCTGGGCACATGAAGTGTTGTCAGCGGGCGATAGCACTCGGACGTCGTCCCAGTTCCAGTGTATCTTTCCCAGCCAGCTACTTCCAAGCAGCGTGGGACCATCGTCCAGTACCACCCGGAGTGGTAGCTTGTGCACTGCTCCATTGTAGGAGACCTTTATGGTGGCACTGCCGATTACGGGAATCAGTTCTTTTGTGTAAGTTCTTAGTTTCGTATGAATTGGAGTTAAGACTGGCCTGTGGTCTTGTTGCACCACAATCTTTCGAAAGTCTTTTTGCCCATGTTGGACTGGCTCACACCCGTGTCCAGCTCCATTGACACCAGAGTCCATTTAGTTCAACATTCAGCATTATTGGGGGACCATTTGTGGTGAATGTGTGCATCCCATGTACCTCTGCCTCCTCAGTCTGAGGCTCTGGTTCGTCGTGATCCTCCATGGATCTGTCCTCCTCTGCAACATGGTGGTTTGCAGGTTTAGCAGGATTAGCAGCTCGCCTGCATATACATTGGAGGTGTCCCATTGTTTCACAGCCCTTGCAAACATACCCTTTGAATCGGCATGAATGGAAATGATGATCCCCCCCGCAGCGCCAACAAGGTGTTAATGGCCTTGTATTCATCACCCTTGATGGTGGACTCTGAGACATCTGCGGACGTGCAGCTGCAGGCATGTGTGACCTGCCCTGTACGTTGCAATTTGAAAACAGCATCACTTTGTTCACAGTACATGTAGCAGCACTTGTGTGCTGAAGATTTGCTTAGTATTGTCACTGGTGGCATGAACACCTAGGCTATCGCTACGGCCTTACTCAAGGTTGGGGTCTCTACAGTCAAAATTTTCCGAAGTATGGTTTCGTGGACAATGCCAAATATGAAAAAGTCTCTGAGCATGTGCTCCAAAGGTCCTTCAAATTCACAATGTCCTGCAAGGCATCTTAGCTCGGCAACATAACTCGCCACTTCCTGGCCTTCAGACCTTTTGTAGGTGTAGAACCGGTACCTCGCCATCAGAATGCTTTCCTTCAGGTTCAAATGCTCTCGGACCAGTGTGCACAAATCATCATACGATTTCTCCGTGGGTTTTGCTGGAGTGAACAGATTCTTCATGAGGCTATACATTGGTGCCCCACAGACGGTGAGGAGGATAGCCCTTCATTTGGCAGCATTCTCTTCCCCATCTAGCTTGTTGGCCACAAAATATTGGTTGAGTTGCTCCACAAAAGTTTCCCAATCATCTCCCTGTGAGAATTTCTCCAGGATGTCCACTGTTCTCTGCATCATTGGGTTCGCTATCCTATTCTCGTCGCCAATGTTATGTATGGAGAAAGCGCCAGACTGAACACTGTGAGCTCAAATTAAAGTGTGACCATAGTATTTATTGCAGGTCTCTAGAGTGCCTCTCCAACGTGTGAGGCCTCCTTAAATACCTGTGCTCGCAAGGGAATATGGGATCCCTTGGGACTCCAGGGGACGAGCTCTCTGGTGGCTGTACAGAGTAAATACAAGTTTACATATATAACACTTTCCAACATTATACTCCATCTGCCAAATTTTTACCCACTCACTTCGTCTGTCTATGTCCTTTTGCAGATTTTGTGTGTCCTCCTCACGCATTGCTTTTCCTCTCAACTTTTATTGTCAGCAAAATTGGCGATGTTGCACTCAGTCCCTTCTTCCAATCGTTAATATAGATTGTAAATAGTTGGGGTCCCAGCACTGATCCTTGAAGCACCCCGCTAGTTACTGGTTGCCAACCAGAGAATGAACCATTTATCCCGTCCCTCTGTTTTCTGTTAGTTAGCCAATTTTCTATCGATGCCAATATATCACCTCCAACCCCGTGAACTTTCATCTTGTGCAGTAACCTTTTATGTGGCACCTTGTCAAATGCCTTGTGGAAGTCCAAATACACCACATCCACTGGTTTCCCTTGATCCACCCTGTTTGTTACATCCTCAAAAGAATTCCAGCAAATTTGTCAAACATGACTTCCTCTTCATAAATCCATGCTGACTCTGCCTGACCGAATTTTGCTTTTCCATATGTCCTGCTACTGCTTCTTTAATAATGGACTCCAACATTTTCCCAGCCACAGATGTTAGGCTAACTGGTCTATAGTTTCCTGCTTTTTAAAATAAGGGCATTACACCTCCCCAAAATCCAGGGAATTTTGGTAAATTACAACCAAAGCATACACAATCCCTGCCGCTACTTCACTTAAGACCATAGGATGCAAGACATCAGGTCCAGGGGAGTTATCTGCCTTTAGTCCCATTATCTTACTGAGTACCACCTCCTTAGTGATTATGATTGTGTTAAGTTCCTCCCCCACTATAGCCCCTTGACTATCCACTGTTGGGATATTGTTAGAGTCCTCTACCATAAAAACTGATACAAAATATTTGTTCAGAGTTTCTGCCATCTCCATGGTTCCCATTACTAATTCCCCGGTCTCATCCTCTAAGGGACCAACATTTACTTTAGCCACTCTTTTTCTTTTTATATACCTATAGAAACTCTTGCTACCTGTTTTTATATTTTGTGCTAGTTTACTTTCATAGTCTATCTTCCCTTTCTTAATCATTTTTTTAATCATTCTTTGCTGGCTTTGAAAATCTTCCTAGTCTTCTGTCCTCCCACTAGTTTTGGCCACTTTGTATGCCCTTGTTTTTAATTTTATACTGTTACTTTAAAATAACTCCACAAGACTGAGTACTGTAAGCTTAAACTGATGTGACCTTAGTCTCTGTATTAAAACTGCAGAGTGCCAAAGCAGCATGGCACACAACCTTTTATACTCGCTTGCACGAGGTGTGCAGATGACCCTTGGGTCTCCAACAGGTGCGCCCTCTGGTGGCAAGTCTTACACAGTTATAATGTTTACATACATAACAGATACCATCCTTTATTTCTTTAGTTAGCCACGGATGGATCTCTTTTCTCTTACACCCTTTCCTCCTCACTGGAATATATTTTTCTTGAGAGTTGTGAAGTATCTCCTTCAATGTACACCACTGTTCATCAACCGTCCTACACTTTAATCTATTTTCCCAGTCCACTTTACCCAACTCTGCACTCATAACTTCATAGTCTCCTTTATTCAAGCTTAGTCCGCTGGTTAGAGATCCAACTTTCTCACCGTCCATCTGAATTTGAATTTCAATCATGCTATGATCACTCATTCCAAGGGGCTCCTGTTTTATCCTGAAAGATCCCATTGGAGAGACAGAAGATGCAGTTTCCTCTCTCACTGATATTGTACCAGAGACAGTTTCAGAGAGTGAGAGAAACAATGTCCCACATTTAACCCTCTGTAATCTTGTAGCTCAGGGCCGTTCGATATTACTCTCAGTGACCGAGTGTTTTACTCTAATTAAACTGATCTCGGACTGTTTCTGTCAGATATTAACTCCTGCACGGTAACAGCAAACACTCCCACTCCCTCGTCCCTCCGATATTTCTGCAGTATTGCTTTGTGAAGACGGGCTCATGGAGAGAAACACCCTGCACGGAATGATCCCAAATTGAGCATCTCCAAGGGACAAGGCTCCCAGCTTTAATCATTCTCTGTTCTTTCCCCCCAGGCCCAGTTCCTTTGCTCAGATTCTGATAAAAGTAAATTGGGAAAAGTGCACTTTGATTTTTACAGGCTGAATTAGTGCAGAGAGCTGCGCATGCGCGATTCAGCCCCGCCCCCGGTGTCGCGTCCCAGTGAGCAGAAGAGCGCATGCGCCCTCCCCTCCCCCAGCCCTGCCTGTGATCGCCATTCGCTCAGTGAGCGGAAGAAGATGGTTTAAAACAACCGGGTAAGGCAGCGAGCAGCAGCCTCCTTATAGCAGCGCAGCGCTTTGGGAGCGTGTCCGCAGATGGGCTCAGAGATCGGCATTGAGTCCGGGGGATTTTCAGGGGAATTCGGGGGCTGTGTGTAAGAGGCAGAGTGGAGCAAGAACCAGTCTCAGTGCGTAGTGTGAGTGTGAGTGGGGGAAGGGAGAGGCCATTCTCGGCTGTGTGTGGACAGCGTGTGTCCCGGATAAGGGAGACAGAATGGGCAGAATCTGCTATTTACAATCATTGCTGCTTTCTGCAAACCAGTAGTGAACGTTACTGGTTTAGTTCCGTCGGGGGCTGTGCGTAAGAGGCAGGGTGGTGCAGGAACTAGTTCCGGAACATGGTGTGAGTGGGGGAAGGGAGAGGCCATTCTCGGGCTGTGTGTGGCCAGTGTAAGGTAACAGAGAAAGTAAATTGACAGCTACAGGATAAAACCAGCACACTCATATCAGAAACTGACATGCAGAATAAAACACTTATTCATATACCAGAGATGGACAGATACAGAGTAAAATCCACACTCCCATACCAGACACACAAAATTTAATTCTATATTTACCTGTCAATGCATCAGAGAGTGAAAGTGTCAGTATCTATCCTATAATCACGAGTTAGTCACACACTGACACTGCACCAGAGGTTGAAAGTGGCAGTGTCCATCCTACACTCACCA
The DNA here is from genome assembly GCF_044704955.1 of Pristiophorus japonicus. Lineage (NCBI taxonomy): Eukaryota > Metazoa > Chordata > Chondrichthyes > Pristiophoridae > Pristiophorus > Pristiophorus japonicus. Next base: position 57,543,914 of record NC_091995.1, read on the forward strand.
GTCAATCATAATCCGTCACATAGTGTCAGAGAATGAGAGAGGCAGCATCTATCCAACACTCACCTGTCACATAGTGTCAGAGAATGAGAGGTTGTATCTATCCAACACTCACCTGTCATCAGAAACTGTTATAAAGAATGAGAGAATAACAGGAGCAGTATGTATAAAAAACCTCACCTGGCAATCCAGCTCTGCCTCACTGTACCAGAGATTGAGAGATGCAATATCGATCCTATGTTAATGAATATAACCCATACTGAGAGCAATATCAGAGAATGAAAGGTACAATGTCTATCTCATATTCAGCAGTCAATCCTACAATGACACAGAGTACCAGAGAGTGACAGTCGCCGTGTATTTCTGTGACTCATTACTACAATGGGACAATTTTGAATTACTTGCTTAGTGTAGACTAGACACTTTGTCTGTCACTCTCTGGTACTGTGTGTCAGTGTAGGATTGACAGGTGTGGATAGGAAATACTTGCCACTCAGTCTCTTGTCACACATATCAGTTTGGGAATTGTTGTTGACTATATTCTCTCTCAATCCCTCACTGACACACTTTAACAGAGAGTGACCGATGGGTTATTTTTGGAAAAATACTACATCAGTTAAATTGTTCACATTGTATTAGAGAGTGAGAGTTAAAGTATCTATATATTGTATTCAACTGAGAATCAAACACTGCCACACAGTAACAGAGACTGACAGGTACACTATCTGTCCTATAGTCAACAACAATTCCAAAACTGATATGTATGACAAGAGACTGAGTGGCAAGTATTTCCTATCCACACCTGTCAATCCTACACTGACACACAGTACCAGAGAGTGACAGACAAAGTGTCTAGTCTACACTAAGCAAGTAATTCAAAATTGTCCCATTGCAGTAATGAGTCACAGAAACAGTATTGATCACTTTGCACTGGCCCATATGATACTGGCATCAATGCAGAGCGTGACAAAGGCAGTGCCAAACTGATAGTCCCCTGTCCATCCCACACTGACACACTATACCAGAGATTGACAGATACTGTATCTATCCTATACTCCCCTGTCCATCCCACACTGTACCAGAGTGACAGATTCAGTATCTATCCTACATTCCACTGTCTATCCCACACTGACACACTGTACCAGAGAGTGAGAGATACAGTATCTATCCTATACTCCCCTGTCCATCCCAAACTGTACAAGAGAGTGACAGATTCAGTATCTATCCTACACTCCATGACGATCCCACACTGACACACTGTACTAGAGAGTGACAGATTCAGTATCGATCCTACACTCCCCTGTCCATCCCACACTGTTCCAAAGTGACAGATACAGTATCTATCCTACATTCCACTGTCTATCCCACACTGACACACTGTACCAGAGAGTGAGAGATACAGTATCTATCCTATACTCCCCTGTCCATCCCAAACTGTACAAGAGAGTGACAGATTCAGTATCTATCCTACACTCCACTGTCGATCCCACACTGACACACTGTACTAGAGAGTGACAGATTCAGTATCGATCCTACACTCCCCTGTCCATCCCACACTGTTCCAGAGTGACAGATACAGTATCTATCCTACACTCCCCTGTTCATCCCACACTGACACACTGTACTAGAGAGTGACCGATCCAGTATGTATCCGACACATCTCTGTGTATCCCACAATGACACACTGTACCAGACAGCAAAAGATTCAGTATCGAACCTACAGTCCCCTGTCCATCCTATGCTGACACAATGCACCATAAAGTGGCAGATAGAGTATCTATCCTTCACTCCCCTATCCATCACACGCTGACACGCTGTACAAGAGAGTAGCAGATACAGTATCTATCCTACACTCCCTGTCCATCCCACACTGTACCAGAGCGTGACGGATACAGTATCTATCCTACAATCCCCTGTCCATCCCACACTGTACCAGAGAGTGACAGATACAGTATCTGTCCTACACCCCCCTGTCCATCCCAAGCTGCCATGCTGTACCACAGACTGACAGATACAGTGTCTATCCTATACTCCCGGGTACATCCCACACTGACACACAGCACCCGAGAGTGGCAGATTCAGTATTTATCCTACACTTCCCTGTCTATCTCATCCTGACAAACTGTACCAGAGAGTGACAGAGACAGTAATATCCTACACACCCCTGTCCATCCCACACTGACACACGACCAAAGATTGACAGATACAGTATTTTATATTCCACTCTCCATCCCACACTGTACCAGAGAGTGACAGATACAGTATCTATCCTCCACTCCCCTGTCCATCCCATACTGACACCCTGTACCGGAGAGTGACAGATACAGTATCTAACCTACACTACACTGAAAATAACACACTGTACCAGAGAGTGGCAGATACAGTATTTATCCTTCACTCCCATCCATCCCACACTGTACCAGAGAGTGAAAGATACAGTATCTATCCTACACACCCCTGTCTATTCCACACTGTACTGGAGAGTCAAAGATACAGTATCTATCCTGCACTTCGCTGTGTATCCCACACTTACACACGGTACCGGAGAATGACAGATACAGTATCTATCCTACATAACCCTGTCCATCCCACACTGACCCACTGTACCAGAGAATGACAGATACAGTATTTATCCTACACTCCCATCCATCCCACACTGTACCACAGAGTGATGGATATAGTATCTATCCTACACTCCCCTGTCCATCTCACACTGTATCAGAGCCTGACAGATTCAGTATTTAATCTACACTCACCTGTCCATTCCAAACTGACACACTGTACCAGAGAGTGACAGATACAGTATCTATCCTATACTCCCGTCCATGCTACACTGACCAGAGAGTGACAGATACAGTATCTATCGTATACTCCCCTATCTATCCCACACTGACAAACTGTACCAGAGAGTGAAAGATTCAGTATCTATCCTACACTCGCCTATCCATCCCACACTGACACACTGTCCCGGAGAGAGACAGATAGAGTATCTATCCTGCACTCCCCTGCCCATCCCACACTGTACCAGAGAGTGACAGATACAGTATCTATCCTACATAAGCCTGTCCATCCCACACTGTACCAGAGAGTGACAGCTAAAGTATCTATCCTTCACTCCCCCGTCTATCCCACACTGACAAATTATACTGGAGAGTGAGATATTCAGTATCTATCCTACACTCCCCTGTCCATCCCACACTGTACCAGAGAGTGACAGATACAGTGTCTATCCCACACTCTGCCAGAGAATGATAGATACAGTATCTATCCTACACTCCCCTGTCTATCCCACACTGATGCACTGTACCAGAGAGTGACAGATACAGTATCTATAGTACAGTCCCCTCTCCATCCCACACTGACACATTGTACCAGAGAATGACAGATACAGTATCTATCTTACACTCCCCTTTCTATCCCACACTCTACCAGAGAGTGACAGATACAGTATCTATCCTGCACTCCCCTGTTCATCTCACAGTGACACACTGTACCGGAGAGTGAGAGATACAGTTTCTATCCTACACTCCACTGAAAATAACACACTGTACCAGAGAGTGGCAGATACAGTATCTATCCTTCACTCCCGTCCATCCCACACTGTACCAGAGAGTGAAAGATACAGTATCTATCCTGCACTTCCCTCTGTATCCCACACTTACACACGGTACCAGAGATTGACAGATATAGTATCTATCCTACATAACCCTGTCCATCCTACACTGTACCAGAGAATGACAGATACAGTATCTATCCTACACTCCCATCCATCCCACACTGTACCACAGAGTGATGGATATAGTATATATCCTACACTCCCCTGTCCATCTCACACTGTACCAGAGCCTGACAGATTCAGTATTTATTCTACACTCCCCTGTCTATCCCACACTGACACACTGTACCAGAGTGACAGATACAGTATCTATCCGACACTGCACTGGCCATCCAACACTGCACCAGAGAATATCGGAAACAGAATTTGTCCTGCACACCCCTGTGTATCCCACAAGTACTGGAGAGTGACAGATACAGTATCTATTCCTACACTCCCCTGTCTACCCCACAGTGTACCAGAGAGTGACAGATACAGTATCTATCCTACTCACCCCTGTCTATCCCACACTGACACACACTACCTGAAAGTGAGAGATACAGTATCTATAATACGCTCCGCTGTCCATTCCACACTGTACCAGAGAGTGACAGATACAGTTTCTATCCTACACTCCCCTCTCCACCCCACACTGTACCAGAGAATGACAGATTCAGTATCTATCCTACACTTCCCTGTCCATCCCACACTGACTGAATCTCTGGTGCAGTGTGAGATTCAGTATCTACCTTACACTCACCTGTCCATCTCGCACAGACGCAGTGTACCAGAGAGTGACAGAGACAGTATCTACCCTACACTCCCCTGTCCATGCCTCACTGACACACTGTACCAGGGAGTGAGATTCAGTATCTATCCTACACTACCCTGTCCATTCCACACAGACGCACTGTACCAGAGAGTGAGATTAAGTATCTATCCAACACTCCCCTGTCCATCCCACACTGACGCACTGTACCAGAGAGTGACAGATACAGTATCTATCCTATATGCCCCTGTCCATCCCAAACTGTACCAGAGAGTGCCAGATACAGTATGTATCCTGCACAAGCCTGTCCATCCCACACACACTGTACCAGAGAGTGACAGAACAGTATCTATCCTCCACTCCCCTGTCAATCCCACACTGACACACTGCACCAGAGTGTAACAGATACAGTATCTATCCTATACTCCCATCCATCCCACACTGTACCACAGATTGACGGATATAGTATCTATCCTACACTCCCCTGTCCATCCTACACTGGTACAGTGTGTCAGAGAGTGACCGATACAGTATCTGTCCTACACTCCCCGGTCCATCCCACACTGAACCAGAGAGTGACAGATACAGTATCTACCCTACCCTCCCCTGTCCATCCCATACTGACTGAATCTCTGGTGCAGTGTGAGATTCAGTATCTGTGCTACAATCCCCCGTCCATTCCACACTGACGCACTGTACCAGAGAGTGACAGATACAGTATCTATCCTACACTCCCCTGTCTATCCCCCACGGACACACGGTACCACAGAGTGAAAGATACAGTATCTATTCTGCACTCCCCTATCCATCTCGCACTGACATACTGTACCGGAGAGTGACAGATACAGTATCTATCCTACACTCCCCTGTCCATCCCACACTGTACTAGAGAGTGACAGAAACGGTATCTGTCCTACACTCAACTGTCCATCTCACACTGACACGCTGTACCAGGGAGTGAGAGATACAGTATCTATCTGACACTCCCCTGGCCATTCAAAACTCTACCAGAGAATTTCAGAAACAGTATTTGTCCTACACACCTCTGTATATCCCACACGTACTGGAGAGTGACCGATTCAGTATCTATTCTACACTTCCCTGTCTATCCCACACTGACACACTGCACCAGAGAGTAATAGATTCAGTATTCATCTTACACTCCCCTGTCCATCTCACACTGTACCAGAGAGTGACAGATTCAGTATCTATTCTACACTCACCTCTCCATTCCAAACTGACACACTGTACCAGAGAGTGACAGATACAGTATCTAATCTATACTCCCATCCATCCTACACTGACCAGAGTGACAGATACAGTATCTATCCAACACTCCCCTGGCCATCCAACACTATACCAGAGAATGTCGGAAACCATATCTATCCTACATTCCCCTGTCTATGCCATACTGTGCCGGAGAGTGACAGATACAGTATCTATCCTACACTCCCCTGTCAATCCCACACCGTACCGGCGAGTGACAAATACATTATCTATCCTGCACTCCTCTGTCCATCCCACACTGTGCCAGAGAGTGAAAGATTCAGTATCTATCCTACACTCCCCTGTCCATCCCACACTGACACACACTACCTGCGAGTGAGAGATACAGTATCTATAATGCGCTCCGCTGTCCATCCCACACTGTACCAGAGTGACAGATATAGCATCTATCCTACACGCCCCTGTCCATCCCACAATGTACCAGAAAGTGACTGATTCAGAATGTTTCCAACACTCCCCTGTGTATCCCACACTGACACACTGTACCAGAGAGTGAAAGATACAGTTTCTATCCTACACTCCCCTCTCCACCCCACACTGCACCAGAGAGTGACAGAGGACAAAGGGTTTGATTAGGGCAGGGAAAATGGAGTACGAGAAGAAGCTTGCAGGGAACATTAAGACGGATTGCAAATTATGTAAAGACAAAAAGATTAGTAAAGACAAACTTAGGTCCCCTGCAGTCAGAATCAGGGGAAGTCATAACGGGGAACAAAGAAATGGCAGACCAATTGAACAAGTACTTTGGTTCGGTATTCACTAAGGAGGACACAAACAACCTTCCGGATATAAAAGGGGTCAGAGGGTCTAGTAAGGAGGAGGAACTGAGGGAAATCTTTATTAGTTGGGAAATTGTGTTGGGGAAATTGATGGGATTGAAGGCCGATAAATCCCCAGGGCCTGATGGACTGCATCCCAGAGTACTTAAGGAGGTGGCCTTGGAAATAGCGGATGCATTGACAGTCATTTTCCAACATTCCATTGACTCTGGATCAGTTCCTATCGAGTGGAGGGTAGCCAATGTAACCCCACTTTTTAAAAAAGGAGGGAGAGAGAAAACAGGGAATTATAGACCGGTCAGCCTGACCTCAGTAGTGGGTAAAATGATAGAATCAATTATTAAGGATGTCATAGCAGTGCATTTGGAAAGAGGTGACATGATAGGTCCAAGTCAGCATGGATTTGTGAAAGGGAAATCATGCTTGACAAACCTTCTGGAATTTTTTGAGGATGTTTCCAGTAAAGTGGACAAGGGAGAACCAGTTGATGTGGTATATTTCAGAAGGCTTTCGACAAGGTCCCACACAAAAGATTAATGTGCAAAGTTAAAGCACATGGGATTGGGGGTAGTGTGCTGACGTGGATTGAGAACTGGTTGTCAGACAGGAAGCAAAGAGTAGGAGTAAATGGGTACTTTTCAGAATGGCAGGCAGTGACTAGTGGGGTACCGCAAGGTTCTGTGCTGGGGCCCCAGCTGTTTACACTGTACATTAATGATTTAGACGAGGGGATTAAATGTAGTATCTCCAAATTTGCGGATGACACTAAGTTGGGTGGCAGTGTGAGCTGCGAGGAGGATGCTATGAGGCTGCAGAGTGACTTGGATAGGTTAGGTGAGTGGGAAAATGCATGGCAGATGAAGTATAATGTGGATAAATGTGAGGTTATCCACTTTGGTGGTAAAAACAGAGAGACAGACTATTATCTGAATGGTGACAGATTAGGAAAAGGGGAGGTGCAATGAGACCTGGGTGTCATGGTACATCAGTCATTGAAGGTTGGCATGCGGGTACAGCAGGCGGTTAAGAAAGCAAATGGCATGTTGGCCTTCATAGCGAGGGGATTTGAGTACAGGGGCAGGGAGGTGTTGCTACAGTTGTACAGGGCCTTGGTGAGGCCACACCTGGAGTATTGTGTACAGTTTTCGTCTCCTAACTTGAGGAAGGACATTCTTGCTATTGAGGGAGTGCAGCGAAGGTTCACCAGACTGATTCCCGGAATGGTGGGACTGACCTATCAAGAAAGACTGGATCAACTGGGCTTGTATTCACTGGAGTTCAGAAGAATGAGAGGGGACTTCATAGAAACGTTTAAAATTCTGACGGGTTTAGACAGGTTAGATGCAGGAAGAATGTTCCCAATGTTGGGGAAGTCCAGAACCAGGGGTCACAGACTAAGGATAAGGGGTAAGCCATTTAGGACCGAGATGAGGAGAAACTTCTTCACCCAGAGAGTGGTGAACCTGTGGAATTCTCTACCACAGAAAGTTGTTGAGGCCAATTCACTAAATATATTCAAAAGGGAGTTCGATGAAGTCCTTACTACAAGGGGGATCAAGGGATATGGCGAGAAAGCAGAAATGGGGTACTGAAGTTGCATGTTCAGCCATGAACTCATTGAATGGCGGTGCAGGCTCGAATGGGCTGAATGGCCTACTCCTGCACCTATTTTCTATGTTTCTATGTTTCTATTCAGTATCTATTCTACACTCACCTGTCCATTCCAAACTGACACACCGTACCAGAGAGTGACAGATTCTCGTATCTATCCTACACTTCCCTGTCCATCCCACACTGACTGAATCTCTGGTGCAGTGTGAGATTCAGTATCTACCCTACACTCACCTGTCCATCCCACACAGACGCAGTGTACCAGAGAGTGGCAGATACAGTATTTATCCTTCACTCCCATCCATCCCACACTGTACCAGAGAGTGAAAGATACAGTTTCTATCCTACACACCCCTGTCTATTCCACACTGTACTGGAGAGTCAAAGATACAGTATCTATCCTGCACTTCGCTGTGTATCCCACACTTACACACGGTGCCAGAGAATGACAGATACAGTATCTATCCTACATAACCCTGTCCATCCCACACTGACCCACTGTACCAGAGAATGACAGATACAGTATTTATCCTACACTCCCATCCATCCCACACTGTACCACAGAGTGATGGATATAGTATCTATCCTACACTCCCCTGTCCATCTCACACTGTATCAGAGCCTGACAGATTCAGTATTTAATCTACACTCACCTGTCCATTCCAAACTGACACACTGTACCAGAGAGTGACAGATACAGTATCTATCCTATACTCCCGTCCATGCTACACTGACCAGAGAGTGACAGATACAGTATCTATCGTATACTCCCCTATCTATCCCACACTGACAAACTGTACCAGAGAGTGAAAGATTCAGTATCTATCCTACACTCGCCTATCCATCCCACACTGACACACTGTCCCGGAGAGAGACAGATAGAGTATCTATCCTGCACTCCCCTGCCCATCCCACACTGTACCAGAGAGTGACAGATACAGTGTCTATCCCACACTCTGCCAGAGAATGATAGATACAGTATCTATCCTACACTCCCCTGTCTATCCCACACTGATGCACTGTACCAGGGAGTGACAGATACAGTATCTATAGTACAGTCCCCTCTCCATCCCACACTGACACATTGTACCAGAGAATGACAGATACAGTATCTATCCTGCATTCCCCTGTTCATCTCACAGTGACACACTGTACCGGAGAGTGAGAGATACAGTTTCTATCCTACACTCCACTGAAAATAACACACTGTACCAGAGAGTGGCAGATACAGTATCTATCCTTCACTCCCGTCCATCCCACACTGTACCAGAGAGTGAAAGATACAGTATCTATCCTGCACTTCCCTCTGTATCCCACACTTACACACGGTACCAGAGATTGACAGATATAGTATCTATCCTACATAACCCTGTCCATCCTACACTGTACCAGAGAATGACAGATACAGTATCTATCCTACACTCCCATCCATCCCACACTGTACCACAGAGTGATGGATATAGTATATATCCTACACTCCCCTATCCATCTCACACTGTACCAGAGCCTGACAGATTCAGTATTTATTCTACACTCCCCTGTCTATCCCACACTGACACACTGTACCAGAGTGACAGATACAGTATCTATCCGACACTGCACTGGCCATCCAACACTGCACCAGAGAATATCGGAAACAGAATTTGTCCTGCACACCCCTGTGTATCCCACAAGTACTGGAGAGTGACAGATACAGTATCTATTCCTACACTCCCCTGTCTACCCCACAGTGTACCAGAGAGTGACAGATACAGTATCTATCCTACACACCCCTGTCTATCCCACACTGACACACACTACCTGAAAGTGAGAGATACAGTATCTATAATACGCTCCGCTGTCCATTCCACACTGTACCAGAGAGTGACAGATACAGTTTCTATCCTACACTCCCCTCTCCACCCCACACTGTACCAGAGAATGACAGATTCAGTATCTATCCTACACTTCCCTGTCCATCCCACACTGACTGAATCTCTGGTGCAGTGTGAGATTCAGTATCTATCTTACACTCACCTGTCCATCTCGCACAGTCGCAGTGTACCAGAGAGTGACAGAGACAGTATCTACCCTACACTCCCCTGTCCATGCCACACTGACACACTGTACCAGGGAGTGAGATTCAGTATCTATCCTACACTACCCTGTCCATTCCACACAGACGCACTGTACCAGAGGGTGAGATTAAGTATCTATCCAACACTCCCCTGTCCATCCCACACTGACGCACTGTACCAGAGAGTGACAGATACAGTATCTATCCTACAATCCGCTGTCCATCGCACACTGACACACTGTACCAGAGAATGACAGATACAGTATCTATCCAACACTCCCCTTTCAATCCCACACTCTACCAGAGAGTGACAGATACAGTATCTATCCTATATGCCCCTGTCCATCCCAAACTGTACCAGAGAGTGCCAGATACAGTATGTATCCTGCACAAGCCTGTCCATCCCACACACACTGTACCAGAGAGTGACAGATACAGTATCTATCCTCCACTCCCCTGTCAATCCCACACTGACACACTGCACCAGAGTGTAACAGATACAGTATCTATCCTATACTCCCATCCATCCCACACTGTACCACAGATTGACGGATATAGTATCTATCCTACACTCCCCTGTCCATCCTACACTGGTACAGTGTGTCAGAGAGTGACCGATACAGTATCTGTCCTACACTCCCCGGTCCATCCCACACTGAACCAGAGAGTGACAGATACAGTATCTACCCTACCCTCCCCTGTCCATCCCATACTGACTGAATCTCTGGTGCAGTGTGAGATTCAGTATCTGTGCTACAATCCCCCGTCCATTCCACACTGACGCACTGTACCAGAGAGTGACAGATACAGTATCTATCCTACACTCCCCTGTCTATCCCCCATGGACACACGGTACCACAGAGTGAAAGATACAGTATCTATTCTGCACTCCCCTATCCATCTCGCATTGACATACTGTACCGGAGAGTGACAGATACAGTATCTATCCTACACTCCCCTGTCCATCCCACACTGTACCAGAGAGTGACAGAAACGGTATCTGTCCTACACTCAACTGTCCATCTCACACTGACACGCTGTACCAGGGAGTGAGAGATACAGTATCTATCTGACACTCCCCTGGCCATTCAAAACTCTACCAGAGAATTTCGGAAACAGTATTTGTCCTACACACCTCTGTATATCCCACACGTACTGGAGAGTGACCGATTCAGTATCTATTCTACACTTCCCTGTCTATCCCACACTGACACACTGCACCAGAGAGTAATAGATTCAGTATTCATCTTACACTCCCCTGTCCATCTCACACTGTACCAGAGAGTGACAGATTCAGTATCTATTCTACACTCACCTCTCCATTCCAAACTGACACACTGTACCAGAGAGTGACAGATACAGTATCTAATCTATACTCCCATCCATCCTACACTGACCAGAGTGACAGATACAGTATCTATCCAACACTCCCCTGGCCATCCAACACTATACCAGAGAATGGCGGAAACCGTATCTATCCTACATTCCCCTGTCTATGCCATACTGTGCCGGAGAGTGACAGATACAGTATCTATCCTACACTCCCCTGTCAATCCCACACCGTACCGGCGAGTGACAAATACATTATCTATCCTGCACTCCTCTGTCCATCCCACACTGTGCCAGAGAGTGAAAGATTCAGTATCTATCCTACACTCCCCTGTCCATCCCACACTGACACACACTACCTGCGAGTGAGAGATACAGTATCTATAATGCGCTCCGCTGTCCATCCCACACTGTACCAGAGTGACAGATATAGCATCTATCCTACACGCCCCTGTCCATCCCACAATGTACCAGAAAGTGACTGATTCAGAATGTTTCCAACACTCCCCTGTGTATCCCACACTGACACACTGTACCAGAGAGTGAAAGATACAGTTTCTATCCTACACTCCCCTCTCCACCCCACACTGCACCAGAGAGTGACAGAGGACAAAGGGTTTGATTAGGGCAGGGAAAATGGAGTACGAGAAGAAGCTTGCAGGGAACATTAAGACGGATTGCAAATTATGTAAAGACAAAAAGATTAGTAAAGACAAACTTAGGTCCCCTGCAGTCAGAATCAGGGGAAGTCATAACGGGGAACAAAGAAATGGCAGACCAATTGAACAAGTACTTTGGTTCGGTATTCACTAAGGAGGACACAAACAACCTTCCGGATATAAAAGGGGTCAGAGGGTCTAGTAAGGAGGAGGAACTGAGGGAAATCTTTATTAGTTGGGAAATTGTGTTGGGGAAATTGATGGGATTGAAGGCCGATAAATCCCCAGGGCCTGATGGACTGCATCCCAGAGTACTTAAGGAGGTGGCCTTGGAAATAGCGGATGCATTGACAGTCATTTTCCAACATTCCATTGACTCTGGATCAGTTCCTATCGAGTGGAGGGTAGCCAATGTAACCCCACTTTTTAAAAAAGGAGGGAGAGAGAAAACAGGGAATTATAGACCGGTCAGCCTGACCTCAGTAGTGGGTAAAATGATAGAATCAATTATTAAGGATGTCATAGCAGTGCATTTGGAAAGAGGTGACATGATAGGTCCAAGTCAGCATGGATTTGTGAAAGGGAAATCATGCTTGACAAACCTTCTGGAATTTTTTGAGGATGTTTCCAGTAAAGTGGACAAGGGAGAACCAGTTGATGTGGTATATTTCAGAAGGCTTTCGACAAGGTCCCACACAAAAGATTAATGTGCAAAGTTAAAGCACATGGGATTGGGGGTAGTGTGCTGACGTGGATTGAGAACTGGTTGTCAGACAGGAAGCAAAGAGTAGGAGTAAATGGGTACTTTTCAGAATGGCAGGCAGTGACTAGTGGGGTACCGCAAGGTTCTGTGCTGGGGCCCCAGCTGTTTACACTGTACATTAATGATTTAGACGAGGGGATTAAATGTAGTATCTCCAAATTTGCGGATGACACTAAGTTGGGTGGCAGTGTGAGCTGCGAGGAGGATGCTATGAGGCTGCAGAGTGACTTGGATAGGTTAGGTGAGTGGGAAAATGCATGGCAGATGAAGTATAATGTGGATAAATATGAGGTTATCCACTTTGGTGGTAAAAACAGAGAGACAGACTATTATCTGAATGGTGACAGATTAGGAAAAGGGGAGGTGCAATGAGACCTGGGTGTCATGGTACATCAGTCATTGAAGGTTGGCATGCGGGTACAGCAGGCGGTTAAGAAAGCTAATGGCATGTTGGCCTTCATAGCGAGGGGATTTGAGTACAGGGGCAGGGAGGTGTTGCTACAGTTGTACAGGGCCTTGGTGAGGCCACACCTGGAGTATTGTGTACAGTTTTGGTCTCCTAACTTGAGGAAGGACATTCTTGCTATTGAGGGAGTGCAGCGAAGGTTCACCAGACTGATTCCCGGAATGGTGGGACTGACCTATCAAGAAAGACTGGATCAACTGGGCTTGTATTCACTGGAGTTCAGAAGAATGAGAGGGGACCTCATAGAAACGTTTAAAATTCTGACGGGTTTAGACAGGTTAGATGCAGGAAGAATGTTCCCAATGTTGGGGAAGTCCAGAACCAGGGGTCACAGACTAAGGATAAGGGGTAAGCCATTTAGGACCGAGATGAGGAGAAACTTCTTCACCCAGAGAGTGGTGAACCTGTGGAATTCTCTACCACAGAAAGTTGTTGAGGCCAATTCACTAAATATATTCAAAAGGGAGTTCGATGAAGTCCTTACTACAAGGGGAATCAAGGGATATGGCGAGAAAGCAGAAATGGGGTACTGAAGTTGCATGTTCAGCCATGAACTCATTGAATGGCGGTGCAGGCTCGAATGGGCCGAATGGCCTACTCCTGCACCTATTTTCTATGTTTCTATGTTTCTATTCAGTATCTATTCTACACTCACCTGTCCATTCCAAACTGACACACCGTACCAGAGAGTGACAGATTCAGTATCTATCCTACACTTCCCTGTCCATCCCACACAGACGCAGTGTACCAGAGAGTGACAGATACAGTATCTACCCTACACTCCCCTGTCCATGCCACACTGACACACTGTACCAGGGAGTGAGATTCAGTATCTATCCCACACTCCCCTTTCCATCCCACACAGACGCACTGTACCAGAGCATGACAGATACAGTATCTATCCTACACTCCACTGTCCATCCCACACTGTACCAGAGAGTGACAGGTTCAGTATCTGTCCTACACACCCGTCTATCCCACACTGACACACTCTACCAGAGAGTGACAGATACAGTATCTATCCTAAACGCCACTGTCTATCCCACACTGTACCAGAGAGTAACATATACAGTACCTGTCCTACATTCCCCTGTCCATCCCACACTGTACCAGACAGTGACAGATACAGTTATCTATCCTACACTCCCCTGTCCATCCCACACTGACATACTATACCAGAGATGGACAGATACAGTATCTATCCAACACTCCCCTGTCCATCTCACACTGACACGCTGTACCAGGGAGTGACAGATAGGGTATCTCTCCGATACTCCCCTGTCCATCCCACAATGACTGAATCTCTGGTGCAGTGTGAGATTCAGTATCTGTGCTGCACTCCCCCGTCCACTCCACACTAACGCACTGTACCAGAGAGTGACAGACACAGTATCTATCCTACACTCCCCTGTCTATCCCCCACGGTACCACAGATTGAAAGATAAAGTATCTATCCTACACTCCGCTACCCATGCCACACTGACACACTGTACCAGAGAGTGACAGATACAGTATCTATCTAACACTCCCCTGTCCATCCCACACTGTACCACAGGGTGATGGATATAGTATCTATCCTACACTCCCCTGTCCATCTCACACTGTACCAGAGCCTGACAGATTCAGTATTTATTCTGCACTCACCTGTCCATCCCACACTGACACACACTACCTGAGAGTGAGAGATACAGTATCTATAATATGCTCCACTGTCCATCCCACACTGTACCAGAGTGACAGATACAGCATTTATCCTACACGCCCCTGTCCATCCCACAAAGTGCCAGATTCAGAATGTTTCCAATACTCCCCTGTGTATGCCACACTGACACACCGTACCAGAGAGTGAAAGATACAGTTTCTATCCTACATTCCCCCCTCCACTGTACCAGAGAGTGACAGAATCAGTATCTATTCTACACTCACCTGTCCATGCCACACTGACACACTGTACCACAGAGTGACAGATACAGTTTCTATCCTGCACTCCCCTGTCTACCCCACACTGACACACTGTATCAGAGAGTGAAAGATACAGCGCCCAAGTTTCCACATGATTCGCGCCTGATTTTTAGGAGCAACTGGTGGAGAACGGACTATTTTAGAAATCGCAATTCTCCACATTTTTTTTTCTGCAGTTCTGGTCAGGTAGAACAGTTCTACTTTAGAACAGAATTTTTTCTTCAAAGGGGGGGCGTGTCCGGCCACTGACGCCTGATTTGAAAGTTTCCACAGTGAAAATGTACTCCAAACTAAAGTAGAATGGAGCCAGTGAAGATTTTTGTAGAACTGAAAAAACCTGTTCTACACATTAAAAAATCAGGCGCAGGTTACAAATTAGGCGTCCAGAACGAGGTGGGAGGGAGGGGGGGGGAAGGGAACTCATTAAATTCGACAATAAATCCTTATTTATACTTCTACAAATATTATACAAATAAATCCAACCTGAATAAACATTTATAAGCCAAGAAAAGATTAAATAAACCATCTTCCTACCTGTGTGAAAGTGCTTCAGCCAGGGAGAATTCTGCAGCCGTTCGTGCCGCTGAGCGGAAGGGGAGGCGGCGAGGGGGGAGAAAGCCGTTCGTGTCGCTGAGCGGGAGGGAGGGGGAGAGAGAGAGAGAGAGAGAGAGGGAAGGGGAGGGATGGAGAGAGGGAGAGGGGGAGGGGGAGGGAGAGAGGGAGAGGGGGAGGGGGAGGGAGAGAGAGAGAAGGAGGGGGGAGCGGGTATCGGGTCGGGTCTGGTCGGCGGGGGTGGTGGGAGCAGGTGTCGGGTTGGGTCTGGTCGGCGGGGGGGGGGGGGAGCGGGTGTCGGGTCGGGTCTGGTCTGCGGGGGGGTGGGTGCCGGGGGGGAGCGGGTGTCGGGTCTGGACCGGAGGCAGGGGGGAGCGGGTGTCGGGTCCAGTCGGGGGCGGGGGGGGAGCAGGAGCTGGCCGTGGGAGGAGCCTTATTCACACAGCCCCAGTGAGGCCATTCAGCCAGGGCTAGGGGCTGCGTGCTTCGGGCCCCTCCCAAACAGTTCGGTGCCTGCAGCTACTGCACTTGCGTGCCGACTGTAGCGCGCATGTGCAGAGGTCCCGGCACTGTTTTCAGCGCAGGGACCTGGCTCCGCCCCCCCCACAGCTCGTGTTGGCTGCGCCGAGGGCCAGAGGACCTGTAAGTAGTTGGAGAATTCCGAGGATTTTTTTAGGCGCCGTTTTAGGCGCGAAAACTTGGGCGCCCGTTTTTTTTCTTGTGGAAACTTGGGCCCACAGTATCTATCCTGCATTCCCCTGTCCATCCCACACTGACACACTTTACCAGAGAGTGAAAGATACAGTATCTATCCTGCACTCCCCTCTCCATCCCACACTGACACACTTTACCAGAGAGTGACAGATACAGTATCTATCCTCCACTCCCCTGTCCATCCCACACTGTTCCAGAGAGTGACAGAAAAAGTATCTATCCTATACTCCAGTATCCATGCTAACTGACACACTGTACCAGAGAGTGACAGATACAGTATCTATTCCTACACTTCCCTCTCTATCCCACACTGACACACTGTACCAGAGAGTGACAGATACAGTATCCTCCACTCCCCTGTCAATCCCACACTGACACATTGTACCAGAGAGTAACAGTTACAGTATCTATCCTATACTCCCATCCATCCCACACTGTACCACAGAATGACGGATATAGTATCTATCCTACACTCCCCTGTCCATCTCACACTGTACCAGAGAGTGACAGATTCAGTGTCGATTCTACACTCACCTGTCTATTCCAAACTGGCACACTGTACCAGAGAGTGACAGATACAGTATCTAACCTATACTCCCATCCACCCTACACTGACCAGAGTGACAGATACAGTATCTATCGTACACTCCCCTGTCTATCACACACTGTACCCGAGAGTGAAAAATTCAGTATCTATCCTACATTCCCCTGTCCGTCCTACACTGGTACAGTGTGTCAGAGAGTGAATGATACAGTAGCTGTCCTACACTCCCCGGTCCATCCCACACTGAACCAGAGAGTGACCGATACAGTATCTACCCTACCCTCCCCTGTCCATCCCACACTCACTGAATCTCTGGTGCAGTGTGAAATTCAGTATCTGTGCTACACTGCCCCGTCCACTACACACTGACGCACTGTACCAGAGAGAGACAGATACAGTATCTATCCTACACTCCCCTATCTACCCCCACGGAACCACAGAGTGAAAGATACAGTATCTATCATGCACTCCCCTGTCCATCCCACACTGGCGCACTGTATGAGAGAGTGACAGATACAGTATTTATCCGACACTTCCCTGGCCATCCAAAACTGCAGCAGCGAATATCGGAAACAGTATTTGTCCTGCACACCCCTATGTATCCCACAAGTACTGGAGAGTGACAGCATCAATATCTATTCTACACTCCCATGTCCAGCCCAAAATGACATACTGTACCAGAGAGTGACAGATACAGTATCTGTCCTACACTCCCCTGTCCATCCCACACTGTTCCAGAGAGTGGCAGATAAAGTATCTATCCTACACTCCGCTATCCATGCCACACTGACACACTGTACCAGAGAGTGACAGATACTGTATCTATCCTCCACTCCCCTGTCAATCCCACACTGACACACTGTACCAGAGAGTAACAGATACAGTATCTATCCTATACTCCCATCCATCGCACACTGTACCACAGAGTGACGGATATAGTATCTATCCTACACTCCCCTGTCCATCTCACGCTGTACCAGAGAGTGACAGATTCAGTGTCGATTCTACACTCACCTGTCCATTCCAAACTGGCACACTGTACCAGAGAGTGACAGATACAGTATCTAACCTATACTCCCATCCACCCTACACTGACCAGAGTGACAGATACAGTATCTATCGTACACTCCCCTGTCTATCACACACTGTACCGGAGAGTGACAGCTGAAGTATCTATCAGACACTCCCCTAGCCATCCAACACTGTACCAGAGAATTTGGGAAACCGTATTTGTCCTACACACCTCTGTATATCCAACACATACTGGAAAGTGACAGATTCAGTATCTATTCTACACCCCCTGTCTATCCCACACTGACACACTGTACCAGAGAGTTACAGATACAGTATCTATCCTACACTCTCCTGTCCATCCCACACTGACGCACTGTACCAGAGATTGACAGATACAGTATCTATCCGACACTCCCCTGGCCATCCCACACTGACACACTGTACCAGAGAGTAACAGATACAGTATCTATCCTATACTCCCATCCATCGCACACTGTACCACAGAGTGACGGATATAGTATCTATCCTACACTCCCCTGTCCATCTCACGCTGTACCAGAGAGTGACAGATTCAGTGTCGATTCTACACTCACCTGTCCATTCCAAACTGGCACACTGTACCAGAGAGTGACAGATACAGTATCTAACCTATACTCCCATCCACCCTACACTGACCAGAGTGACAGATACAGTATCTATCGTACACTCCCCTGTCTATCACACACTGTACCGGAGAGTGACAGCTGAAGTATCTATCAGACACTCCCCTAGCCATCCAACACTGTACCAGAGAATTTGGGAAACCGTATTTGTCCTACACACCTCTGTATATCCAACACATACTGGAAAGTGACAGATTCAGTATCTATTCTACACCCCCTGTCTATCCCACACTGACACACTGTACCAGGGAGTGAGAGATACAGTATCTATCCTGCATTCCCCTGTCCATCCCACACTGACGCACTGTACCAGAGATTGACAGATACAGTATCTATCCGACACTCCCCTGGCCATCCAACACTGTACCAGAGAATATCGGAAACAGTATTTGTCCTGCACACCCCTGTGTATCCCACAAGTACTGGAGAGTGACAGATTCAGTATCTATTCTACACTCCCCTGTCCACCCCACACTGACATACTGTACCAGAGAGTGACAGATACAGTATCTATCCGACACTCCCCTGGCCATCCAACACTGTACCAGAGAATATCGGAAACAGTATTTGTGCTGCACACCCCTGTGTATCCCACAAGTACTGGAGAGTGACAGATTCAGTATCTATCCTACACTCCCCTGTCCATCCCACACTGTTCCAGAGAGTGACAGATAAAGTATCTATCCTACACTCTGCTATCCATGCCACATTGACACACTGTACCAGAGAGCAACAGATACAGTATCTATCCTATACTCCCATCCATCCCACACTGTACCACAGAGTGACGGATATAGTATCTATCCTACACTCCCCTGTCCATCCCACACTGTTCCAGAGAGTGATAGATATAGTATCTATCCTACACTCCCCTGTCCATCTCACACTGTACCAGAGAGTGACAGATTCAGTGTCGATTCTACACTCACCTGTCCATTCCAAACTGGCACACTGTACCAGAGAGTGACAGATACAGTATCTAACCTATACTCCCATCCATCCTACACTGACCAGAGTGACAGATAGAGTATCTATCGTACACTCCCCTGTCTATCCACAAACTCTACCGGAGAGTGAAAAATTCAGTATCTATCCTACACTCCCCTGTCCATCTCACACTGTACCAGAGAGTGACAGATTCAGTGTCGATTCTGCACTCACCTGTCCATTCCAAACTGGCACACTGTACCAGAGAGTGACAGATACAGTATCTAACCTATACTCCCATCCATCCTACACTGACCAGAGTGACAGATAGAGTATCTATCGTACACTCCCCTGTCTATCACAAACTGTACCGGAGAGTGAAAAATTCAGTATCTATCCTACACTCCCCTGTCCATCCCACACTGACGCACTGTACCAGAGAGTAATAGATTCAGTATTTATCCTACACTCCCCTGTCCATCTCACACTGTACCAGAGAGTGACAGATTCAGTTTCTATTCTACACTCCCCTGTCCATCCCACACTGACACACTGTACCAGAGAGTGACAGATACAGTATCTATCCTACACTCCCCTGGCCATCCAACACTGTACCAGAGAATGTCGGAAACCGTATCTATCCTACACTCCCCTCTCTATGCCATACTGTGCCGGAGAGTGACAGATACATTATCTATCCTGCACTCCTCTGTCCATCCCACACTGTGCCAGAGAGTGAAAGATTAAGTATCTATCCTACACTCCACTGTCCATTCCACACACACTCTACCTGAGAGTGAGAGATACAGTATCTATAATACGCTCCGCTGTCCATCCCTCACTGTACCAGAGTGACAGATACAGCATCTATCCTACACGCCCCTGTCCATCCCGCACTGACACACTGTACCAGAGAGTGAAAGATACAGTTTCTATCCTACACTCCCCTCTCCACCCCACACTGCACCAGAGAGTGACAGTTTCAATATCTATTCTACACTTACCTGTCCATTCCAAACTGACACACCGTACCAGAGAGTGACAGATTCAGTATCTATCCTACACTTCCCTGTCCATCCCACACTGACTGAATCTCTGGTGCAGTGTGAGATTCAGTATCTACCCTACACTCCCCTGTCCATGCCACACTGACACACTGTACCAGGGAGTGAGATTCAGTATCTATCCTCCACTCCCCTGTCCATCCCACACAGATGCACTATACCAGAGCGTGACAGATACATTATCTATCCTACACTCCACTGTCCATCCCACACTGTACCAGAGAGTGACAGGTTCAGTATCTATCCTACACACCCATCTATCCCACACTGACACACTCTACCAGAGAGTGACAGATACAGTATCTATCCTACATGCCACTGTCTATCCCACACTGTACCAGAGAGTAACATATACAGTACCTGTCCTATACTCCCCTGTCCATCCCACACTGTACCAGAGAGTGACAGATACAGTTATCTATCCTACACTCCCCTGTCCATCCCACACTGACACAATGTACCAGAGTGAAAGATATACTATCTATCGTACACTTCCCTGTCCATCCCACACTGACATACTGTACTAGAGAGTGACAGATACAGTATCTTTCCTACACTCCCCTGTCGATCCCACACTGTACCAGAGAGTGACAGCTAAAGTATCTATCCTTCACTCCCCCATCTATCCCACACTGACAAACTATACTGGAGAGTGAGAGATTCAGCATCTATCCGACAGTCCCCTGTCCATCCCTCACTGTACCATAGTGTGACAGATACAGTAGCTATCCTACAATCTCCTTTCCATTCCACACTGTGCCAGAGAATGATAGATACAGTATCTATCCTACACTCCCCTGTCCATCTCACACTGACGCACTGTACCAGAGAGTGACTGATACAGTATCTATCCTACAGTCCCCTGTCTATCCCACACTGACACACATTATCAGAGAACAGTATCTATCCTGCACTCCCCTGTCCATCCCACACTGACACACTTTACCAGAGAGTGACAGATACAGTATCTATCCTCCACTCCCCTGTCCATCCCACACTGACACACTGTACCAGAGAGTAAAAGATAAAGTATCTATCCTACACTCCCCTGTCCATCCCACACTGTTACAGAGAGTGACAGATAAAGTTTCTATCATACACTCCACTATCCATGCCACACTGACACACTGTACCAGAGAATGACAGATACAGTATCTATTCGTACACTTCCCTGTCTATCCCACACTGACACACTGTACCAGAGAGTGACAGATACAGTATCTATCCTCCACTCCCCTGTCAATCCCACACTGACACATTGTACCAGAGAGTAACAGATACAGTATCTATCCTACACTCCCATCCATCCCACACTGTACCACAGAGTGATGGATATAGTATCTATCATAGACTCCCCTGTCCATCTCACACTGTACCAGAGCCTGACAGATTCAGTATTTATTCTACACTCACCTGTCCATTTAAAATTGACACACTGTAAAGAGAGTGACAGATACAGTATCTATCCTACACTCCCCTGTCCATCCCACACTGACATACTATACCAGAGATGGACAGATACAGTATCTATCCAACACTCCCCTGTCCATCTCACACTAACACGCTGTACCAGGGAGTGACAGATAGGGTATCTCTCCGATACTCCCCTGTACATCCCACAATGACTGAATCTCTGGTGCAGTGTGAGATTCAGTATTAGTGCTACACTCCCCCGTCCACTCCACACTAACGCACTGTACCAGAGAGTGACAGATACAGTATCTATCCTACACTCCCCCGTCTATCCCCCACAGACACACGGTACCACAGATTGAAAGATAAAGTATCTATCCTACACTCCGCTATCCATGCCACACTGACACACTGTACCAGAGAGTGACAGATACAGTATCTATCCTACACTCCCCTGTCCATCTCACACTGTACCAGAGCCTGACAGATTCAGTATTTATTCTGCACTCACCTGTCCATCCCACACTGACACACACTACCTGAGAGTGAGAGATACAGTATCTGTAATATGCTCCACTGTCCATCCCACACTGTACCAGAGTGACAGATACAGCATCTATCCTACATGCCCCTGTCCATCCCACAAAGTGCCAGAGAGTGACTGATTCAGAATGTTTCCAACACTCCCCTGTGTATGCCACACTGACACACTGTACCACAGAGTGACAGATACAGTTTCTATCCTGCACTCCCCTGTCTATCCCACACTGACACACTGTATCGGAGAGTGAAAGGTACAGGGCCCAAGTTTCCACATGATTCGCGCCTGATTTTTAGGAGCAACTGGTGGAGAACGGACTATTTTAGAAATCGCAATTCTCCACATTTTTTTTCTGCAGTTCCATTCAGGTAGAACAGTTCTACTTTAGAACAGAATTTTTTCTTCAAAGGGGAGCGTGTCCGGCCACTGACGCCTGATTTGAAAGTTTCCACAGTGAAAATGTACTCCAATCTAAAGTAGAATGGAGCCAGTGAAGATTTTTGTAGAACTGAAAAAAACCTGTTCTACACATTAAAAAATCAGGCGCAGGTTACAAATTAGGCGTCCAGAACGAGGGGGAAGGGGAAGGGAACTCATTAAATTCGACAATAAATCCTTATTTATACTTCTACAAATATTATACAAATAAATCCAATCTGAATAAACATTTATAAGCCAAGAAAAGATTAAATAAACCATCTTCCTACCTGTGTGAAAGTGCTTCAGCCAGGGAGAATTCTGCAGCCGTTCGTGCTGCTGAGCAGGAGGGGAGGCGGGGGGTGGGGGAGAAAGCTGTTCATGTCGCTGAGCGGGAGGGAAGGGGAGAGAGAGAGAGAGAGAGGGAGGGAGGGAGAGAGAGAGAGAGAGGAGGAGGGAGGGAGAGAGAGAGAGAGAGAGAGAGAGAGGAGGAGGAGGGAGGGAGAGAGAGAGAGAGATGGGGAGGGAGGGAGAGAGGGGGAGGGGGAGGGAGGGAGAGAGGGCGAGGGGGAGGGGGAGGGAGAGAGAGAGAGAGAGGGGGAGGGAGAGAGGGGGGGACAGCGGGTGTCGGTTCGGGTCTGGTCGGTGGGTTGGGGGTGGGAGCGGGTGTCGGGTCGGGTCTGGTCGGCGGGGGGAGGGGGGGGCAGCGGGTGTCGGGTCTGGACCGGAGGCAGGGGGGAGCAGGTGTCGGGTCCGGTCGGGGGCGAGGGGGGAGCAGGATCTGGCCGTGGGAGGAGCCTTATTCACGCAGTCCCAGTGAGGCCATTCAGCCAGGGCTAGGGGCTGCGTGCTTCGGGCCCCTCCCACACAGTTCGGCGCCTGGAGCTACTGCACTTGCGTGCCGACTGTAGCGCGCATGTGCAGAGGTCCGGCACTGTTTTCAGCGCAGGGACCTGGCTCCGCCCCCCCCACAGCTCGTGCTGGCTGCGCCGAGGGCCAGAGGACCTGTCAGTAGTTGGAGAATACCGAGGATTTTTTTAGGCGCCGTTTTAGTCGCGAAAAACGGGCGCCCAGCTCGGAGGGGCGCCCGTTTTTTTTCTCGTGGAAACTTGGGCCCACAGTATCTATCCTGCAGTCCCCTGTCCATCCCACACTGACGCACTTTACCAGAGAGTGAAAGATACAGTATCTATCCTGCACTCCCCTCTCCATCCCACGCTGTTCCAGAGAGTGACAGATAAAGTATCTATCCTATACTCCGGTATCCATGCTACACTGACACACTGTACCAGAGAGTGACAGATACAGTATCTATTCCTACACTTCCCTTTCTATCCCACACTGACACACTGTACCAGAGAGTGACAGATACAGTATCTATCCTCCACTCCCCTGTCAATCCCACACTGACACATTGTACCAGAGAGTAACAGATACAGTATCTATCCTATACTCCCATCCATCCCACACTGTACCACAGAGTGACGGATATAGTATCTATTCGACACTCCCCTGTCCATCCCAAAATGACATACTGTACCAGAGAGTGAGAGATACAGTATCTATCCTGCACTCCCCTGTCCATCCCACACTGTTCCAGAGAGTGACAGATAAAGTATCTATCCTACACTCCGCTATCCATGCCACATTGACACACTGTACCAGAGAGTGACAGATACAGTATCTATCCTCCACTCCCCTGTCAATCCCACACTGACACACTGTACCAGAGAGTGACAGATACAGTATCTAACCTATACTCCCACCCATCTTGCACTGGCCGGAGTGACAGATACAGTATCTATCGTACACTCCCCTGTCTATCACACACTGTACCGGAGAGTGAAAATTTCAGTGTTTATCCTACATTTCCCTGTCCATCCTACACTGGTACAGTGTGTCAGAGAGTGACCGATACAGTAGCTGTCCTGCACTCCCCTGTCCATCCCACACTGATGCACTGTACCAGAGAGTGACAGATACAGTATCTATCCTACACTCTCCTGTCCATCCTACACTGACAAACTGTACCGGAGAGTGACAGATACAGTATCTATCCTACACTCCTTAGTCCATCCCACACTGTACCAACAAGTGACAGATACAATAGATATCGTACGCTCCCCTGTCCATCCCAGACTGTACCAGAGAGTGACAGATAAAGTATCTATCCTACAATCCCCTGTCCATCGCACACTGGCACACTGTACCTGAGAGTGACAGATACAATATCCATCCGACACTCCCCTGTCCATCCCACACTGTACCAGAGAGTGACAGCTGAAGTATCTATCAGACACTCCCCTAGCCATCCAACACTGTACCAGAGAATTTGGGAAACCGTATTTGTCCTACACACCTCTGTATATCCCACACATACTGGAAAGTGACAGATTCAGTATCTATTCTACACCCCCTGTCTATCCCACACTGACACACTGTACCAGAGAGTTACAGATACAGTATCTATCCTACACTCTCCTGTCCATCTCACACTGACTCAATGTATCAGAGAGACAGATACACTGTCTATCGTACACGTCCCTGTCCATCCCACACTGACATACTGTACCAGAGAGTTGCAGATACAGTATCTATCCTACACTCCCCTGTCTATCCCTCACTGTACCAGAGAGTGACAGATACAGTATCTATCCTACACTCCCATGTCTATCCCACACTGATACTCTGTACCAGAGGGTGACAGATATTGTATCTATCCGATACTCCCCTGGCCATTCAAAACTGTACCAAAGCATTTAGGAAACAGTATTTGTCCTACACACCTCTGTATATCCCACATGTACTGGAGAGTGACAGATTCAGTATCTATTCTACACTCACCTGTCCATTCCAAACTGACACATTGTGCCGGAGAGTGACAGATACAGTATCTATCCAACACTCCCCTGTCTATCCCACACTGTAGCGGAGAGTTACAGATACATTATCTATAATACGCTCCGCTCTCCATCCCACACTGTACCAGAGTGACAGATACAGCATCTATCCTACACGTCCCTGTCCATCCCACAACGTACCAGAGAGTGACAGATTCAGTATCTATTCTACACTCACCTGTCCATTCCAAACTGACACACCGTACCAGAGAGTGACAGATTCAGTATCTATCCTACACTTCCCTATCCATCCCACACTGACTGAATCTCTGGTGCAGTGTGAGATTCGGGATCTACCCTACACTCACCTGTCCATCCCACACAGACGCAGTGTACCAGAGAGTGACAGATACAGTATCTACCCTACACTCCCCTGTCCATGCCACACTGACACACTGTACCAAGGAGTGAGATTCAGTATCTATCCTACACTCCACTGTCCATCCCACACTGTACCAGAGAGTGACAGGTTCAGTATCTATCCTACACACCCGTCTATCCCACACTGACACAGTCTACCAGAGAGTGACAGATACAGTATCTATCCTACACACCACTGTCTATCCCACACTGTACCAGAGAGCGACAAATACATTATCTATCCTACACTCCACTGTCTATCGTCTATCCCACACAGTTCCAGAGAGTGACAGATACAGCATCTATCCTACACTCCCCTGTCCATCCCACACTGTAGCAGAGAGTAACAGATACAGTATCTATCCTACACTCCCCTGTCCATCCCACACTGTACCAGAGAGTGACAGATACAGTTATCTATCCTACACTCCCCTGTCCATCCCACACTGACATACTGTACTTGAGAGTGACAGATACAGTATCTTTCCTACACTCCCCTGTCTATCCCACACTGTACCAGAGAATGACAGATACAGTATCTATTCGTACACTTCCCTGTCTATCCCACACTGACACACTGTACCAGAGAGTGACAGATACAGTATCTATCCTGCACTCACCTGTCAATCCCACGCTGACACATTGTACAAGAGAGTAACAGATACAGTATCTATCCTATACTCCCATCCATCCCACACTGTACGACAGAGTGACGGATATAGTATCTATCCTACACTCCCCTGTCCATCTCACACTGTACCAGAGAGTGACAGATTCAGTGTCGATTCTACATTCACCTGTCCATTCCAAACTGGCACACTGTACCAGAGAGTGACAGATACAGTATCTATCCTACACTGACCAGAGTGACAGATACAGTATCTATCGTACACTCCCCTGTCTATCACACACTGTACCCGAGAGTGAAAAATTCAGTATCTATCCTACATTCCCCTGTCCATCCTACACTGGTACAGTGTGTCAGAGAGTGACCGATACAGTATCTGTCCTACACTCCCCGGTCCATCCCACACTGAACCAGAGAGTGACGGATACAGTATCTACCCTACCCTCCCCTGTCCATCCCACACTGACTGAATCTCTGGTGCAGTGTGAGATTCAGTATCTGTGCTACACTCCCCCGTCCACTACACACTGACGCACTGTACCAGAGAGTGACAGATACAGTATCTATCCTACACTCCCCTGTCTATCCCCCAGGGACACACGGTACCACAGAGTGAAAGATACAGTATCTATCCTGCATTCCCCTGTCCAGCCCACACTGACGCACTGTACCAGAGATTGACAGATACAGTATCTATCCGACACTCCCCTGGCCATCCAACACTGTACCAGAGAATATCGGAAACAGTATTTGTCCTGCACACCCCTGTGTATCCCACAAGTACTGGAGAGTGACAGATTCAGTATCTATTCTACACTCCCCTGTCCACCCGACACTGACATACTGTACCAGAGAGTGACAGATACAGTATCTATCCTACACTCCGCTATCCATGCCACACTGACACACTGTACCAGAGAGTGAGAGATACAGTATCTAACCTATACTCCCATCCATCCTACACTGACCAGAGTGACAGATACAGTATCTATCGTACACTCCCCTGTCTATCACACACTGTACCGGAGAGTGAAAAATTTAGTATCTATCCTACACTCCCCTGTCCATCCCACACTGACACACTGTACCAGAGAGTAACAGATTCAGTATTTATCCTACACTACCCTCTCCATTCCACACAGATGCACTGTACCATAGAGTGACAGATACAGTATCTACCCTACACTCCCCTGTCCATACCACACTGACACACTGTACCAGGGAGTGACAGATACAGTATCTATCCTCCACTCCCCTGTCCATCCCACACTGTTGCAGAGAGTGACAGATAAAGTATCTCTCCTACACTCCGCTATCCATGCCACACTGACACACTGTACCAGAGAGTAACAGATACAGTATCTATCCTAAGCTCCCATCCATCCCAAACTGTACCACAGAGTGACGGATATAGTATCTATCCTACACTCCACTGTCCATCTCACACTGTACCAGAGAGTGACAGATTCAGTGTCGATTCTACACTCACCTGTCCATTCCAAACTGGTACACTGTACCAGAGAGTGACAGATACAGTATCTAACCTATACTCCCATCCATCCTACACTGACCAGAGTGACAGATACAGTATCTATCGTACACTCACCTGTCTATCACACACTGTACCGGAGAGTGAAAAATTCAGTATCTATCCTACACTCACCTGTCCATCCCACACAGACGCAGTGAACCAGAGAGTGACAGATACAGTATCTACCCTACACTCCCCTGTCCATGCCACACTGACACACTGTACCAGAGAGTGAGATTCAGTATCTATCCTACACTCCCCTCTCCATCCCACACAGACGCACTGTACCAGAGCTTGACAGATACAGTATCTAACCTACACTGCACTGTCCATCCCTCACTGTACCGGAGAGTGACAGGTTCAGTATCTATCCTACACACCCGTCTATCCCACACTGAGACACTCTACCAGAGAGTGACAGATTCAGTATCTATCCTACACGGCACTGTCCATCCCACACTGTACCAGAGAGTGACAGATACAGTTATCTATCCTACACTCCCCTGTCCATCCCACACTGACACAATGTACCAGAGTGAAAGATACACTATCTGTCGTGCACTTCCCTGTCCATCCCACACTGACATACTGTACTAGAGCGTGACAGATACAGTAGCTATCCTACAATCCCCTTTCCATCCCACACTGTGCCAGAGAGTGACAGATACAGTATCTATCCTGCACAAGCCTGTCCATCTCACACTGTGCCAGAGAATGATAGATACAGTATCTATCCTACACTCCCCTGTCCATCTCACACTGACGCACTGTACCAGAGAGTGACTGATACAGTATCTATCCTACAGTCCCCTGTCTATCCCACACTGACACACATTATCAGAGAACAGTATCTATCCTGCACTCCCCTGTCCATCCCACACTGACACACTGTACCAGAGAATGACAGATGCAGTATCTATTCGTACACTTCCCTGTCTATCCCACACTGACACACTGTACCAGAGAGTGACAGATACAGTATATATCCCTCCACTCCCCTGTCAATCCCACACTGACACATTGTACCAGGGCCTGATGGACTGCATCCCAGAGTACTTAATGAGGTGGCCTTGGAAATAGTGGATGCGTTGACAGTCATTTTCCAACATTCCATTGACTCTGGATCAGTTCCTATAGAGTGGAGGGTAGCCAATGTAACCCCGCTTTTTAAAAAAGGAGGGAGAGAGAAAACAGGGAATTATAGACCGGTCAGCCTGACATCGGTAGTGGGTAAAATGATGGAATCAATTATTAAGGATGTCATAGCAGTGCATTTGGAAAGAGGTGACATGATAGGTCCAAGTCAGCATGGATTTGTGAAAGGGAAATCATGCTTGACAAATCTTCTGGAATTTTTTGAGGATGTTTCCAGTAGAGTGGACAAGGGAGAACCAGTTGATGTGGTATATTTGGACTTTCAGAAGGCGTTCGACAAGGTCCCACACAAGAGATTGATGTGCAAAGTTAGAGTACATGGGATTGGGGGTAGTGTACTGACATGGATTGAGAACTGGTTGTCAGACAGGAAACAAAGAGTAGGAGTAAATGGGTACTTTTCAGAATGGCAGGCAGTGACTAGTGGGGTACAGCAAGGTTCTGTGCTGGGGCCCCAGCTGTTTACACTGTACATTAATGATTTAGACGAGGGGATTAAATGTAGTATCTCCAAATTTGCGGATGACACTAAGTTGGGTGGCAGTGTGAGCTGCGAGGAGGATGCTGTGAGGCTGCAGAGCGACTTGGATAGGTTAGGTGAGTGGGCAAATGCATGGCAGATGAAGTATAATGTGGATAAATGTGAGGTTATCCACTTTGGTGGTAAAAACAGAGAGACAGACTATTATCTGAATGGTGACAGATTAGGAAAAGGGGAGGTGCAAAGAGACCTGGGTGTCATGGTACATCAGTCATTGAAGGTTGGCATGCAGGTGCAGCAGGCGGTTAAGAAAGCAAATGGCATGTTGGCCTTCATAGCAAGGCGATTTGAGTACAGGGGCAGGGAGGTGTTGCTACAGTTGTACAGGGCATTGGTGAGGCCACACCTGGAGTATTGTGTACAGTTTTGGTCTCCTAACCTGAGGAAGGACATTGAGGGAGTGCAGCGAAGGTTCACCAGACTGATTCCCGGGATGGCGGGACTGACCTATCAAGAAAGACTGGATCAACTGGGCTTGTATTCACTGGAATTCAGAAGAATGAGAGGGGACCTCATAGAAACATTTAAAATTCTGACGGGGTTAGACAGGTTAGATGCAGGAAGAATGTTCCCAATGTTGGGGAAGTCCAGAACCAGAGGTCACAGTCTAAGGATAAGGGGTAAGCCATTTAGGACCGAGATGCGGAGGAACTTCTTCACCCAGAGAGTGGTGAACCTGTGGAATTCTCTACCACAGAAAGTTGTTGAGGCCAATTCACTAAATATATTCAAAAAGGAGTTAGATGAGGTCCTTACTACTAGGGGGATCAAGGGGTATGGCGAGAAAGCAGGAATGGGGTACTGAAGTTGAATGTTCAGCCATGAACTCATTGAATGGCGGTGCAGGCTAGAAGGGCCGAATGGCCTACTCCTGCACCTATTTTCTATGTTTCTATGTTTCTATGTAACAGATACAGTATCTATCCGACACTCCCATCCATTCCACACTGTACCACAGAGTGATGGATATAGTATCTATCATAGACTCCCCTGTCCATCTCACACTGTACTAGAGCCTGACAGATACAGTATTTATTCTACACTCACCTGTCCATTTAAAACTGACACACTGTACCAGAGAGTGATAGATACAGTATCTATCCTACACTCCCCTGTCCATCCCACATTGACATACTATACCAGAGATGGACAGATACAGTATCTATCCAACACTCCCCTGTCCATCTCACACTGACACGCTGTACCAGGGAGTGACAGATAGGGTATCTCTCCGATACTCCCCTGTCCATCCCACACTGACTGAATCTCTGGTGCAGTGTGAGATTCAGTATCTGTGCTACACTCCCCCGTCCACTCCACACTAACGCACTGTACCAGAGAGTGACAGATACAGTATCTATCCTACACTCCCCTGTCTATCCCCCACGGACAAACGGTACCACAGATTGAAAGATACAGTATCTATTCTACACTCCCCTGTACATCCCACACTGACGCACTGTACCAGAGAGTGACAGATACAGTATCTATCCTACACTCCCCTGTCCATCGCACACTGTTCCAGAGAGTGACAGATAAAGTATCTATCCTACACTCCGCTATCCATGCCACACTGACACACTGTACCAGAGAGTGACAGATACACTCCCCTGTCCATCTCACACTGTACCAGAGCCTGACAGATTCAGTATTTATTCTGCACTCACCTGTCCATTCCAAACTGACACACTGTACCAGAGAGTGACAGATACATATCTATCCTACACTCCCCCGTCCATACCTGACACACTGACAATCATAGAAACATGATTCAATTTGTATACTAAACTTTTTGAAATCAAATCAAATGAATTGTTGCATGTATCATATTCCTTTCATGCCAAATGGGAAAGAAGAGATGTGTGGGCTGTGCGGGTGTATTTGTGCCCAGTTACACAGCAGGTCCCTGTCTCTCTACTCCAAATGTGCTTCATTAGGTTCATAGTCTCATTGACTCATCCAACTGACTGGATGGACCTCACCCTTTAAACCCCATCAGAGAAATATCAGCATTTGTTGTTTAGTTATGCTAAATCTTTATAAAACACTGTTTAGGCCTCAGCTGGAGTATTGCGTTCAATTCTGGGATCTAAACTTTAGGAATGATGCCAAGCTTTTAGAGAGGGTGCAGAAGGAATGGTGCCAGGGATGAGGAATTTCAGTTATCTGGAGAGACTGGAGAAGGTTTTCACTGGAGAGCAGAAAATGGTAAAAGGATATTTGATAGAGATGAACAAAATCATGAACAATTTTGATAGAGTAAATATGGAGAATATG
Source organism: Pristiophorus japonicus (assembly GCF_044704955.1). Taxonomy (NCBI): domain Eukaryota; kingdom Metazoa; phylum Chordata; class Chondrichthyes; family Pristiophoridae; genus Pristiophorus; species Pristiophorus japonicus. The sequence goes on from NC_091995.1 coordinate 57,576,427, forward strand.
TTTCCAGTTGCATTAGGGTAGGTAACCAGGGGAGTCAGACTTCCAATGATTGGCAAAAGAACCCAAGGTGAGATGTGGGATCATTTGTTACCCAGCGAGTTGTTATCATCTGGAGTGCACTGTCTGAAAAGGTGGTGGAAGCAGATTCAATAGGAACTTTCAAAAGGGAATTGGATAAATACTTTCAAGGTAAACATATACCGAGCTATGGGTAAAGAGCAGTGCACTGAGATTCATTGAACAGCCTCACCAAAGAGTCGGCACAGACACGATGGGCTGAATGGCCATCTTATGCGCTGTACCACTCCCCAACAATGGAGATGATCTTACCCAGAGTGCTCCACATGTGGGAGTATGCCCTATCTCCATCAGCAGGGGGGTAGCACGTTGGTGCAGGAAGCGCTGGTTCCCGGAGAGCACTTCCCTGTGTGGAGCGACTCCCGGAGATTGAGTGGAGTGACTGTGGGCTCAGCAACACCGAGTGCGGCCCTCGGGCCGGGGGCAACACCGAGTGCAGCCCTCGGGCCGGGGGCAACACCGAGTGCGGCCCCCGGACCCCGGGCAGCATCGAGTGTGGCCCTCGGGCCCCGGGCAAACACCGAGTGCGGCCCTCGGGCAACACCGAGTGCGGCCCTCGGGCCCCGAGTGAGAACCGCCAGGCTCGGCACCAGAAAACCCCGGGGGCAGTGCCTCCCCCACACCAGGAAAACAACAACTTGCATTTATACAGCAGGCCCAGCAATTCCCAGTTGCTCTGTATCACAGTGGGCGCTGAATGCGGAACTCGCTCCCTGGCCTCCTGTGTTTGTTGCATCAGTTTGAGCTGGAGTGGAGAGGGGGGAGAAGCTGCTGGGTTTCACCCCAGTACTACTTGGCCCAATGGGACCAACAATTTCCCATGTGGGACTGTCAAGGGAGGTGGGTTCCCTTCCCTGAAGGACAGTAGTGACCCAGATGTGTTTTTACGACAATCCGGCAGCTTTCATGGTCACTTTTTTCTAGTGCCGGCCCCACAAATGAGCAGATTCATTAAGCTCAATTTCACAACCTGCCTTTCTGTTTTTGTGGGTTCTTTCTCACACTTCCTTTTCCTGTTTGAAATTCACTTTACAGGGTGTTGAAAAGGGAGGATTTGTAGACTGGAAGCTCAAACCAAACATCACTTCAAGATCTGTCAGAGTCACTAGATCCATCGGGACTGGAATATCATCAGCTTTTCAGCATGGAAGCAGAAGGCACCGTTCACAGTGGGGAGAAACGGTACACCTGCTCTGTGTGTGGACAAGGCTTCAGCCGATCATCCAACCTGGAGAGACACAAGCGCAGTCACACTGGGGAGAAACCATGTAAATGTGGAGACTGTGGGAAACGATTCAACTACCCATCCCAGCTGGAAACACATCGGCGCGGTCACGCCGGGGAAAGACCGTTCACCTGCTCTGAGTGTGGGAAGGGATTCACTACATCATCCTACCTGCTGACACACCAGCGAGTTCACACTGGGGAGAGGCCGTTCCCCTGCTCTGAGTGTGGGAAGGGATTCACTCAGTCATCTGACCTGCTGAGACACCAGGGAGTTCATGCTGGGGAGAGGCCGTTCACCTGCTCTGAGTGTGGGAAGGGCTTCACTCGGTCATCCTACCTGCTGACACACCAGCGAGTTCACACGGGGGATAGGCCGTTCATCTGCTCTGAGTGTGGGAAGGAATTCACTCGAACATCCCACCTGCTGACACACCAGCGAGTTCACACTGGGGAGAGATCTTTTAAATGTTCTGACTGTGAGAAGAGTTTTAAAAGCAAACAGCACCTGCTGACACACCAGCGAGTTCACACTGGGGAGAGACCTTTTAAATGTTCTGACTGTGAGAAATGTTTTAAAAGCAAACAGCACATGCGGACACACCAGCGAGTTCACAGCGGGGAGAGGCCATTCACCTGCTCTGAATGTGGGAAGGGATTCATTCTGTCATCCCACCTGCTGACACACCAGCGAGTTCACACTGGGGAGAGGCCGTTCACCTGCTCTAACTGTGGGAAGAGGTTCACTCGGTCATACCACCTGCTGAGGCACCAGCGAGTTCACAAGTGACTGCAGGGTTTGTTATTGCTGCTGTTAATCACATCCCGGACTGAATCGTGTTCATTCTGACAGTTGGGCTTTATAACTCCTGTAACGCTGATGTTAATAACTCCTGTAACTGGGCTGGAGTTTAATATTTGGGATATAGACACATAAATTAGTGTTGCTTTCAACACATTGCTGTGGATTTTTGTCTTTCCCACCTGAGTGTTTACAATCACCTGGCTGGAACTGAGAAAGGACAATCTGGTGGGCGGATCGTATGGGGGGGCGGGGGGGAGGGGGGGAAACAGAACTTCAGCCTAGACACTGTCCTTCAGGGCCACAAAGAAAGGGACAAACAGCACTTTGCTCTGTCTTGTCTCTCTTCACTGACATCAAAGTCGCCATGCGGATTAATCCTGACACAGTCCAGATGATACCCACCAAGGATGATTAATAAAATGGGATGTATGCTCTGTCAGCCCCTTGAGTCATGGATTGTTCCCTGAGATTGGAAGGCAGCTCACGTAGCTCCCATTTTCCAAATTTGGGACAAATCTGAGCCAGAGAACTAAAGGCCCATCAACGTGACCTCGATCACTGGGAAGATGCTTGAAGGGATCCTGAGAGATGCTGTTTTCGATCATGGGGAAAGGGAAGGAGCCATTACAGATACTGAACATGGCTTCCTCAAAACAAAGTCACATCTTACAAACTAGCTTGAGTTAGTGAAGAAGTTGTTAGGTTGGTGGATGGGGGGAATCTGGTTGACATTGTCTATCTCCGGGGTGTCAAACTCATTTTCTATGGTGGGCCTGATCCAATATTCTGACACTTGGCGTGGGCCACATTCAGAAAAAACAATTAAAATAGGAATAAATGAAGATAAACTATATCGGAATTTACATTTAGATTTTATTTTCTGGCCCTGCTCCCGATTCCTGCCACCTCTTAGCTTGAGCATTGGTGAACTGAACCTGCTCAAACCATAACCACAAGGATATCAGTGTATTGTTCTGCCTGTGACCACAAGGCTGTGTCACTCTCACACACAGATAGCGTTTCCTTGTTTCACATCTCCAAACAAAGACCATCTCTTTACACATCCCCTTTCTGTATAATTGCAGCAGACATGAGCAAGGACCTGAGGCTTATTAAAAGACACATATTTCATTACAGCAAAGGTTACACTGGGAGAAATGTTCAGTTAAAACATAAGAACATAAGAAATAGGAGCAGGAATAGGCCTGCTCTGCCATTTAATAACATCATCGCTGATCTGATCATGGGCTCAGTTCCCTTTGCTCCCTCCCTTATCATTCAAAACTCTGAATATATTTAAGGTGGAGATAGACAAAGACCTAGCCTCCACAGCTCTCTGCGAAAGAGAATTCCTCTGAGAGAAAAAATTCCTCATTTCAGTTTTAAATGATCGGCCCCTTATTCTAAGACTATGTCCCCTAGTTTTAGTTTCCCCTGAGTTGAAATATCCTTTCTGCATCCACCTTGTCGAGTCCCCTTATTATCTTATATGTTTCGATAAGATCACCTCTCATTCTTCTGAACTCCAATGTGTTTAGGCCAAACCTACTCAACCTATCTTCATAAGTCAACCACCTCACCTCTGGAATCAACCTAGTGAACCTTCTCTGAACAGCCTCCAATGCAAGTATATCCTTCCTTAAATACGGAGACCAAAATACGGAGTCCATTACAGGCAAAATGCCGATTAAACCAGCAGCACACTGGCACCTTAACAGTGTCTCATCGGCCTATAGGCTTTCCTTAAATAGATTTGCTGAGTGGATATAAACTTAAACCAGGTTTGCAGGCATGATGCTCTATTCAAATATTGCAGGTAGAAGAGATGCTGTGGTGCACACGCTAAATCCAGTAGCTGAAAGTGATGAACTTTTAAAGGGTTTTGTGTTTAGTGATCCTGGGCATGATAGCAATACCAGCAAAATCGAAGCCCATGGAATTACGGGGACAGTGGCAGCATGGATATAAAGTGGCTAAATGGCACAGAGTAGTGGTGAATGGTTGTTTTTTAGACTGGAGGAAGGAGTTTTTATGTGGCACCTTATAGAATGCCTTCTGGAAATTCAAATACACCACATCCACTGGTTTCCCCTTATCCACCCCGTTACATCCTCGAAGAACTCCAGCAAATTTGTCAAACTTGATTTCACTTTCATAAAATCATGCTGACTGCTTGATTTAGAAAAGCATAATTCAATGTCCCGCTGCTGCTTCCTTAATAATGGACTCCAGCATTTTCTCAATGACAGAAGTTAGGCTGACTGGTCTATAGTTTCCTGCTTTTTGTCTGCCTCCATTTTTAAATAGGAGCGTTACATTTGCAGTTTTCCAATCCGCTAGATTACAACCAATGCATCCACTATCTCTGCAGCCACCTCTCTCAAAACCCTAGGATATAAGCTATATAAAGGGGACTTGTCTACCTTTAGTCCCATTATTTTATCGCGTACTATTTCATTAGCGATAGTGAACTCCCTCCCTATAGCCCCTTGATTATGCACTATTGGGATGCATTTAGTGTCTTCTACCATGAAGACTGATGCAAAATATTTGTTCAACGTCTCTGTCATTTCCCTGTTCCCCATTATTAATTCTGCAGTCTCATCTTCTAGAGGACCAACATTTATTTTAGCCACTCTTTTCCTTTTTATGTACTTGTAGAAACTCTTACTATCTGTTTTTATATTTCATGCTTGTTTACTTTCATAATCTATCTTCCCTCTCTATTATCTTTTTAGCCGTTCTTTGCTGGCTTTTAAAAGTTTCCGAATCCTCAGACCTCCTGTGGATATATGAACGGGATATATGGAATTAAAAGACAGTAAAGTGAACTGGATATATGAAAATGTATAAGCCATGGAAAAATAACTAAGAGAATGTCAGATTGCAAATAATACAACATCAGCACAATTAACAGGCTTTCTCAAGGTTTTAAGTTAGTAATCCTGCCAATATAAATTGTAACATGAAATTAATATATGGATAAATCTGCAGAATTGCAAGGTCTCAGTTAGTAGTCACGCCAGTAAAGTTGTAACATTCAGAGGCAATGCTTGAGCTTTCGTAAAAACATCCCATATAGATTGACTAATGAGTGGCTGAATTAGAATGTCAATCTAATTGTATCTTGTTATCTATTTTCAAAAATGTATAACTGTTGTCGCTTTACGATGTAACTTCACTTATCCGTAGGAAGTGTGTACGCTCTATCGAGAGAGTATATCTTCTGTCTGATAAGTCTCGCCGGCCAGTGAATAAAGACTGTTTGTTGAAAGCACAATCGGTATTCGACTCAGTAATTTCACTGAACCAGATTGAGAGAAAAGAATCTACATTTACATTTGGTGTCAGAAGTGGGATCTCAACGGACGACTGCCGAAAACTTGCGAATTAAGAGCCAGACTAGCCTTGGACGAGACGAGGGGAAAGTGGCCACTGGAGTGAGTATGATTTCAATACTGTTCCAGTTTCCCCCGGTTTCAAAAGTCTGAGAAAAGTTTAGCCACTCGCTGGTTCTCGGGTAGTGTCTGAACGAGATCCATAACAATCTGGCGAATACCTTTTAAATAAGTGTTCAAGTCAGGTGTGACGTCGACCTTGTATATCACTTGGCCCGTCTAGGCACTGATTGAATTTAAACTTTAGGAAATAAGTGTTCAAGTCAGGTGTGATGTCGACCTTGTATATCACTTGGCCCGTCTAGGCACTGATTGGATTTAAACTGTGCAGTGACGCGAAAGGATAGGGAAATCTGGAGACTAAAAGAAATTAAATAAGGCTCATAAGAAATCAAATTTAGAAAATTAGGCTCACAGGGAATTAAGTAAGGCTTATGGGGAATTAAATAGAGGATAAGTGTTCAAGTCAGGTGTGACGTCGACCTCGTATATCACTTGGTCCGTCTAGGCACTGATTGGATTTAAATCACACGCCACACGAAAGGTAGGGCTAGATAGATGCGCGGCAGCATGAAACGCGCGGCAGCATGAAACGCGCGGCGGCGCGCGGCGGCGTGGGGCGCGCGACGGCGCGAGCGCACGGCAGAGTGAACGTGTTAGTTTCAGTAAGTTTGTGTTTATTTTAAGTGTTTCAAATTCAGCGGCGACGTGAACCGCGGGGCGACGCGGAAGTCTGTGTTTATTTTAAGTGTTCCAAATCGCGCGGCGACGCGAACCACGGGGCGACGCGGAAGTTTGTGTTTATTTTAAGTGTTTCAAATCGCGCGGCGACGCGAACCGCTGGGCGACGCGGAAGTCAGTGTTAGTTTTCGTGAAGTCTGTGTTTGTGTTAAGTTAGTTCAAATTAGAGTCAGTTTAAATACGAGGGGCAGTGTGAAAATGGGTAATCAGTTGGATAACACAACGGATGCGGATAGTCCGCTACAAAAGTAATGTGAGGAATTCCCTGAAAGAGCTGAAGAATTTAGAAAATTATCAGGAGCCCTGAACAAATTATTAGGAGATGACCAGTGGCCACTAGGTGGCACTAGAAGCTTAGAGGTAGCAAAAAAAGCACAGGGATTAATTTAGAGAAGGGGACGAGGAAAAGGGGACAAAAACTTAATTGCAACATGGCGACACTGTTGTCAAAAATTAAAGGATGCATCACTTCTGTCAAGTTGGCAAATAAATGCTATTAAATTAGGACTCTCATTGACAGAGGGAACACATGTTAAAACTGTAGACGTCTTAAAAAAAGAATGCGCGCACGAGAAACTTACTAAGAGATCCTCTGGGACCTCTGAGAAAGGTATTAAACGACTACGTAGTCAAATGGCTAGCTTTGTGTTGACCGAGGCTGTTGATGAAATTGATGATTGGTCACTGACTCAGCGCCCAACGGCGCCTCCCGCACCCCCTGGCCCCTTGCTCCAATCCTCTTCCCATCACCCTCCCCCTTACACTCTGGCGAGAGGAGTTAAAAACAACCCCATACCAACAAAGCAACAAACCCAAACTGACTCCTCATCCTCTGATAGCGATTCGGATCCCCAGTTCACAAGCAATATAGCTGAAAGGACCAGATCTCACACTCGAAAGGGCAGAACTATATCTCGATATCACAGACAGTCACGTAAATCTTCTAGTCAATCTACCAGTCCAAGTTGTGAAAGACATAGCAAACACCCCCGCCAATCGAGACGCGGAATTGTCAAGCAGTCAGACAGCTCCGAAACATCCTCCGACCTAGAAATGATTTCCAAGATCCCAAAGTCCCGACACCAATTCCCTGTGAGACCAATGCCAAACCCTGATGCACAGCAAGCTGCAAACCACCCCACCATAGATGTCTATGTGCCCTGGAAACCAAATGAAATTATGGCCCTTATGGCCAGCATACCAGATCGGAAAAAAGAACCTAGCAAATTTATAGATCATCTTCGAACTACTATTTCAGTTTATAATGCAGAATCAAGGGACCTGTGGGCCTTGTTAAAGCAAACCTTGAGCCCAACTAAACACACCCGATTTCTAACTCACCTAGGACGTGCTACTCATGATGCATTGTTGGTTGCTCACCCTAACGATATCCAGGATCACCTAAACGCTATCTTCAATGCTCTCACCACGACCCTTCAGAAGCCCATCAGTATGGCCACAGTATTAGAAACTAAACCCAAGCGTGACGAAACTGCCGATGAATTTATGGAAAGATTTATTGAAATATACGGGAGTCAATCAGGAGATAATGCCTTCAGGGCAGGAGAGGATTCTCCTCAATTCTGCGCTATCCTACTTCAGTGCCTGCCCTATTCGATTGCTCACGCTATCCGGACAAATAATATGAATTGGGCAGATAACAGTAAAGCCCAGATGGAAAGGGCGGTTAGATATTATTGGCAGGAAAAGAAAGGAGAGGGGGGAGGTGCGCCCCCAACCCGGGTCAAGTCTGAATATGTGACGAGAAAGGAAGAGCCGCCTCAGGTGGAAGGACCAAAACCTGACCCAAGGGGATACCAGATGGAACCGCAGTATTGCGAGCAGGGTTGGGTGGATAAACAGGGATACGGTTATATCAAACACCCAAATGGCCCGGGCCCTGCTAATTACGGACCGCCCTACTGTCCCCGGCCTGGTATGGCAAGAGGTCGGGGCTGGGAAAGATGAGATGGATGCTTTATTTGTGGGCAGGAAGGACATTGAAATAAAAATTGCCCCTACAGTCAGCATGAAAAAGGAAGAGGAGGGGGGCAAGGGGGGAGAGGACAAGGATCTTACACTAACTTCTCCCAGAACAACCCCTTTGGTCAATTGTCCCCCGATTGACTACGCAGCTTGATTGTGCAGGGATCCTCCCCGGACGACGAACCAATGATATTGTTAAAAATTCTGAATGAGTGGCAACCCTTTTTGATAGATACGGGAGCCTTCATGTCTTCTGTACAATCAAAGCTTAAACTCCCTGCCTCTACTGAAACACAGGAACTTTCAGGATTCCTGGGACAAATCTCGACATTCCCGGTGTCAGCACCGGTTAAAGTGGGTTACCAGGAAGAATCGGTAGAACATCGATTTGTCATCACTACCAATCTGGACTGTAACTTGATGGCTAGAGACCTCCTCTGCAAATTCCAGTTGCATTTGGAGTGTGGAGATGATGGGATTATTGTAAAACAGGGAACCCTTAAGCGGCAGTATTATACCACTAGAACCCCTCAGTGGTGGTCTCTGGACTTGCCGCAAGCACCCTATCACGTAACCCTAGCATACGATCCCAGTGGAAAGAATCAGGACCTGCAGAACTTTTATCAGGATCACGAAGGGGAAGTGAAGGGAATTCTATTAAGGGCTAGAGTGACTGGACCGGAAGGAGAGGCAGATTTTGTGGAAATGGATAAGAATCTGTGGAGACAGCCCCTAACGGTGGCACCGGATATTGCTCGTGAAGTATTAGCCCCTCACCATGCTAAAGATTTGGGAGTTATGGTGCGCAAGGCCATAGATGAGGCTGACCCTACCAGCCGGGATGTGCAAATTGTAAAACATGGCCGAACAGTCCAATTTCATGGGGACCCCGAGAAGGTCTTAACGACTCTACAGCATCATACTGGCTCTGACATACCTGACTATGTGGATCCTCATGTGTGGGCAGAGGACCCCTCCCATGTGGGTTATACTCCTATTGATCCGATTAAGATCTCAGTGAAGGGCAATGTGGACTGGCCCTCTATCCGACAGTACCCACTGAAATCACAGGCAATACCGAGTATCCACCGACTGATTAAGGGGCTAATGGAACAGGGGATTTTGGTCCGATGCCAGTCCCCGTGTAATACTCCTATACTGGCAGTCCCTAAGCCAGGCAGACCAAACGAATACCGTTTGGTCCAAGACCTTCGAACTATCAATGCTATCGTCCAGCCCCTGCATGCTCTGGTTCCCAACCCAGCACAGATACTGTCTTTAATCCCAGCAGACGCCAAGATCTTCACAATAATAGACCTCCAACACGCCTTCTTCGCTTTGACGCTAGCCCAGGCGAGTCAGTACCTATTTGCCTTCGCTTACGAGGGACAGCAATATACCTGGACTAGACTTCCCCAAGGGTTCATCCACTCCCCAACCTTATTCTCAAGGTGACTGCAGAAACAGTTACAATCTCTCACGCTGACTAAGGGATCTACTTTAATTCAGTAGATGAACAGATGAACCAAGTAATAGAGAGGATGCTAATCAGTTATTGAATTACTTGTCCTCCCTGGGATACATAGTTTCCCCGTCAAAGGTCAAAATTGGCCAGTCTCAAGTCAAATTTCTTGGGATCATTTTATCAGGCACCCACCGAGCCTTGGAGGCATGTCAAATCAAACCCATCTGCCAGTTTTCAGTCCCTAGCACGGCTAGACAAATGCAGCAGTGGTTGGGGATGATAAATTACTGTAGATCCTGGATTCCTAATGCTGCCCTGATGACCAAGCAACTCACACCATACACTACCAAGGAAGGCAGCTTTAAAATAGAAACCACAGACATCCAAGCCTTTAAGGAACTAAAAACAGCCCTACTGCAAGCTCCGGCTTTGGGACGGCCCCTCTACGACCGTCCCTTTCAACTGTATTGTACGATCATGAAAGATTGTGCTACCGCTGTCTTAACTCAGAAACACGGGGATAAACATAGCCCTGTTGCTTACTACTCTTCTAAAATAGACCCCGTTGCCTTGGGACACCCCGTATGTACTCAAATATTAACTGCTATCTACAATAGCCTTCAATCTGCCGCCAACCTTACCCTTCAGCAGGATATTGTTGTATATACCTCTCACTCCGTAGCTGCCCTCTTGGGTCAACTGCAGACTCAACATCTTACCATGGCCAGGCAAAGTAGATATGAGATCTACCTACTAAACAATCCAAGGCTGACCTTTCGGCACTGTACTGCCATCAATCCGGCCTGTTTTCTTACCGAGCCGCCCCAAGATGAGGAAGAACCCAGTCATGATTGTTTATCTTTAATTCAGGAGGCCACATCAGTCAGGGAGGATTTAGTTGATGTACCAATGGAAGATCCAGACTGTAATATGTATGTAGACGGAAGCTCTTCCATTGACCCAGAAGGCAGACGAAATTCTGGATACGCCATCGTAAACCAGGAGAATCAGGTCGTGGAATCTGCCGTCTTTGAGACCGCCTATTCCGCCCAACAAGCTGAACTATTTGCCCTTACCCAAGCCTGTATCTTGGCTAAAGACCTCAAGGTTAATATCTATACCGACTCTGGGTATGCCTTTGGAGTAGCCCATGATTTCGGACAATTATGGAAAAATAGGGGATTCCTAACCTCACAGGGGAATGAGATATCTCAAACAGCTAGTATCTGATTTGTTGCAAGCCCTCATGTTCCCCAAACACATTGCCATTGTCAAATGTACCGCCCACACTACCGGAAATTCTCTGGTTGATATAGGGAATCGTTGTGCTGACCAAGAAGCCAAACAGGCCTCTCGTGGACAACGGATGGTAGTGCCTAGAATGATGAATCAAACTAAAAACCCTACAAAGGATAAGTTAGCCTCGGAAAAACCAATGCCAACCATCCAAAATGTTATTAAAGCACAGGAGGACGCTCCTAAAAAAGATAAGCTGTTGTGGAAAGATTATGGATGTACCTATGACAATGTCTCTAAACTCTGGACCACTCCCGCGGAACAGACTTGCATGTCTGACGAGTTGGCCTCATGGGTTATAGAATGTATGCATTTTGCTACTCATTGTGGAGCAAGGGCAACAAGTGATACGCTTTTGGCTACTTGGTGACACCCCAGACTTCAGGCGTTGGCCCAGAACACTAGTAGTCGTTGCCTTGTTTGCCAACAGCATAATCCAGGGAAGGGAGTCCCCTGTGATTGAGGTAAGACGCCCCTACCAGAAGATCCCTTTGAGACCTTGCAGTTGGACTACATTGAGTTGCAAAGGGTTCAGTGTTACAAATATGTGCTAGTAATAGTGGATGTATTCAGCAAATGGATCGAAGCTTATCCTACCCTGGACAATAAAGCTCAAACTGTTGTTAAAGTGTTAATGAGGGAAATTGTTCCTAGATATGGTATCCCTGCTCGACTGAGTTCTGATAATGGCCCTCACTTTACTGGCCAAGTTAACAAAGAATTCTGCTCCCAGATGCACATTAACCAGCAGCTGCATTGTGCCTACCGACCCCAAGCTGCGTGATTAGTTGAACGTGCTAATCAAACCCTTAAAACCAAGCTTGCAAAACTGGTAACATCAACTGGACTCAATTGGCTTAAACTCCTTCCCATAGCCCTATTCCAGATACGCACTACTCCGACTGGTAAGACTAGGCTGACCCCCGCTGAAGTCATTTATGGTAAACCCCTAAGAACCCCCTGGAATCAGAATGTCCCCTCCACTGTCCAGTTCCACCACATGACTGAGGAAATGACCACATACATTCTTTCCTTAAATCAGGCTCTGCGAGAAGCCCACAACCAGGTTCAAGGGGCTTACCTTGACCTCCCAGTCTTACCCGAATCATCCCTCGTGGTCCCAGGGAAGTATGTCTTGATCAAGAAATGGATTCGAAAGGGATTGGAGCCGCGATGGGAGGAGCCTTTTCAGGTGTTACTCACTACCTCTACTGCAGCTCAGGTTGAGAGGAAAAATGCCTGGGTTCACCTGCACCACTGCAAGCTCATCACCCTTTAACAAACCTATTTTGCTGGTTATTCTAATTCCTGTTTCTGTTCCAGATTTCCTCTTCTCCATAGCTGAACAAGGCAGTTGACATCCTAATTGTAACGTGGACCAGTTTGAACTTTTACCCGTAGTGATAGACAGCCAGCTACACCGACGGTGACCTGAGAAGAGAGACGAGAAAACTGAACTCTTTTAAATCAGCAAAATAATTGGACTATTTATCTGAATCCTGAGCCATAAGATGAGACTGTGTCTGTATGCCACAGTCTGTATAATAGTGTTGATATATGACAGTTTTGGCGCATGGGAAGGAAGACAAAGGCGAGAGCTCCATGGAAACACCTTTTTGTATATGTCTTACGTTTATGCGCAAAAAGGGCACTTCTCTAGATGCTGGGTGTGTTCACATATCCCTATACATTCCAAAGGGGGAATTCCTTTGCGCACCGTTCCACTGACCCTAACTGAGACTGTTAGATGGATTCAAAGCCAAACTATAAGAGGAGGGGGGCCAATACAAGTACGAATGATGAAAGGCGGGTCAAGAGAGGGATCACGGAGACCAGGAGGAGTATCATACCGTTACCACCTGAACAAACACGGGGAGGTCACCAAGTGGGAGAGTATTGGAGATCCCATTAGTCAGACATTCCAAGGATGGTACTAACCAACCTACAACCGTGAAAAGGAACCCCCATTCATAGCTCTGACCAATATCCCAGGGATTGGGAGGCCAACAGGGGGCATATGTCGAATTCGAAATGACACCAGTAACAAGGGACATATCGTAGGGTACAGCAATTGCCCACACAGTCTCAACCTCACCACAGGTGTACGAGTCACCATCCACTCTCACGATCCGAATAACGCAGGTGGAAGTTTGTGGCCCAGTCCTGGGACCCGGAGGCAATATATCAGAAAGCAGCTTTTAACGGCACGTATTTCGTGTGCGGTCATAAGGCATATCCTCGGTTGCCCAGGCGATGAACAGGGTCCTGCTATATGGGATATGTGGTGCCATTTGTGCGACAAGTACGAACCCTGGCGGAAGCACATGCCTCCAGCCGATATAAGTGAGCCATCACCCCCGCCGACAAGTTCTTTGGGGTCCTGGTGTTCCCAATCGGGATAAGACGTCTCATGGACGAAGTACAGAACTTAGAAACGATATTGGAACAGATAGCTAACCATACTGCTGAAGCTCTGGAGGGCATCACAGCTGAAATGGTAGCAATAAGGAACCGTAGCATTATAAAACCGAATGGCCCTCAATTACCTGTTAGCTGAGAAAGGGGGAACGTGTGCCCTGATAGGATCTGAATGTTGCACTTACATTCCTGATAGTTCAGAAAACATAACCAATCTTGCTGATCACATAAGAAGGGAGGTGAAGAAGTTATCCACACCAGTAAAAGAACCTAGCAGGTCTGATTGGCTTTTAGATGGGTCTTGGAGATCCTATCTAATGTATGGGGCAATTCTTCTCATCGTAATAATAATTACCTGTTGTCTGATTGTTGGTTGCCTTAACCTCTGCTGTAAAGTAATGATGGCAAGGTTAGCAAACCCTCTTGTGGTCAAGGGCTCCCGGGTTATGATCCAACAAACTAAAGAACTACTCAACAATAATATGATTCTGGAAATGGAGTGTGAACGGATGAATGCAATACTCTTAGAATGATCCTAAATGTTATCATAGAATGATAAAAGGAGGGAATGTGGATATATGAACGGGATATATGGAATTAAAAGACAGTAAAGTGAACTGGATATATGAAAATGTATAAGCCATGGAAAAATAACTAAGAGAATGTCAGATTGCAAATAATACAACATCAGCACAATTAACAGGCTTTCTCAAGGTTTTAAGTTAGTAATCCTGCCAATATAAATTGTAACATGAAATGAATATATGAATAAATCTGCAGAATTGCAAGGTCTCAGTTAGTAGTCATGCCAGTAAAGTTGTAACATTCAGAGGCAATGCTTGAGCTTTCGTAAAAACATCCCATATAGATTGACTAATGAGTGGCTGAATTAGAATGTCAATCTAATTGTATCTTGTTATCTATTTTCAAAAATGTATAACTGTTGTCGCTTTACAATGTAACTTCACTTATCCGTAGGAAGTGTGTACGCTCTATCGAGAGAGTATATCTTCTGTCTGATAAGTCTCGCCGGCCGGTGAATAAAGACTGCTTTGTTGAAAGCACAATCGGTATTCGACTCAGTAATTTCACTGAACCAGATTGAGAGAAAAGAATCTACATTTACATTCCCACTAGTCTTGGCCACATTGTATGCTCTTGTTTTCAATTTGGCACCATCCCTTATTTCCTTAGTTAGCCAAGAATGGTTATCCCTTCTCTTACAGCCTTTCCTTCTCATTGGGATATATTTTTGTTCCGAGTTCTGAAATATCTCCTTAAATATCTGCCACTGCTCATCAACCATCCCATACTTTAATCTATTTTCCCAGTCTATTTTAGCCAACTCTGCCCTCATACCTTTGTCGTCTCCTTTATTTAAGCTTAGGACACTGGTCTGAGAACCAACTTTCTCACCCTCTAACTGAATTTGAAATTCAACCATGTTATGGTCACTCATTCCGAGAGGATCCTTTACTACGAGATCATTTCTTAATCCTGTCTCATTATACAGTACCAGGTCTAAGATAGCCTGCTCCCTGGTTAGTTTCACAACGTACTGTTCAAGGAAAATGTCCCGGATAAATTCTATGAGCTCTTCCTCAAGGTTATCCTAGCCAGTTTGCTTTGTCCAATCAATATGAAGGTTAAAATTGTCCACGATTATAGCCATTCCTTTATTACAAGCCTCCATTATTTCTTGATTTATACTCCGTCCAACAGTGTAGCTGCTGTTAGGGGGCCTATAGACCACGCCCACTGGTGACTTTTCCCCCTTATTATTCCTTACCTCCACCCAAACTGATACAACATCGTGATCTTCTGAACCAATATTGTTTCTCACTAATGCATTGACCTCATCCCTTATTAACAGTGCTACCCCATCTTCTTTCTGTCTATCCTTCCAAATTGTCAAATACCCCTGAATATTTAGTTCTCAGTCCTGGTCAGCTTGTAACCACATCACTGCAATGGCTATCAGATCATACCCATTTGTATCTAACTTGTGCCGTCAACTCATCTATTTTGTTACAAATGCTATGCGCATTCAGATAAAGAGCTTTTAATTTTTTTTTTAACAATTTTTTCCTGCTTTGACCCCACTTTCTGATTCACCTTTATGCTTATCATTGTGTCCCTTCCTGGCACGCACAGGTTTTCATTTTCCCAGTGCTACCCTGATCTATTGCCTTTTCCTTATTCTTTGATTTGTTAAATTTGCGCTCACCTGAATTCCACCCCCCCCCCCCAATTAATTAGTTTAAAGCCCTCTCAACAGCCCTGGTTATTTGATTCGCCAGGACCCTAGTCCCAGCACAGTCTAAGTGGAGCCCATCCAAACAAAACAGCTCCCTCTTACCCCAGTACTGGTGCCAGTGTCCCACGAACCAAACCCATTGCTCCCACACCAATCTTTGTGCCACGTGTTTAACTCTCTGATCATATTTACCATATGCAAATTTGCTTGTGGCTCAGGTAGTCATCCAGGGATGGTTACCTTTGTGGTTCTGCTTTTTAATTTGGCCCCCAGCTGCTCATTCTCCTTCAGCAGAACCTCTTTCTTTGTCTGACCTATGTCGTTGGTACCCACGTGGACCATGACAACTGGATCTTTCCCCTCCAAGTATCTCTCCAGCCCAAAGGAGATGACCTTAACCCAGGCACCTGGTAGGTAACACAGCCTTCACGACTTGCTCTTGGCTGCAGAGAACAGTATCTATCCCCCTTATTTTACTGTCTCCTATCACTACAACGTTTCTTTTTACTTCCCCCACTTGAATGGCCCCCAGTATCATGATACTGTGGTCAGTTTGCTCATCCTCCCTGCAGACCCTGCTCTCGTCCACATAGGGCGTAAGAGCCTCGAACCTGTTCATCAAGAGCAAGGGCTGAGGCTCCTCCATCACTACCTCCTGGATCCCCATACCTTCCTCACTCGTAGTCACACCCTCCTGTCCCTGACCACGGGTTGAATTTGATTAATTAATCTAAGAGGTGTGACTGACTCCTGGAACACAGCGTCCCGATAACTCTATCCCTCCCTGATGTGTCGCAGTGTCTACAGCTCAGAATCTGTTGATACGGATTCTTCTACCTCAATCTGTTTCAGCGAATACACTGACTCGAACACTTTAAAGTTTAGTTCAGATTAACTTTATTCAGGCTTCATCGATGAGGTCTTGCTCTGATAAAGGGGCACCGACTTCATGAGTCTGTCGAATCCATCAGAGCAAGCAAAAATCATTACAAAATCAATACATTTATACAGTTCATGAATGGTACAACCCCTTTTCATTGTCCTATCACATCAGCTACCGTGGCATAGATACAAGCTAAATTAGTCATTTACACAGTTAATTAAGCAATGTCCCTAATCATGAGAGAAGATTGTCATTTCCAGCTTATCCTTGTTTTGCAGACAAGGAAGGCACACATAGTTCTGCTTCTCTGACTATTCCGACATCTGTTGCTACATTCACATATACGGTCCCTCAAGGTTGTTTAACAAAGACAAGTCACTCATTGTTTTCCCCTACAGTGAGATCTAAAGAGTCAGCAATAACCATGAGCGGCCATTTTAGAAAGATTTAATACATTTGAAATTAGTACGGATAATACATATAAAGTTGGTAGCTACATTGATACAGATTCTCATTCCCCCCTTTTATCATTTCATGATAACTCTGGTGGCTAATCCAGGAGTATTGCATTTAATCTTTCACATTCTTGTTCCACGCGATCATAATCTTTATTTCCAGTAGAGTCTCCATTCCCCTTGGTCAGAAGCATCATCCGCAGGGTGCCTATGTTATTAAGGGAGTCTCCCATTTTGGCGAGGAGACATTTTACAAGGGTTAAGCATATAAAGATACAAAGGATTCCAATGCCTAGGTGCATTGCCATGTTGATCCCCCAATCGTACCAGCCACCAAAACCCCATTGGCTCCAATAATCCATTTTCTTTCATTTCTCAACTTCCTTTCGGATGTGCCCTACCAAGTCATTTATTTCCTCAGAGTTGTCAGGGATATAGGTGCAGCACTCAGATCCTATCAGGGCACATGTCCCCCCTTTTTCAGCTAACAAATAGTCTAGTGCCATTCTATTTTGCAGGGCCACTGTACGGATGGCTACCATTTCAGCGTTAAGTTCACTCATGGCCTCAGCGGTGTCGTTGGCCACTTTTTCCAGAATGGAGGTGACTAGTCTTATTTCCTTGATTGCCCTAGCTGTGCCATACGCAGGGAATAGGATAGCAAAGAATCGCTCGGTTTCCGTTATCGCTCGTTTGGGTCGGTAATGGTGATGGTCTGCTAGTGAGGGCAAGTGATGGATATATGGTACCACATATCTCAAGTAGCAGGATCCCACCCAATTCTGTGGGAGCCAGGGGTAGGCTTTATGGCCGCATATAAAATAGGTACCATATGGCGAATGGCGGTCACCCCCTATCGTTACCCATCCCTGGTTGAAGTTCTGGCCCGGATTGGTTTTGTTTGTGAATTTCAGAAAGCTCTGCACGCTCCCTTTGGTCATATTTATGTTTTGGTTACACATACTATTTCCCATTCCCTGCCCTCCGGTCTGATTTTTGATTAAGCACACTGATCCCTGGGGCCTTCCTGCCCCCGAAGTGTTAGTAAGGACCAGGAATGGGGGATTCAAGGTCTGATTATACGGGGGCTGGTACCACTCCAGAAAGGTGTTTAACCCATACCCTGCCGAGTGCCATTCAGCCTTTGGGGAGTTGACGTCCTCCCCTAGACTATTGGTCCTATCCTTGGTTGTACGGTTCTGGCAGAAGAACCACTCTGCCGTTTCGGAATCACTGAGAGGAACCGGTCTCAAGGGAATTCCCCCTTTCGAGTGAGTGGGTACATGCGCACATATCCAACAGCTAGAGATGTTAGCTTCCTTGGCGTAACTATATGCCATGTACAAGAATGTATTCACATGTAGCTCCATATTGCAGAGGGGTAGGGTCAGACCCACAAGGATAATTAGTCCGAACATTTCGCCGAGTTCAAGAGTTCGATTTTTTTTTTCTCTTTAGTCTATTGTCGGTACAAATGCTCGTCTATCATGCCGGGCGGGGATCCAAACTGCCTTCCTCGGGATTCACTTTGCCAATCGGGAAGCTTCTAAGAAGGTCCTTATTCAGCAATGGAGAAGAGGAAGTCTGGAATAGAAATAAGGGTTAGGAAAGCCAGTAAAATGGGTTCATTATAGGGTGATAAGGTTCATTATAGGGTGATAGGGTGCAGGTGAACCCAGGCGCTCCTCCCCTCAACCTTGGCGGCGGTGGGGGTGGTAAGCAACACCTGAAAAGGCCCCACCCATCGAGGCTCCAATCCCTTCCGAAGCCATTTCTTAATCAGGACATACTTTCCTGGTGCCACGAGAGACGATTCAGGTAAGACTGGGAGGTCGAGGTGAGCATCTCGGACCTGGTTGTGGGCTATTCGCAGAGCCTGAGTCAAGGCAAGAACATAGGTAGTCATTTCCTCAGTCATATGGTGGAATTGGACAGTGGAGGGGACATTCTGATTCATGGGGTCCTAAGGGGCCTACCATAAATGACCTCAGCGGGGGTCAATCTAGCCTTCCCGGCGGGGGTAGTTTGGATCTGGAATAGAGCTATGGGAAGGAGTTTGAGCCAACTGAATCCGGTTGATGCTACCAGTTTCGCAAGCTTGGTTTTAAAAGTTTGATTAGCACGCTCAACTAGTCCCGCAGCTTGGGGTCGGTAGGCACAATGCAGCTGCTGGTTAATGCACATCTGGGAACAGATTTCCTTGTTAACTTGGCCAATAAAGTGAGGGCCATTATCGGAACTCAGTCGAGCTGGGATACCATATCTAGGAACGAATTCCCTCATTAACACCTTAACAACAGTTTGAGCCTTATTGTCCAGGGTAGGGTAAGCCTCGATCCATTTGCTAAACACATCTACTATTACTAACACATATTTGTAACACTAAACTCTTTGCAACTCAATGTAGTCCAACTGCAAGGTCTCAAAGGGACCTTCTGGTAGGGGCGTCTTACCCCAATCACAGGGGACTCCTTTCCCCGGATTATGTTGTTGGCAAACAAGGCAGCGACTACTGATGTTCTGGGCCAGCGCCTGGAGTCTAGGGTGCCACCAAGTGGCCAAAAGCATGTCACTTGTTGTCCTAGCTCCACAATGAGTAGCAAAGTGCATACAGTCAATAACCCATAGGGCCAACTCGTCAGACATGCAAGTCTGTTCCGCGGGAGTGGTCCAGAGTTTAGAAACATTGTCATAAGTACATCCATAATCTTTCCACAACAGTTTATCTTTTTCAGGAGCGTCCTCCTGTGCTTTAATGACATCTTGGATGGTTGCTATTGGTTTTTCCGAGGCTGACTTATCCTTTGCAGGGTTTTTAGTCTGACTCATCATTCTAGGCACCACTATCTGTTGTCTGCGAGAGGCCTGCTTGGCTTCTCTGTCAGCACAGCGGTTCCCAATGTCAATCGGGGACTTTCCGGTAGTGTGGGCAGTGCATTTAACGACAGCAATTGGGGAGCATGAGGGCCTGCAACAAGTCTGATGCTAGTTGCCTATGGGATATCTCGTTTCCGTTTGAGGTCAGGAATCCCCTATTTTTCCACAGTTGCCCAAAGTCATGGGCTACCCCAAAGGCATACCTAGAGTCGGTATAGATATTGACCTTGAGGTCCTTTGCTAGAATACAGGCTCGAGTGAGGGCGAACAGTTCAGCCTGTTGGGTGGAATAGGCAGTCTCAAAGGCAGCAGATTCCAGGATCCGATTTTCCTGGTTTACTATGGCGTATCCCGAAATTCGCCCACCCTCTGGGTCAATGGAGGAGCTTCCATCCACATACATAACACAGTCAGGGTCCGCCATTGGTGCGTCAACTAAATCCTCCCTAACAGAGGTGCTCTCTTGGATTAAGGATAAACAGTCGTGACTTGGTTGCTCTTCGTCTTGGGGTGGTTCGGTAAGGAAACAGGCTGGATTAATAGCCGTGCAGTGCCTAAATATCAACTTAGGATTATTTAGTAGGTAAATCTCATATCGACTTTGTCTGGCCATAGTGAGATGCTGGGTCTGTAGTTGGCCCAGAAGTGCGGCCACAGAGTGAGAGGTATACACAACAATATCTTGCTGGAGGGTCAGGTTGGCAGCGGATTGGAGACTATTATATATAGCAGTCAAAATTTGGGTACACACAGGGTGTCCCAAAGCAACAGGGTCTATTTTGGAAAAATAGTAGGCAACAGGCCGATGCTTATCCCCATGTTTCTGAGTTAGGACAGCGGTAGCACAGTCTTTCAGGATTGTACAATACAGCTGGAATGGCCGGTCATATAAAGGTCGGCCCAAGGCTGGGGCCTGTAGCAGAGCCGTCTTTAATTCCTTAAAGGCTTGGATGTCCGCGGCTTCTATTTCAAATATGCCTTCCTTAGTGGTGTAGGGGGTGAGGTGCTTGGTCATCAGGGCAACGTTAGGTATCCAGGATCTACAGTAATTAAACATTCCCAACCATTGTCGCATCTGTTTGGCGGTACTAGGGACCGGAAATTGGCAGATGGGTTCAACTAGGCTAGCCTCCAGGGCTCGATGGGTCCCTAACAGAATAATCCCAAGAAATTTAATTTGGGACTGGCCAATCTTGACCTTTGATGGGGAGACTATGTATCCCAGGGAGGACAAGTGATTCAGCAACTGGTTGGAATCCTCCCGATTGCTTGGTTCATCTGCGCTAGCTACCAATAAATCGTCCACATATTGGATCAAGGTGGATCCTTTAGTCAGAGTCAGAGACTGTAGTTGCTCCTGCAGACATCTTGAAAATAGTGTTGGAGAATGAATGAATCCTTGAGGTAGCCTGGTCCATGTGTACTGCTGTCCTTGGTAGGTAAAGGCAAAGAGATACTGACTCGTCTGGGCCAATGGCAAGGCGAAGAAGGCGTGTTGAAGGTCCACCATTGTGAAGATCTTGGCGTTTGCCGGGATCAACGACAATATCTGCGCTGGGTTGGGGACCAAGGCATGGAGGGGCTGGACAATGACATTAATGGCTCGAAGGTCCTGGACCAAGCGGAACTGGTTTGGTTTGCCTGGCTTAGGGACTGCCAATATCGGTGTATTACACGGGGAGTGACATTGAACCAAAATCCCCTGTTCCACGAGGCCCTTGATCAATTTATGAATACTCGGTATTGCCTGTCGTTTCAGTGGGTACTGATGAATGGAGGGCAAATCCACATCACCTTGTACTAGGATCTCGATTAGAGTATAACCCACTTGGGTGGAGTTTTCCGCCCACACATGGGGGTCCACATAGTCAAGTACGTTGGCGCTGGTATGGTGGTGTAGTGTTGTCAGGACCTTCTTGGGGTCCCTGTGAAACGGGACCGTCCGGCCATGTCCCACAATCTGCAAGTCTGGACTAGTAGGGTCGGCCTCGTCTATGGCTTGACGTACCATGATTCCTAAATCTTTAGCATGGTGGGGAGGTAATACTTCACGAGTGACATGCGGTGCCACTGTCGGAGGCTGTCTCCACAGGGTCATACACATCTCAATGAAATCTGCTTTGCCCTCCGGCCTGTGGCTCGCAGCTGGATCTCCCATTTCTCCCCCTCGTGATCCCGATAAAAGTCTCGGAGTTTCTGGTTAGTACCACTAGGGTCGTATGCCAAGGTCACATGATAAGGCGCTTGAGGCAAGTCTAGGGAACACCATTGAGGGGTCCGAGTGGTGTAACATTGCCGTTTGAAAGTCCCGGGTCTTACAATAATACCTTCGTCTCCGCATTCTAGATGGAGCTGGAATTTACAGAGAAGGTCCCTAGCCATCAAGTTACAGTCCAGATTGGTTGTAATGACAAATCGATGATCCACAGATTCTTCCTTGTAAACTACTTTAACTGGTTCTGACACAGGGAATGTAGAGACTTGTCCCAGGAACCCCGACAGTCCCCGAGTCTCGCTCGAGGTAGGGAGTTTAAGCTTCGACTGTACAGAGGACATGGAGGCTCCTGTATCTATTAAAAAGGATTGCCACTCATTTTGAATCTTTAATGATATCATCGGCTCCGTAGTCAATACTGATGTTGGGGTTGCGATTGGGCGAAGGGGTTTGTCTGGGAGAAGTTAGTGTAGGATCCCCGTCCTCTTCCCCCTCGCCATCCTCCTCTCCCTCCCCGTTGTCCTCTTCCTGGTTGGCGAGAGGTGCACTCTCTGCTCCAGTGTCCCTCTTGTCCACAGTTAGAGCATGCTCCCTGATTCAGTCTGCCTCCCTTTGCCATGCCTGGTCGGGGACAATAAGGCGGTCCATAATTTGCAGGGCCTGGACCATTTGGATGTTCAATATAGCCGCATCCCTGATTATCCAACCAACCGGGCAC
The DNA here is from genome assembly GCF_044704955.1 of Pristiophorus japonicus. Taxonomy (NCBI): domain Eukaryota; kingdom Metazoa; phylum Chordata; class Chondrichthyes; family Pristiophoridae; genus Pristiophorus; species Pristiophorus japonicus. The sequence goes on from NC_091995.1 coordinate 57,599,243, forward strand.
ACAATACTGAAGCTCCATCTGATACCCAGTTGGGTAGGGTTTCGGTCCTGCAGCCTGAGGGGGTTCCTCCTTCTTAGTTACATATTCAGTCTTAACCCGGGTTAGGGGCGCATTTCCTCCTTCTCCCTTTCTTTCCTGCCAGTAATATTTCACGGCTCTCTCCATCTGGGCCTTACTATTATCTGCCCAATTCATGTTATTGGTCCGGATGGCGTGAGCAATCGAATGAGGCAAGCACTGGAGCAGAATAGCGCAGAATTGAGGTGAATTTCGTCCTGCCCGGAAGGCATTATCTTCCGACTGGCCTCCATAAATTTCAACGAATCTTTCCAGGAATTCATCTGCATTCTCATCTCGCTTAGGCTTTGTCTCTAAAACATTTGCCATGCTAATAGGCTTCTGAAGGGTAATATCCAGTGCAACAAAAATGGCCCCTTGACAGGCTCCATCATTGTTATGCTGCGCTTGTAAGGCTGCATGGTCGGCAACATTTAAATGAGTCAGGGACCGGGCGTGCTCAATCGGGCTCAAGGTTTGATGGACAAGGGACCATAGATCCCTAGAATCGGCGTTATAGACAGCTATCGTGGTGCGGAGAAAGTCCACGAACTTGACAGGTTCCCTTTTCCGGTCCGGCATTCCGGTCAATATGGCCATAATCTCGTTGGGCTTCCAAGGCATGTATACTTGAATCGTCGGGTTAGCGACAGCCACGGCAGGATCAGGGTTCGGCATATCTCTTACTGTCGTAGGGGCCTTTTTTGCTGGTTGGCACAATCAGTGTCAGACTCAGATTCTGAGTCTGATAGGGAAGGGGAGCCCAAGTCGGAGTCACTTGAGCTCTCAGAATCGGGGTGACGGGCTGAGCCCTGGAAGGCGCGCAACTGTAGCGATGGATTTCGTCTAGCTCCATGTTTCGGCGTCTCCCTAGCGGCCAGAGTGAGGGACTTCTTATCCTTCTGTTTCATTTGCGAGTCCGAGTAGCAACTGGGTCCACAAAAGTCGGAGGGGTCCAAGTAGAATCTGACTGCAAGGTCGGACCTAAATTAACAAAGGGCACGGAGGGAGTCGAAACGCTAGGTTGGAGACCTGCCAGCGTAAAGGGTTGTTGGGGGACAGGGACAAGTCCGGGCGAGGTAGTCGAGACTGATACTAATACAGGGTGTGTAGCTGGCAGAGGGAAGACTGTAGGGACCGTCTGGGGACCCACTGGTGTTACGTTTGATGGTGTATCAACGGGCACCGGTGGCGGCGAGGTTGGTGGTAGAGCCGAGGGCAGAACGTGATCTAAGGCTTGGGGATTTACGGCTGGTGGAACATTGCCTGTAGCCGTCGGAATGGCTGGGTATATTCAATTATACGATGGAGGTTCAACGGGACCGTGGGGCACCGGAGCAGTGGGATGTCGCGTGAGCGGCCACTCTTCGATCTCATCGTCCGCCTCAGTCAATGTAAGGCCAACCATCTGACTACGTAGTCTATCAATACCCTTTTCAGAGGTCCGAGTGGAGCTCTTGGTACGTTTTTCGTGCGCGGACTCTTTCTTTAATACATCTAGGGGTTTAACATGTCCTCCTTCCTTTAATGAGAGTCCTAACTTGATGGCGTTTTCCTACCAACTTGACAGAAGTGATTCATCTTTTAGTTTTTGACAATATTGTCTCCATGTGGCAATTAAGCTGTTATCCCTTTTTCCTCGTCCCTTTTTCCAAATTAGTTCTTGTGCCCTTTTTGCCACCCCTACACTCTTAGTGCCCCCTAGGGGCCATTGATCATCTCCTAATAATTTGTTCAAGGCTCCAGATAATTGTCTAAATTGCTCAGCCTTCTCAGGGAATTCTTCGCATAACTTCTGTAGTGGGCTGCCTGCATCCGTAGTACTGTCTAAGTGATTGCCCATTCTCACGTTGCCCCGCGATAAAAAGGTAGTTTATCTTATCCAGATCCTAGGCGGGCCAAGTGATATACAAGGTCGACACCGTACCTGGCATAAGTACAAGTTGACTTTACACAATCCCCCTCGTGTCGCCCCGCGGTAATCGTATCCCAGTTAGTCTGTTTGAGTCCAATCAGCGCCTAGACGGGCCAAGTGATATACAAGGTCGACGTCGTACAAGACTTGGACACTTATTTTCTAAGTTTAAAAGGTATTCGGCAGATTGACCTGGATCTCGTTCAGACACGACCTGAGAACTAGTGAGCGGCAAAACTTTCTTCAGACTTTTGGACTAGAGGAAACCGAAGTGGAATTGAAAGAATGCTCACTCCGGTGGCCATTTTCCTCCCGTCTCGTCCGAGGTTAGTTCGGCTCTTAGTTCGCAAGTTACCAGCGGTCGTCCGTTGAGATCCCACTTCTGACACCAAATGTTGATATGGATTCTTTTACCTCAATCTGTTTCAGCGAATACACTGACTCGAACACTTTAAAGTTTAGTTCAGACTAACTTTATTCAGGCTTCATCAATGAGGTCTTGCTCTGATAAAGGGGCACCGACTTCATGAGTCTGTCAAATCCATCAGAGCAAGCAAAAATCATTACAAAATCAATACATTTATACAGTTCATGAATGGTACAACCCCTTTTCATTGTCCTATCACATCAGCTACCGTGGCATAGATACAAGCTAAATTAGTCATTTACACAGTTAATTAAGCAATGTCCCTAATCATGAGAGAAGATTAAGTCATCTCCAGCTTATCCTTGTTTTGCAGACAAGGAAGGCGCGCATAGTTCTCCTTCTCTGACTATTCCGACATCTGTTGCTACATTCACATATACGGTCCCTCAAGGTTGTTTCACAAAGACAAGTCACTCATTGTTTTCTCCGACAGTGAGATCTAAAGAGTCAGCAATAACCATGAGCGCCCATTTTAGAAAGATTTAATACATTTGAAAATAGTACGGATAATACATATAAAGTTGGTAGCTACAGTGATACAGATTCTCAAATCCAGCTGATCAACACGGAGCCGAAGTTCCTCGAGCTGCAGACACTTGCTGCAGATGTGGTCGCTGTGGACCTCAATGAGGTCAACCAGGTCCCACATGCAACAACAGAAACACATCTAAAGAGTCCAAACTCTTTTAACCTATCTTGATAAATAAGATGTTTTAGACTTGGAAATAGTCTAGTGGCCCTCTTCTGCACCTTTTCCAGAGCCTCAATATCACTCACCATGTGAGGAGACCAAAACTGGACACAGTATTCCAAGTGCGGCCTGACTAAGGTGTTGTATAAGGACAAAACAGTACGCCCCGTCTTATACTCAATTGTCCTATGGATACACCCCAACATCCTATTTGCTCTAGCTGAAAGGCATTGCTCGTGTACCTGTAAGGATGTATGCACTCGGAGCCTATATCGCTTTTTATCGCCACCATCTTTAATACCTTTCCCTGGAGGGTGTTTGAATGTTGAGCATTTGCCCTGCTCACATGCATAACACTGACCTTATCTATACATCATTTTCCAGTCATGAGCCCAGTGTCCCAACATTTTAAGATGTGCCTGAATCAGACGAGCCTCTTCTACAGTTCTAACACTCGCACAGATCTTGGTATAATTTCAAAATTTGCAAATTGTGCCCCCAACCCCAAAATCCAGATCATTAATAAAAAGTGTGAAAAGCAACGGTCCCAACACTGATCCCTGCGGGACACCACTGATGACCGGTCTCCAAACAGATCCAAATCCATCTATAACTGCTCTTTACCTACATCCTGCCAGCCAGTTCTGTATCCAGCTCAATATATTATCACTAATACCAGAGGCTCCGATCTTATAGAGAAGCCCCTTGTTGGTACCTTGTCAAAAGGTTTTTGGAAATCTAAGTAGGCAATGTCTACTGGGCTTCCCTCATCAACCAACTTTGTAACTTCTTCAAAATTACAATTAGAGTTGTTCATTGCTTTCAACCTTATTTATTTGAGTGTTACATTTATTTAATTTATGGAAACATTTCTGTTTACATCTTATTTGTCTTTGCACAGACCCAGTTGGCCACCTTGGCTTTTTCTTACCACATTTCCTTCTTTTGATTTTGGCTACGTTTGTTTACCACATTTTTAATCGTATTCTTAAAAACTTTCCATTTATATTCAACATTGGTTGCATCACCACCGAGGAAGGTTGGACAATTTACCTGTTGTAAGTCCTCTGCCATTTTGGAGAAGTTTGCCCTTCTGAAATGCGGTCCGAGTTGCAGGTTCTCAGTCCCTTTGCTTTTTCCGGCCAATTGAGACGGTATAATGTGATCACTGTTGCCCAGATGTTCCCCCACACGGAGGCCTGATCCGAGAGAACTCTAAACACCAGATCCAATCTATAGTTTTCCCAGTTACTTCATTAACATGTTGAGTCAGAAAACAGTGCTATATATTGTCAATAAATCTTCCAGCTGCACTTCCCCCAATAGCACGTAAAGCCCCGTGGTCCTGAATGTCAGGGCAATGACAATGAGCTTCCCTCAGGTCCATTCTCTCTCTCCCCCCCCATACAAGCTGTCTGAGCGGCTGAGTGTTCCCAGCACCTTCTCTCACATTGTAGCATTCCCGCTGCTGAGCTCAGGGGCTGTGTGGGCGGGGCCCTGACCTCACACACGGTGGGCGGGGCCATATCCCACGCGTGGCCGGGCGCGCGCCATGACAGTTGAACTGCCGCCGCTGCAAATCAGAGCCACGTGACCGCACGCGCGCTTCTGCAGTCCGCGGGGCGGGACTCTGTGGCGAAGCGTACTGGGATTGGTACAAGGGGCTGTCACTCTCCTGCGTGCAGCCAATAGGACGGGAGGATTCATCCAGGGTAATTAATTTCTGCAGCGTTCGCACTGGGTGGCCGCAGTGCGCATGCTCTCTGCTGCCCCGCCCACCCCGAGTCCCCGGATGCAGCACGAATTGGCGCACACAGCGGTTGGATAATGTGGGTAAACCGGGGGTGGGGGAACCGGACTGATGGAGGGCGGCTGGAGCCGGGGCAGAGCGCTCGGCGGGTGAGCTCCGTGTCCGGGTTAATGGCCGAGCGCTTCTACCTCTGGGGGTCTCTCGCTCACCAATACGGCGACACTTTGCTGTGTGAGGCGCCGCACTTAATCCCAGGGAATGCCCAGGTTTCAGGGGCAGGGCCGATGTGTGAGTGGCGGACAAACACAGGCTGGTTGCCCGGGTTACAGGGGTAGGGCCAGTGTGTGAGTGATGGGCAGGCAGAGGCTGGTTGCCCGGGTTACAGGGGCGGGGCCAGTATGTGAGTGACGGGGAGACGCAGGATGCTTGCCCGGGTTACAGGGACGTGGCCGGTGACTGGGTGACGGACAAACACAGGATGGTTGCCCGGGTTACATGGGTGGGGCCGGTATGTGAGTGACGGGCAGACACGGGATGGTTGCCCAGGTTACAGGGGCCTGGCCGGTTTGTGAGTGAAGGGCAGACATAGAAACAGATATAATAGGTGCAGGAGTAGGCCATTCGGCCCTTTGAGCCTGCACCACCATTCAAAAAAAAAACAGATAGTAAAAGATTTACAGATACATAAAATGGAAAAGAGTGACTGAAGTAAATGTTGGTCCCTTAGAAGATGAGAAGGGGGATTTAATAATGGGAAATGTGGAAATGGCTGAGACCTTAAAACAATTATTTTGCTTCGGTCTTCACACAAAAACCATGCCAAAAATTGCTGGTCATGGGAATGTGGGAAGGGAGGACCTTGAGACTATCGCTAGGGGGGGTAGTGCTGGACAAGCTAATGGGACTCAAGGTAGACAAGTCCCCTGGTCCTGATGAAATGAATCCCAGGGTATTAAAAGAGATGGCGGAAGTTATAACAGATGCATTCGTTATAATCTACCAAAATTCTCTGGACTCTGGGGAGGTACCAGCGGATTAGAAAGCAGCTAATGTAACGCCTCTGTTTAAAAAAGGGGGCATACAAAAGGCAGGTAACTATAGGCCGGTTAGTTTAACATCTGTAGTGGGGAAAATGCTTGAAACTATCATTAAGGAAGAAATAGCGGGACATCTAGATAGGAATAGTGCAATCAAGCAGACGCAGCATGGATTCATGAAGGGGAAATCATGTTTAACTAATTTACTAGAATTCTTTGAGGATATAACGCGCATGGTGGATAGAGGTGTACCGATGGATGTGGTGTATTTAGATTTCCAAAAGGCATTCGATAAGGTGCCACACAAAAGGTTACTGCAGAAGATAGAGGTACGCGGAGTCAGAGGAAATGTATTAGCATGGATAGAGAATTGGCTGGCGAACAGAAAGCAGAGAGTTGAGATAAATGGGTCCTTTTCGGGTTGGAAATCGGTGGTTAGTGGTGTGCCACAGGGATCGGTGCTGGGACCACAACTGTTTACAATATACATAGATGACCTGGAAGAGGGGACAGAGTGTAGTGTAACAAAATTTGCAGATGACACAAATATTAGTGGGAAAGCGGGTTGTGCAGAGGACACAGAGAGGCTGCAAAGAGATTTGGATAGGTTAAGCGAATGGGCTAAGGTTTGGCAGATGGAATACAATGTCGGAAAATGTGAGGTCATCCACCTTGGGGGAAAAAAAAAAGTCAAAGGGAATATTATTTGAATGGGGAGAAATTACAACATGCTGAGATGCAGAGGGACCTGGGGGTCCTTGTGCATGAACATATTTTCAGTTTCTGCCGAGTCGAGAAAATCCAGCGGGAAGTTGGGTATTGGCTGGGCGGGCTCAGGTTCGGCCTTTTCGGCCCCGCCCGCCTCAGTTCCCGGGACGCTCGACCCGGCAGCTACGCATTCTTCCGCTGGCCCCACGCCCCCCACGACAGGCAGATCTTTCACGCCATCCCCGGGAGGCAGCGGCTGGGCAGCCTCGACTGCCTCACCCTCCCCGGGGACAGATTCCTCGTGCCTACAGCGCAGTTTGGGGGCGCCGGTGGGGGAACGTGGGACACGCGGCGGGCATCGACTCCTCCGCGGAGGGATGTTGTTCCCCCTCCGCCTCATTGGAGAAACCAGGGACCTTCAGATCTTCAGTCTAATGCTCTCCCAACTGAGCCGTTTTGCAGGTGCAGCAGGTAATCAGAAAGGCGAATGGAATGTTGGCCTTCATTGCGAGAGGGATGGAGTACAAAAGCAGGGAGGTCCTGCTGCAACTGTACAGGGTATCGGTAAGGCCGCAACTGGAGTACTGCGTGCAGTTTTGGTCACCTTGCTTAAGGAAGGATATACTGGCTTTGGAGGGGGTACAGTGACGATTCACTCGGCTGATTCCGGAGATGAGGGGGTTACCTTATGATGATAGATTGAGTAGACTGGGTCTTTACTCGGAGTTCAGAAGGATGAGGGGTGATCTTATAGAAACATTTAAAATAATGAAGAGGATAGACAGGATAGAGGCAGAGAGGTTGTTTCCACTGGTAGAGGAGACTAGAACTCGGGGGCACAGCCTCAAAATACGGGGGAGCCAATTTAAAACCGAGTTGAGAAGGAATTTCTTCTCCCAGAGGATTGTGAATCTGTGAAATTCTCTGCCCAAGGAAGCAGTTGAGGCTAGCTCATTGAATGTATTCAAGTCACAGATAGATAGATTTTTAACCAATAAGGGAATTAAGGGTTACGGGGAGATGGCGGGCAAGTGGAGCTGAGATCACGGCCAGATCAGCCATGATCTTATTGAATGGCGGAGCAGGCTCGAGGGGCTAGATGTTCTACTCCTGTTCCTAATTCTTATGTTCTTATGTTCAATGAGTTCATGGCTGAACATGCAACTTCAGTACCCCATTCCTGCTTTCTCGCCATACCCCTTGATTCCCCCTAGTAGTAAGGACTACATCTAACTCCTTTTTGAATATATTTAGTGAATTGGCCTCAACAACTTTCTGTGGTAGAGAATTCCACAGGTTCACCACTCTCTGGGTGAAGAAGTTTCTCCTCATCTCGGTCCTAAATGGCTTACCCCTTATTCTTAGACTGTGACCCCTGATTCTGGACTTCCCCAACATTGGGAACATTCTTTCTGCATCTAACCTGTTTAAACCCGTCAGAATTTTAAACGTTTCTATGCGATCCCCTCTCATTCCTCTGAACTCCAGTGAATACAAGCCCAGTTGATGCAGTCTTTCTTGATATGTCAGTCCCGTCATCCCGGGAATCAGTCTAGTGAACCTTCGCTGCACTCCCTCAATAGCAAGAATGTCCTTCCTCAAGTTAGGAGACCAAAACTGTACACATCCTCCAGGTGTGGCCTCACCAAGGCCCTGTACAACTGTAGTAATACCTCCCTGCCCCTGTACTCAAATCCCCTCGCTATGAAGGCCAACATGCCATTTGCTTTCTTAACCGCCTGTTGTACCTGCATGCCAACCTTCAATGACTGATGTACCATGACACCCAGGTCTCGTTGCACCTCCCCTTTTCCTAATCTGTCACCATTCAGATAATAGTCTGTCTCTCTGTTTTTACCACCAAAATGGATAACCTCACATTTATCCACATTATACTTCATCTGCCATGCATTTGCCCACTCACCTAACCTATCCAAGTTACTCTGCAGCCTCATAGCATCCTCCTCACAGCTCACACTGCCACCCAACTTAGTGTCATCCACAAATTTGGAGATACTACATTTAATCTCCTCGTCGAAATCATTAATGTACAATGTAAACAGCTGGGGCCCCAACACAGAACCTTGTGGTACCCCACTAGTCACTGCCTGCCATTCTGAAAAGTACCCATTTACTCCTACTCTTTGCATCCTGTCTGCCAACCAGTTCTCAATGCACGTCAGCACACTACCCCCAATCCCATGTGCTTTAACTTTGCACATTAATCTCTTGTGTGGGATCTTGTCGAAAGTCTTCTGAAAGTCCAAATACACCACATCAACTGGTTCTCCCTTGTCTGCTCTACTAGAAACATCCTCAAAAAATTCCAGAAGATTTGTCAAGCATGATTTCCCTTTCACAAATCCATGCTGACTTGGACCTATCATGTCACCTCTTTCCAAATGCGCTGCTGTGGCATCCTTAATAATTGATTCCATCATTTTACCCACTACCGATGTCAGGCTGACCGGTCTATAATTCCCTGTTATCTCTCTCCCTCCTTTTTTAAGAAGTGGGGTTACATTGGCTACCCTCCACTTCATAGGAACTGATCCAGAGTCTATGGAATGTTGGAAAATGACTGTCAATGCATCCGCTATTTCCAAGGCCACCTCCTTAAGTATTCTGGGATGCAGTCCATCAGGCCCTGGGGATTTATCGGCCTTCAATCCCATCAATTTCCCCAACACAATTTCCCGATTTAATAAGGATTTCCCTCAATTCATCCTTCTTACTAGACCCTCTGACCCCTTTTATATCCAGAAGGTTGTTTGTGTCCTCCTTAGTGAATACCGAACCAAAGTAGTTGTTCAATTGGTCTGCCATTTCTTTGTTCCCCGTTATGACTTCCCCTGATTCTGACTGCAGGGGACCTACGTTTGTCTTTACTAACCTTTTTCTCTTTACATATCTATAGAAGCTTTTGCAGTCTGTCTTAATGTTCCATGCAAGCTTCCTCTCGTATTCTATTTTCCCTGCCCTAATCAAACCCTTTGTCCTCCTCTGCTGAGTTCTAAATTTCTCCCAGTCCACGGGTTCGCTGCTATTTCTGGCCAATTTGTATGCCACTTCCTTGGCTTTAATACTATTCCTTATTTCCCTTGATAGCCACGGTTGAGCCACCTTCCCTTTTTTATTTTTATGCCAGACAGGGATGTACAATTGTTGTAGTTCATCCATGCGGTCTCTAACTGTCTGCCATTGCCCATCCACTGTCAACCCCTTAAGTATCATTCGCCAATCTATCCTAGCCAATTCACGCCTCAGGCACAGGATGGTTGCCCGGGTTACAGGGGCCGGGCTCTGAGCTCTCAGAAGGCGGGCGGTCACTGTAATATTTCCCGGTCCGCTCTCCAACTGTGGCGGATACTCAGACAGGAGTTGAGAGCGAGTTGGATCTTCATTGTTGGCTTTTCAGACACCGAGAGAGCCCCAGACAGTGGGAGGTAGAAAGCCGTTGTTAATCAGTGTCATTAAAGCTGGCCAACACTCCAGGAAAGTTGTTGCGTTATCAGACAATATATTCAGTTCAGTCAGCTCTCTCTCTGCCTGAGATGTCACTGAGAGAAAGCAGAACACATGGGAAAGAAAGACAGATGGAGACTGGGCGGGTGTGTCCTGGATGGGCTTCAGCCGAGAATATAAAGGAATGGGCAGTGATTACAGGAAGCGGAGAAAGTCCCCAATATGTGAGCTACTCCTCGAAAATGTGCGGCCGGTATATGAGGAGTCCCTAACTGTGGACTATGGAATTATTTTTATTTCAATGTTTGGTTTCTACCAATAACTACAGGGTAGGTTAACGTTGCATTCGACTTCACACCTTCAATATTGTTCTCCTTTTCTCCCCTGCCATAATTAGATATCCCGGTGAATGAAGTTGGTATATATATAAACTTGTATTTACTCTGTGTAGCCACCAGAGCGCTCATCCCCTCGAGTCCCAAGGGATCCCATAATCCCTTGGGAGCATAGGTATTTAAGAAGGCCTCACAGGCTGGAGAGGCACTCTGGAGACCTGCGATAAAAGACTAAGGTCACACTTTAATTTGAGCTCAGTGTTCAGTCTGACTCTTTCTCCATATATAACAACTGGCGACGAGATACAGATAACGAACCCAAAGATGCAAAGAACAGTGGGCATCCTGGAGAAATTCTCAGAGGGAGATGATTGGGAAACTTGTGGAGCGACTCGACCAATACTTCATGGCCAACGAGCTAGATGGGGAAGAAAACGCTGCCAAATGAAGGGCGATCCTCCTCACCATCTGTGGGGCACCAACATATGGCCTCATGAAGAACCTGCTTACTCCAGCGAAATCCACGGAGAAATCGGACGACGATTTGTGCACACTGGTCCGAGACCATTTGAACCCGAAGGAAAGCGTTCTGATGGTGAGGTACCGGTTTTACACCTACATAAGGTCTGAAGACCAGGAAATGGTGAGTTATGTCACTGAGCTAAGACGCCTTGCAGGACATTGAGAACTTGAAGGACATTTGGAGCACATGCTCAGGGACTTTTTCGTACTTGGCATTAGCCACAAAACCATACTTCACAAACTTTTGACTGTGGAGACCCCAACCTTGAGTAAGGCCATAGCGATAGCCCAGGCATTCATTGCCACCAGTGACAATACGAAGCAAATCTCTCAGCGCACGAGTACTGTACTGCAAGTACTGTGAACAAAGTGATGTTGGTTTCGAATCGTAACATACTTGCAGCTGCACGTCTGCAGATGTCTGAGTCCACCGTCAAGGGTGATGAATGCAAGGCCATTAACACCATTGTTGGCGCTGCAGGGGCGATCATCGTTTCTATTCATGCTGAATCAAAGGATATGTTTGCAATGGCTATGGAACAATGGGACACCTCCAACGGGTGTGCAGATGAGTTACAAATCCTGTTAAATCTGCAAACCACCATGTTGCAGAGGAGGACAGATCCACGGAGGATCACAATGACCCAGAGCCTCAGACCGAGAAGGCAGAGGTACATGGGGTGCACACATTCACCACGAATTATCCCCCAATAATGCTGAATGTTGAACTAAATGGACTCCCGGTATCAATGGAACTGGACACTGCTGCGAGCCAGTCCATCATGGGCACAAAGACTTTTGACAGATTGTGGTGCAATAAGGCCTCAAGGCCAGTCTTAACTCCAGTTCGCACGAAACAAAGAACTTACACAAAAGAACTGATTCCTGTAATCGGCAGTGCTACCGTAAAGGTCTCCTATGATGGAGCGGTGCACAAGCAACCGCTCTGGGTGGTATTGGGCGATAGTCCCACGCTGCTCAGCAGGAGCTGGCTGGGAAAGATACGCTGGAACTGGGACGACAGCCGAGTGCTATCGCCTGTTGATGACACTTCATGTGCCCAGGCCTTAAACAAATTTCCTTCGCTGTTTGAACCAGGCATCGGGAAATTCCAAGGAGCAAAAGTACAGATCCACCTAATTCCGAGGGCGCAATCCATCCATCACAAGGCGAGAGCAGTACTGTGCATGATGAGAGAAAGGATAGAGATCGAGCTAGACCGGCTGCAAAGAGAGGGCATCATTTCACCGATCGAGTTCAACGAGTGGGTCAGTCCTATTGTCCTAGTCCTCAAGAATCTTTGGCAGTTACAAAGTAATCGTTTCTCCCTGCAGGACCAATACCCACTACCAAAGGCCGCCAACCCCTTTGCAACGCTGGCGGGAGGAAAGATGTTCACGAAGCTGGATCTGACTTCAGCCTACATGACGCAGGAACTGGGGGAATCATTGAAGTCCGTCACCTGCATCAACACGCGCACAAAGGTCTTTTTGTTTTTAACAGATGCCCGTTTGGAATCTGATCAGTGGCGGCGATATTCCAGAGAAACATGGAAAGCTTACTGAAGTCGGTCTCGCATACCATGGTCTTCCAGGACGACATCTTGGTCACAGGTCGGAATACAGTCGAGCATCTGCAGAACCTGGAGGAGGTTCTTGATCGACTCAACCGCATGGGGCTCAGGTTAAAATGCTCGAAGTGCGTTTTCCTGGCACCTGAAGTGGCGTTCATTGGGAGGGAGGATTGCGGCGGACGGCATCAGGCCCACCAACATGAAGGTGGAGGCAATCGAGAATGCACCGATGCCACAGAATGTGACTGAGCTGTGTGGTCATTTCTAGGACTCCTAAACTAATTTGGTAACTTCTTATCGGGTCTCAACACACTTAGAACCACTGCATGTCTTATTACGAAAAGGGGACGAATGGGTTTGGGACAAAAGCCAAGAAAATGCCTTAGTAAAAGCGAGAAAATTGTTATGTTCAAACAAATTGCTTGTGTTGTATGATCCATATAAGCGTTTGGTACTAGCATGTGATGCATCGTCATATGGCATCGGGTGTGTATTGCAACAAGCTAATGATTTTGGGAAACTGCAACCAGTTGCTTATGCATCCAGGAATCTGTCTAAGGCTGAGAGAGCCTACAGTATGATTGAGAAAGAAGCATTAGCTTGTTTCTATGGAGTAAAGAAAATGCATCAATATCTGTTTGGGCTAAAATTCGAATTGGAAACTGACCATAAGCCACTTATATCCCTGTTTTTCGAGAGTAAAGGGATAAATACCAATGGATCGGCCCACATCCAGAGATGGGCGCTCACGTAGTCCGCATACAACTACGCCGTCCTTCACAGGCCAGGCACAGAAAACTGCGCTGATGCTCTCAGTAGGCTGCTATTGCCCACCACGGGGGTGGAAATGACGCAGCCTGCAGATCTAGCCATGGTTATGGAAGCATTTGAGAGTGAGCAATCACCCATCACTGCCCGGCAGATCAAAACCTGGACAAGCCAGCACCCCTTATTATCTCTAGTCAAAAGCTGTGTGCATCACAGGAGCTGGTCCAGTGTCCCAGTGGAAATGCAGGAAGAGATAAAGCCGTTTCAGCTGCGCAGAGATGAAATGTCTATACAAGCAGACTGCCTTCTGTGGGTCAATCGAGTAGTGGTCCCCAAGAAGGGCAGAGACACCTTCATCAATGACCTCCACAGTACCCACCCAGGCATCGTAATGATGAAAGCAATAGCCAGATCCCACGCGTGGTGGCCCGGTATCGATGCCTTCATAGATGTAATACATGCTCGCAATGAAGCAATGTACCCAGGGAGGCGCCACTAAGTTTTTGGTCTTGACCATCCAAACCGTGGTCTAGGGTACTCGTCGACTATGCAGGCCCGTTCTTGGGTAAAATGTTCCTTGTGGTTGTAGTCGCCTATTCCAATTGAATGTGAGATAATGTTGGCTAGCATGTCCGCTGCCACTACTGAAAGCCTGTGGCCATGTTTGCCACTCATGGCTTACCTGATGTCCTGGTGAGCGACAACGGGCCATGTTTTACCAGTGCTGAGTTCAAAGAACTCATGACCCATAACGGGATCAAATATGTTACATCTGCCACGTTTAAACCAGCAACCAATGGTCAAGCAGAGAGAGCAGTGCAAACCATTGAGCAAGGCTTGATGAGGGTAACTGAAGGCTCACTGCAGACTCGCCTATCCCGAGTCCTGCTTAGCTACCGCACGAGACCCCACTCGCTCACTGGGAACCCACCTGCTGAACTGCTCATGAAAAGAGCACTTAAGACAATGCACTTGTTAGCGGGAGTCGAGCAGTTCGAGCAGTCAGTCAAGGAGGCAGGAGCTCGGAGCAGCGCGAGTCCGGGGTCGGCGAGAGGCCTATAAAGGCCAGCGGGAGTCGAGAAGTTCGAGCAGTCAGTCGAGGAGGCGGGAGCTCAGAGCAGCGCGAGTCCGGGGTCGACGAGAGGCCTATAAAGGCCAGCGGGGTTCGAGCAGTCAGTCGAGGAGGCGGGAGCTCGGAGCAGTGCGAGTCCGGGGTCGGCGAGAGGCGTGCCGGTGCAGCTATAGGGAGAAGGCAAAGAAAGAAACAAAGGTGACGTCACAGCCTAGGGGGTAAGTGATTGGCTGGTGATTGGTGAGTAGTTTTTCTTTTTCTTCTTATATTATTCAGTAACTTTTAACGTTGTTGCCAATTTAAGTGTATCTAAGGGTTCAGTCATGGCAGGAGAGCTCGGTCGGGTGTTATGCTCCTCCTGCACCATGTGGGAACTCGGGGACACTTCCGGTGTCCCTGACGACTACGTGTGCGGGAAGTGTGTCCACCTCAAGCTCTTGATGGTCTGCGTTACGGAATTGGAGCTGAGGGTGGATTCACTCTGGAGCATCCACGATGCTGAGAATGACGTGAGTATCACGTGTAGTGAGTTGGTCTTACCGCAGGGAACGGGTCCACAGCCAGATAGGGAATGGAAGACCAGCAGGAAGAGTAGTGCAAGGAAGGTAGTGCAGGGGTCCCCTGCGGTCATCCCCCTGCAAAACAGATACACCGCTTTGAGTACTGTTGAGGGGAATGACTCATCAGGGGAGGGCAGCAGCAGCCAAGTTCATGGCATCGTGGCTGGCTCTGCTGCAATAGAGGGCAAGAAAAAGAGTGGGACAGCAATAGTGATCGGGGATTGAATGGTGAGGGGAATAGATAGGCGTTTCTGCGACCGAGACTCCAGGATGGTATGTTGCCTCCTGGTGCAAGGGTCAAGGATGTCTCGGAGCGGGTGCAGGACATTCTGAAATGGGAGGGAGAACAGCCAGTTGTCGTGGTGCACATTGGTACCAACGACATAGGTAAAAAAAGGGATGAGGTCCTACGAAACGAATTTAAGGAGCTAGGAGCTAAATTAAAAAGTAGGACCTCAAAAGTAGTAATCTCGGGATTGCTACCAGTGCCACGTGATAGTCAGAGTAGGAATCGCAGGATAGCGCAGATGAATACGTGGTTTGAGCAGTGGTGCAGCAGGGAGGGATTCAAATTCCTGGGGCATTGGAACCGGTTCTGGGGGAGGTGGGACCAGTACAAACCGGACGGTCTGCACCTGGCCAGGACCGGAACCAATGTCCTAGGGGGAGTGTTTGCAAGTGCTTTTGTGGATATCTGAACGGAATATATGGAATTAAGTACAGTAAAGTAAACGGGATATATGAAAATGTATAAGCCATGGAAGAATAGCTGGGAGAATGTCAGATTGCAAATAGTGCAACATCAGCATAGCTAACAGTCTGTCTCAAGGTTTCAAGTCACTAATCCTGCCAATAATATATAATTGTAACGTGAAATACATCTGCAGAATTGCAAGGTCTCAGTAAATAGTCACACCATTAGATTGAAACATTTGGAGGCAATACTTGAGCTTTCAAGAAGAACATCTCATATAGATTGACTAATGAGTGGCTGAGTTAGACTGTCAATCCATTTGTATTTTGTTATCTGATTTCAAAACTGTATAACTGTTAACGCTTTACGATGTAACTTCACCTATCCGTAGGGAGTGTGTACGCTCTATCCAGAGAGTATATCTTCTGTCTGATAGGTCTTACTGGCCGGTAATAAAGACTGCTTTGTTCAAAGCACAAGAGGTATTCGACTCAGTAATTTTACTGAACCAGATTGAAGTAAAAGAATCCAGGAATTAACACTTTTGGGGAGGATTTAAACTAATATGGCAGGGGGATGGGAACCAATGCAGGGAGACAGAGGGAAACAAAAAGGAGGCAAAAGCAAAAGACAGAAAGGAGATGAGGAAAAGTGGAGGGCAGAGAAACCCAAGGCAAAGAACAAAAAGGGCCACTGTACAGCAAAATTCTAAAAGGACAAAGGGTGTTAAAACAAGCCTGAAGGCTTTGTGTCTTAATGCAAGGAGTATCCGCAATAAGATGGATGAATTAATTGTGCAAATAGATGTTAACAAATATGATGTGATTGGGATTACGGAGACGTGGCTCCAGGATGATCAGGGCTGGGAACTCAACATTCAGGGGTATTCAACATTCAGGAAGGATAGAATAAAAGGAAAAGGAGGTGGGGTAGCATTGCTGGTTAAAGAGGAGATTAATGCAATAGTTAGGAAAGACATTAGCTTGGATGATGTGGAATCTATATGGGTAGAGCTGCAGAACACCAAAGGGCAAAAAACGTTAGTAGGAGTTGTGTACAGACCTCCAAACAGTAATAGGGATGCTGGGGAGGGCATCAAATAGGAAATTAGGGGTGCATGCAATAAAGGTGTAGCAGTTATAATGGGTGACTTTAATATGCACATAGATTGGGCTAGCCAAACTGGAAGCAATACGGTGGAGGAGGATTTCCTGGAGTGCATAAGGGATGGTTTTCTAGACCAATATGTTGAGGAACCAACTAGGGGGGAGGCCATCTTAGACTGGGTGTTGTGTAATGAGAGAGGATTAATTAGCAATCTCATTGTGCGAGGCCCCTTGGGGAAGAGTGACCATAATATGGTGGAATTCTGCAATAGGATGGAGAATGAAACAGTAAATTCAGAGACCATGGTCCAGAACTTAAAGAAGGGTAACTTTGAAGGCATGAGGCGTGAATTGGCTAGGATAGATTGGCGAATGATACTTAGGGGGTTGACTGTGGATGGGCAATGGCAGACATTTAAAGACCGCATGGATGAATTACAACAATTGTACATTCCTGTCTGGCGTAAAAATAAAAAAGGGAAGGTGGCTCAACCGTGGCTATCTAGGGAAATCAGGGATAGTATTAAAGCCAAGGAAGTGGCATACAAATTGGCCAGAAATAGCAGTGAACCTGGGGACTGGGAGAAATTTAGAACTCAGCAGAGGAGGACAAAGGGTTTGATTAGGGCAGGGAAAATGGAGTACGAGAAGAAGCTTGCAGGGAACATTAAGGTGGATTGCAAAAGTTTCGATAGGTATGTAAAGGGAAAAAGATTAGTAAAGACAAACGTAGGTCCCCTGCAGTCAGAATCAGGGGAAGTCATAACGGGGAACAAAGAAATGGCGGACCAATTGAACAAGTACTTTGGTTCGGTATTCACTAAGGAGGATACAAACAACCTTCCGGATATAAAAGGGGTCAGAGGGTCTAGTAAGGAGGGGGAACTGAGGGAAATCTTTATTAGTCGGGAAATTGTGTTGGGGAAATTGATGGGATTGAAGGCCGATAAATCCCCAGGGCCTGATGGACTGCATCCCAGAGTACTTAAGGAGGTGGCCTTGGAAATAGCGGATGCATTGACAGTCATTTTCCAACATTCCATTGACTCTGGATCAGTTCCTATGGAGTGGAGGGTAGCCAATGTAACCCCACTTTTTAAAAAAGGAGGGCGAGAGAAAACAGGGAATTATATAGACCGGTCAGCCTGACCTCAGTAGTGGGTAAAATGATGGAATCAATTATTAAGGATGTCATAGCAGTGCATCTGGAAAATGGTGACATGATAGGTCCAAGTCAGCATGGATTTGTGAAAGGGAAATCATGCTTGACAAATTTTCTGGAATTTTTTGAGGATGTTTCCAGTAAAGTGGACAAAGGAGAACCAGTTGATGTGGTATATTTGGACTTTCAGAAGGCTTTCGACAAGGTCCCACACAAGAGATTAATGTGCAAAGTTAAAGCACATGGGATTGGGGGTAGTGTGCTGACGTGGATTGAGAACTGATTGTCAGACAGGAAGCAAAGTGTACGAGTAAACGGGTACTTTTCAGAATGGCAGGCAGTGACTAGTGGGGTGCCGCAAGGTTCTGTGCTGGGGCCCCAGCTGTTTACATTGTACATTAATGATTTAGACGAGGGGATTAAATGCAGTATCTCCAAATTTGCGGATGACACTAAGTTGGGTGGCAGTGTGAGCTGCGAGGAGGATGCTATTAGGCTGCAGAGAGACTTGGATAGGTTAGGTGAGTGGGCAAATGCATGGCAGATGAAGTATAATGTGGATAAATGTGAGGTTATCCACTTTGGTGGTAAAAACAGAGAGACAGACTATTATCTGAATGGTGACAGATTAGGAAAAGGGAAGGTACAACGAGACCTGGGTGTCATGGTACATCAGTCATTGAAGGTTAGCATGCAGGTACAGCAGGCGGTTAAGAAAGCAAATGGAATGTTGGCCTTCATAGCGAGGGGATTTGAATACAGTGGCAGGGAGGTGTTGCTACAGTTGTACAGGGCCTTGGTGAGGCCACACCTGGAGTATTGTGTACAGTTTTGGTCTCCTAACTTGAGGAAGGACATTCTTGCTATTGAGGGAGTGCAGCGAAGATTCACCAGACTGATTCCCAGGATGGCGGGACTGACCTATCAAGAAAGACTGGATCAACTGGGCTTGTATTCACTGGAGTTCAGAAGAATGAGAGGGGACCTCATGGAAATGTTTAAAATTCTGACGGGTTTAGACAGGTTAGATGCAGGAAGAATGTTCCCAATGTTTGGGAAGTCCAGAACCAGGGGTCACAGTCTGAGGATAAGGGGTAAGCCATTTAGGACCGAGATGAGGAGAAACTTCTTCACCCAGAGAGTGGTGAACCTGTGGAATTCTCTACCACAGAAAGTTGTTGAGGCCAATTCACTAAATATATTCAAAAGGGAGTTAGATGAAGTCCTTACTACTCGGGGGATCAAGGGTTATGGCGAGAAAGCAGGAAGGGGGTACTGAAGTTTCATGTTCAGCCATGAACTCATTGAATGGCGGTGCAGGCTAGAAGGGCTGAATGGCCTGCTCCTGCACCTATTTTCTATGTTTCTATGTTCACCCTGATCTGCATGAACAGGTAGAGAGCAGGCAGCTTCAACAAAGTACATACCATGATAGTGCAAATGTGTCATGCGAGATTGAAATCAATGATCCTGTATTTGTATTGAATTATGGATAAGGTACCAAGTGGCTTCCCGGCACTGCCAAAGAGGGGAGCAGGGTGTTTCAGGTCAAACTTTCAAATGGACTCATTCACCGGAAACACTTGGACCAAATCAAATTCAGATTCACAAACTATCCTGAGCAACCCACCTTAGACCCTACTTTTTTTGATCCTCCAACATACATACCAGTGGCAACCGGCACCACGGTTGACCACAACAGCCCAGCGAGGGCCCCACAAATGATTCAACAACACCAGCTTTCACAGAGATGATCAACCAGGACAAGAATGTCCCCAGATGGGTGGGAGTGGGGAGGGGGAGTGCTGTTATATATGTAAGCTTGTATTTACTCTGTACAGCCACCAGAGGACTCATCCCTTGGAGTCCCAAGGGATCCCATAATCCCTTGGAAGCACAGTTATTTAAGGAGCCCTCACAGGTTGGCGAAGCACTCTGGAGACCTGCAATAAAAGACTAAGGTTACACTTTACTTTGAGCTCACAATGTTCAGGCTGACTCTTTCTCCATACATAACAGAAGTAAACAGCGATTGTAGACTGAGGAACAACAACAGATGGACCAGCCCAGAATTGTGAGAGCACCAAATAGAGAGAACTCTTCTGATTCACAGAGCTTCCATAGACCGACAGGGGCGAAAGGTAAGAGAGATTTCCATTGACTCCTTTACATACTGGTCCTGGGGATGGATTGGGGAGAAAGGTCAGAGAGAGTCCCATTTACTCCGATACACACTGGTCTGAGGAGAAAGATCAGAGAGCGAGTCCCATTGACGGATACACACTGGTCCTGGGGTACTGAAGAGAAATT
This sequence comes from Pristiophorus japonicus, assembly GCF_044704955.1. Taxonomy (NCBI): domain Eukaryota; kingdom Metazoa; phylum Chordata; class Chondrichthyes; family Pristiophoridae; genus Pristiophorus; species Pristiophorus japonicus. The sequence continues at coordinate 57,619,395 of NC_091995.1, forward strand.
TCAGAGAGGGTCCAAATCTACATCACTTCATCAATATTTATCTCATTTTCTGTCTCACTTAATTAGATAAATGATTGAGCGATAGAGAAAGGTCTACAGCTGGAAGTAAACAGTGGTTGCAGACTGAGGAACAACAGCAGGTGAACCATCTTTTGCTGAAACCCTTATCGCTGCCTTTGTTACCTCTAGACTCGACTATTCCAATGTTCTCCTGGCCGGCCTCCCTTCTTACACCCTCTGTAAACTTGCACTCATCCAAAACCCTGCTGCCCATTTCCTAACTCCTCACAAATTAATGCCGGAGAATAACTTCAACTACTGTTTGGAGAAATTACTGATCTGAGACTGTATCGCTTGCATTTCCACAGTGGGGAAAGGAAAGGACTGACAGTTAACATGGGTGAATGTGTGTCTTCATATGCAGAAGTGGAGAATTGTGATTGTAAAACAGCAGCTCAATCTACCAATTATTTATTTATGGTGTTTTGAGATTGTAAGACATCTAATGTTAATGAACAAATCAATGTTGTGTATCCCCTGACTATGAAGGTACACTTCATTCTGCATTAGTGTTAATATCAGTGGAACAGTGGGAAATGTCCTCACCTCCTACAGTGCTCATTATTCAGGTGCTGGCACCATGAGAGATGGTCAATATATTCAAATAGAAACAGCAAACAGGTCACATCTCCATGAACACACGGACAATGTCCCTGCCCATAGAGACCAGAGGAATTACATCCAGCTATATCATCATCATCATAGGCAGTCCCTCGGAATCGAGGGAGACTTGCTTCCACTCCTAAAGTGAGTCCTTTGGTGGCTGAACAGTCCAATGCGAGAGCCACAGACCCTGTCACGGTGGGACAGACATTCATCGGGGGAAGGCGGCGTGAGACTGATTTGCCACATGCTCCTTCAGCTGTCTGCGCCTGACCTCTTCACGCTCGCAGCGTTGAGATTAAAAGAGCTCAACGCCCTCCGGATGCACTTTCTCCACCTAGAGCGGTCTTCGACCAGGGACTCCCAGGTGTCAGTGGGGATGTTGCACTTTACCAGGGAGGCTTTGAGGGTATCCTTGTAACGTTTCTGCTGCCCACCTTTGGCTCGTCTGCCATGAAGGAACTCCATATAGAGCAATTGCTTAGGGAGCCTCGTGTCTGGCATGTGAACTGTGTGAATTGCCCAGCGAAGCTGATCAAGTGTAGTTAGTGCTTCAATGCTGGGGATGTTAGCCTGGGTGAGGACACTGATGTTGCTGCACCTGTCCTCCCAGGGGATTTGCCTGCTATATTGCCTGCCACATCCAGCTATATATTAAGTATGTCGATAGATATAATATTCATAAAATGCCACAATGTAATATCACAACTTAACAAATCAAAATTATTAAACAAAATCTGTAAATGAAAATAATACAATACCATCAGACTCTGTAAAACTGAGAGAAAGATCATGTAATCTATCAATAATCACCCACTCCACATTTCCCTGCAGAATACTCCCTACCTCAGGAATAAGGCTGCTTTGGGCCTGCACTGTGAGTAATTCTCACCAATGGGCGCTCCCAGTGCGCAGTCTCGGCCAACGGAAGCCCGTCTGGAACTGGGTTGTGGAGATCAATGGGACTCACTGGATTTTACTGGGCAGCTGTCTGTGTCACACCTGATGTGGAGAGTTGATCGTAACACTCGGGAAATGCTCGATCCCAGAGCTAACCGCTGTTGCACTGAAGCGGGAGGAGAGATTGATATCATGTTTAACAAGGCAATGTCCTCCTTCCCATTTTACTATTTCCATCTAACCATCCTATTAATATTTATATTTATTACAGAACCTCAGAATCTGGGAACGCCTGTCTGAAGGTCTAAACAACGGAGAAGATCCAACATCTTCAAGAATGAGAATGGACACAGGTAGGTTCCCATCAGTGACTTCCAGCGCAGGTACAGAGAAAAGTTCTCCCTACACTGTCCACATCAATCATTCCCAGGGCAGGTACAGCATAGGTTAGATATAAAGTAAAGCTCCCTCTACACTGTCCCATCAACTACTCCCAGGGCAACTACAACACGGGTTAGGTACAGAGTAAAGCATCCTCTACACTGTCCCATCAAACGCTCCCAGGGCAGGTACAGCATGGGTTAGATACATAGTCAAGTTCCCCCATGGAGATATTTCACAAATCTCAAGAAATGTATATTCCAGTGAGGAGGAAAGGGTGTAAAAGAAAAGATAGCCATCCGTGGCAAACTAAATATATAAAGGATGGTATCCAATTAAAAACAAGGGCATATAAAGTGGGTAAAATTACTGGGAGGACAGAAGACTGGGAAGCTTTTAAAAGCCAGCAAAGAATAACTAAAAAAATGATTTAGAAAGGGAAGATAGACTATGAAAGTAAACTAGCACAAAATATAAAAACGGTAAGAGTTTCTATAGGTATATAAAAAGGAAAAGAGTGGCTAAAGTAAATGTTGGTCCCTTAGAGGACGAGACCGGGGAACTAGTAATGGGGAACATGGAGATGACACAAACTCTGAACAAATATTTTGTATCAGTCTTTACGGTAGAGGACCCTAACAATATTCCAATAGTGGATAGTCAAGCGCTATAGTGAGGTAGGAACTTAACACAATCACAATCACTAAGGAGGTGGTACTCAGTAAGATAATAGGACTAAAGACAAATAAATCCCCTGGACCCGATGTCTTGCATTCTAGGGTCTTAAGAGAAGTAGCGGCAGGGATTGTGGATGCATTGGTTGTAATTTACCAAAATTCCCTGGATTTTGGGGAGGTCCCAGCAGATTGGAAAACTGCAAATGTAACGCCCCTATTTAAAAAAGGAAACCGACAAAAAGCAGGAAATAATAGACCAGTTAGCCGAACATCTGTAGTTGGGAAAATGTTGGAGTCCATTATCAAAGAAGCAGAAGCATGGCATTTGGATGAGCAAAATTCGGTCAGACAGAGTCAGCATGGATTTATGAAGGGAAAGTCATGTTTGACAAATTTGCTGGAGTTCTTTGAGGATGTAACAAACAGGATAAAGTGGAACCAGTGGATGTGGTGTATTTGGACTTCCAGAAGGCATTTGACAAGGTGCCACATAAAAGTTTACTGCACAAGATAAAAGTTCACGGGGTTGGGGGTAACATATTAGCATGGATAGCGGATTGGCTAACTAACAGAAAATAGAGAATCGGGATGAATGGTTTATTCTCTGGTTGGCAACTAATAACTAGTTGGGTGCTGCAGGGATCGGTGCTGTGACCCCCAACTATTTACAATCTATATTAACGACTTGGAAGAAGGAACTGAGTGTAACATAGTGTCAAAATCTCGACCTCCGATAAATGACTCTCACACCTTCAGCTCCGGCAGAAGTTTCTTTAATTTACTTGCTAGCAAGGGAAAGGTCACACTCAGTCAATGGCTAAGTGAACACCTCCGAAATGGTACAGTTTCACGAGATATTTATACAGTAAAACCCAAGTTATGGCCTCTCCCTGTGTATTGGCTCTGTCTTGCAGTCAGTGAATACAGATAAAGAGTTAATTACTACATCCTTGTCCTGACATGGTTTCCAGATATTTCCTTTTGTCAGGGTTATTAGTTGGCCAGCCGGCCATTATTCGATGAGAGTGTGGTAATGAGCTATTACCTGCCTTGCATTGTGTCAGGATTGTCCAGTTTCCTAGTCAGTTATCTTTTTGCATCAAATGGATGAGGTCTCTACAAGAGATAATGGCTGGTGGTTTGAGTACTTCGAAAAGGGTGGGGTGGCATGGAACTGGTGCTGTATAGACAATAGGAGAGCACCTTGGGGGGGGGGGGGAGGGGGGGGGTACTTGTCTCAGCAGGACTTGTCTCCTAGCTGTCTGGTGGCTATCAGCCGTTTCAAGCCAGGTTTAGCTGTTTATGCAAGCCGACTGCTTTATGCAGAAATTTCTGGAAGGACCAGGACTCCATTTTGGTATATATTAAAAAGGGCACAAAAATACCGTGTGGTATCAGCTTAGATAAAAATACATTTCCACAATAGCCAAGTTTGCTGACGATACAAAGATGGGAGAAAAAGCAATGTGTGAGGAGAACACACAAAATCTGCAAAAGGACATAGACAGGCTAAGTGAGTGGGCAAAAATTTGGCAGATGGAGTATAATGTTGGAAATTGTGAGGTCATGCACTTTGGCAGAAAAAAAAAAATCAAAGAGCAAGTTATTTAAATGGAAAAAGATTGCACAGTGCCTCAGGACAGTGAAACCTGGGGGTACTTGTGCATGAAACAAAAAAGGTTCAGTAAGTGATCAGTAAGGCCAATGGTATCTTGACCTTTATTGCAAAGGGGATGGAGTATAAAAGCAGGCAAGTCTTGCTACAGCTATACAAGGTATTGGTGAGGCCACACCTGGAATACTGTGTGCAGTTTTGTTTTCTATATTTACAAAAGGATATACTTGCTTTGGAGAGTGTCACAGTTAATTCAGAGACTAGGGTCCTGAACTTAGGGAAAGGTAACTTCGATGGTATGAATGTGAATTGGCTAAAATAGACTGGCGAATGATACTTAAAATGTTGATGGTGGATAAGCAATGGCAAACATTTAAGGATCACATGGGTGAACTGCAATAATTGTACATCCCGGTCTGGAGTAAAAATAAAACTGGGAAGGTGGCTCAACCGTGGCTAACAAGGGGAAATAAGTATCGTGTTAAATCCAAGGAAGAGGCATATAAATTGGCCAGAAAAAGCAGCAAACCTGAGGACTGAGAGAATTTTAGAATTCAGCAGAGGAGGACAAAGGGTTTAATTAGGAGGGGGAAAATAGAGTATGAGAGGAAGCTTGCTGGGAGCATAAAAACTGACTGCAAAAGCTGCTATAGATATGTGAAGAGAAAAAGATTAATGAAGACAAATAGAGTCAGAATCACGTGAATTTATAATGAGGAACAAAGAAATGGCAGACCAATTGAACAAATACTTTGGTTCTGTCTTCATGAAGGAAGACACAAATAACCTTCCGGAAATACTAGGGGACAGAGGGTCTAGGGAGAAGGAGGAATTGAAGGAAATCCTTATTCGGTGGGAAATTGTGTTAGGGAAATTGATAGGATTGAAGGCCAATAAATCCCCAGGGCCTGATAGTCTGCATCCCAGAGTACTTAAGGAAGTGGCCCGAGAAATAGTGGATGCATTGGTGATCATTTTCCAGCAGTCTATCAACTCTGGATTAGTTCCTATGAACTGGAGGGAAGCTAATGTAACACCACTTTTTAAGAAAGGAGGGAGAGAGAAAACGGGGAATTATAGACTGGTTAGCCTGACTTCGGTGGTGTGGAAAATGCTGGAATCAATTATTAAAGATGAAATAACAGCGCATTTGAAAAGCAGTGTAAGGATCGGTCCAAGTTAGCATGGATTTATGAAAGGGAAATCATGCTTGACAAATCTTCTAGAATTTTTTGCAGATGTAACTAGTAGAATGGACAGGGGAGAACCAGTGTATTTGGACTTTCAAAAGGCTTTTGACAAGGTCCCACACACGAGATTGGTGTGCAAAATTAAAGCACATGGTGTTGGGGGTAATGTATTGATGTGGATAGAGAACTGGTTGGCAGACAGGAAGCAGAGAGTCTGGATAAATGGGTCCTTTTCAGAATGGTAGGCAGTGACTAGTGGGGTGCCGCAGGGCTCAGTGCTGGGACCCCAGCTATTTACAATATACAACAATGATTTAGATGAAGGAATTGAGTGTAATATCTCCAAGTTTGCAGGTGACACTTAGCTGGGTGGCGGTGTGAGCTGCGAGGAGGATGGTAAGAGGCTGCATGGTGACTTGGGTTAGCTGAGTGGGCAAATGCATGGCAGATGCAGTATAATGTGGATAAATGTGACGTTATCCACTTTGGTGGCAAAAACGCGAAGGCAGAATATTATCTGAATGGCGGCAGATTAGGAAAATGGGAGGTGCAACGAGACCTGGGTGTCATGGTACATCAGTCATTGAACATTGGCATGCAGGTACAGCAGCGGTGAAGAAGACAAATGGCATGTTGGCCTTCATAGCTCAGGGATTTGAATATAGGAGCAGGGAGGTCTTACTGCAGTTGTACAGGGCCTTGGTGAGGCCTCACCTGGAATAGTGTGTTCAGTTTTGGTTTCCTAATCTGAGGAAGGACGTTCTTGCTATTGAGGGAGTGCAGCATAGCTTCACCAGCCTGATTCCTGGGATGGCAGGACTGACGTATGAGGAGAGACTGGATCGACTGGGCCTGTATTCACTAGAGTTTAGAAGAATGAGAGGGGATCTCATAGAAACATATAAAATACTGATGGGACTGGACAGGTTAGATGCGGGAAGAATGTTCCCGATGTTGGGGAAGTTCAGAACCAGGGGACACAGTCTAAAGATGAGAAGTAATCCATTTAGGACCGAGATGAGGAGAAACTTCTTCACTCAACGAGTTGTTAACCTGTGTCATTCTCTGCCGCAGAGAGTTGTTGATGCCAGTTCGTTGGATATATTCAAAAGGGAGTTAGATATGGCCCTTACGGCTAAAGGGACTAAGAGGTATGGAGAGAAATCAGGGAAGAGGTACTGAGGTGATGATCAGCCATGAACTCATTGAATGGGCCGAATGGCCGACTCCTGCACCTATTTTCTATGTTTCTATGAGGCAGTTCAGAGAAGGGTCACTAGGATGATTCCGGGGATGAGGGAATTGACTTATGAAGAAAGGTTGTGTGGTTTGGGCCTCCTCTCATTCTTCTGAACTCCAATGAGTAGTGATCTTATTGAAATGCATAAGATTATGAGGGAGCTTGACAAGGTGGATGCAGAGAGGATGTTTCCAGTGATGGGGGAAACTAGAACTAGAGGGCATGATCTTAGAATAAGAAGCTGCCCATTTAAAACAGATGAGGAGGAATTTCTTCTCTCGAAAGGTTGTAAATCTGTGGAATTTGCTCATTCGGAGAGCTGTGGAAGCTGGGACATTGAATAAAGTTAAGATGGATATGGACAGTTTCTTGAACAATAAGGGGTTATGGGGAGTGGGCGGGGAAGTGGAGCTAAGTCCATGATCAGATCAGCCATTATCTTATTGAATGGCGGAGCAGGCTCGAGGGGCCATGGCCTACTCCTGTTCCTATTTCTTATGTACACTGTCCCATCAAACACTCCCAGGCAGGTACAGCACAGGTTAGATACAGAATAAAGCTCCTTCCACACTGTCCCATCAATCTCTCCCATGGCTGGTACATCTCGGGTTAGATGCAGAGTAAAGCTCCCTTTACACTTTCCCATCAACCACTCCCACGGCAGGTAGTGCACGGATTAGATATAGAGTAAGGCTCCCTCTATGCTGGCCCATCAAACATTCTCAGGACAGGAACAGCACGGGTTAGATACAGTGCTAAGCTCCCTCTACACTGTCCCACCAAACAGTCTCCAGTCTGGTACAACACGAGTTCGATACAGAGTTAAGCTCCCTCTACACTGCCCCATCAACCGCTCCCAGTACAGGTACAGCACGGATTAGATACAGAGTAAAGCTCCTTTACACTGTTCCATCAAATACTCCCAGAACAGGTACAGCACGGGGTTAGATACAGAGTAAAGCTCCCTCTACTCAAGCCCATGAAACAGTCGCCAGTCGGGTAGAGCACATGTTAGATACAGAGTAAAGTTCCCTCTACTCTGTCCAATGAGACACTCCCAGGCACGTACAGCAGGGGTTACATACTGAATAAAGCTCCAGTGTGCCATAAAACATTCCCACGGAAGGTACAGCACGGGGTTAGATACAGACTAAAGCTCCTCTGCACTGTCCCATCAAACACTCCCAGGACAAGTACAGTATGTGTTAGATATAGAGTAAAGCTCCTCTACACTGTCCAATCAAATACTGCCAGAGCAGCTACAGCACGGATTAGATACAGAATAATGCTCCCTCTACACTGTCCCATCACACCCTTCCAAGGCATGTATAGCACGGGTCATACATAGAGTAAAGCTCCCTCTACTCTGTTTCATGAGATAGTCTCCAGTCGGGTAGAGGACATGTTAGATACAGAGCAATGCTCCTTCTACACTGCCGCATCAAACACTCCCAGGGCAGGTACAGCACAGGGTTAGATACAGAGTAAAGCTCCCTCTACACTGTCCCATCAAACACTCCCAGGGCAGGTGCACAGGCGTGTTAACAATACCTTCCCTGGTCCCAAGGTGAGGAGAGGCACTCTGGAAGGTAATGGGAGGTCGGACCTGTCCATGAGAATAACCGATGGTAAGAGAACTGAAATAATGTGGAGTAATGAGGTGTTGGTTGTGGCTCAGTGGTAACACTCTGGTCTCTGAGTCAGTCGGTTGTGGGTTCAAGTCCACCCACAGAGCCTAGGGCATAAAATCTAGACCGACATTCCAATGCAGTACAGAGCAAGTGCTGCACTGTCAGAGGTGCCGTCTTTCACATGAGATGTTGAACCGAGGCCCCACCTGATTTCCAAAGTGGGAGTAAAAGGTCCCATGACATTATTCGAAGAAAAGGGGAGTTCTCCCCAGTGCCCTGGCGAACTGTTATCCCTTAACCAGCATTACTCAAACAGATTATCTGGTCATCATCACATGTGTGTGGGAGCTTGCTGTGTGCAAATGAGTTGCTGCATTTCCTCTATTACCCCCAGCAGCGACTGTAAGTAAAAGGTGCTTCATTGGTTGTAAAGGGCTTTGGGATGTCCTGAGATCGTGAAAGGCATTTTATAAACAAGTCTTACAAAGGAGAACAGGCTCAAAAATGGAACAGTCGGTAACAGGACATCAATTATTCTCCTCTTGGTGATATCAAGCAATCGACTCACTGTATGTAGGAAACAAAGCTGATTTATTTGACAGTTGTTTGGCAGAGTGTGCAGGAACAATTTACAAGAATGCTTCCAGGGATGAGGGACTTCAGATACGTGGATAGAGTGGAGAAGCTGGGATTGTTCTCCTCAGAGCAGAGAAGGATGTGAGATTTGATAGAGGTGTTCAAAATCATGAGGGGTCTAGACAGAGTAGATAGAAAAAAAACTGTTCCCATGGGTGGAAGGGTCGAGAACCAGAGGACATACTTTCAACGTGATTGGCTAAGGAACCAAAGACGACATGAGGAAAATCAGTTTTACGCAGCGAGTGATTAGGATCTGGAATGCACTGCCTGAAATGGTGGTGGAGTCAGATTCAATTGTGGCGTTCAAAAAGAATTGGATAAGTATCCAAAGGAAAAAATTTGCAGTGCTGCAGGGAAAGGGCGGGGATTAGCTGAGGTGCTCTTGCAGAGAGCTGGCACAGGCTCGATGGGCCGAAAGGCCTCCTTTTGTGCCGTAACCATTCTATGATTCCATGATATACAGAAAATTAAACTCCAGCTCAGTTATTGGGGTTATTAACATCAGCAGCAAAAAACCCCAACAGTCAGAGTGAACATGGTTCAGTGCAGGATATGATTAACAGCAGAATCCAAACCCTGCAGTCACTTGTGAACTCGCTGGTGTGTCAACAGGTTGGATGACCGAGTGAATCCTTTCCCACACTTGGAGCAGGTAAGCAGCCTCTCCCTGGTGTGAACTCGTTGGTGTCTCAGCAGATCATTTCTCCTTTTGAAGCTCTTCTCACAATCAGAACATTTAAACAGAGTCTTATTGGCATTAACAAGCTGGTGTGCAGTGAGCTGGGATGAACGACTAAATCCCGTCCCACACACACAACAGGTAAAAGGTCTCTCCCGGCATGAACTTGCAGGTGAGCCAGAAGCTTGGGTGAATTAGTGAACTTGCTGTTGTTGCAGCAGGTCGTATGACTGAGTGAATCCCTTCCCATAGTCTCCACAATCCCACGGTTTCTCCATGATGTGGGTGTCCTTGTCTCTCTCCAGGTTGGACGATCAGTTGAAGCCTGGTCCACACACACAACACATGTTTCTCCCCGCTGTGAATGCTGCGATGTTTTTTCAGGCTGTGTAACTGGTTAAAGCTCTTTCCACAGTCAGTGCACTGGAACACTCTCATTCGGGTGTGTGTGTCTCGGTGCTTTACCAGCCACACTGATGTTTGAAATCTTTTCCCACAGGCAAACATTTCTCCTACTTTGAAAGGCCAATGATACTCCATTCATCAGGATCTGAATGACAGATCTTGACATCCTGTTTGGTTCGAGTTTCCCGTCTGCAAATCCTCCTCTTCTAATATCCTGTAAAATGAGTTTACAAAAGTCAGCACTGGAAGTGCAGGATAGAAATTGAGGACAGATAATTCTAGTTTCTATGGAACATTCCTTCCTCTCTTGTTCCCCCAAGGCTGTAAATCCCTGACCCACACACTCCCTCCTCCCTGTGCTGAAATCCAAACCCATCACACCACCTCCATCATTTCTTTGCTCCATCCCCAGTTTTCTCCCACCCTCTGCTCTGGTTTGGTTCAGATCTTCACCCGTTGTGTGCAGAGTGACAATAAAAGCATTTTTAGATGACACAAAACTTGGAAGTATAATGAACAGCGAGGAGGATAGTTAAAGAGCTCAAGAGGACATAGACAGGCTCTTGGAATGGGCAGACATGTGGCAAATGAAATTTGGCACTGAACATTGCAATGTGATGCATTTTGGTCGGAAGAGGCAATATGAACTAAAGTGTATAATTCGAAAGGGAGTGCACGCACAGAGAGATCTGGGTTATAATTGCTCAAATTGTTGAAGGTGGAAGGATAGATTGAGCATGCGGTTAAAAATGTATACGGAATCTTGGGCTTCATAATTAGAGGCATAGTGTACAAAACAAGAAAGTTCTGATGAACCTTTAATAAACACTGGTTCAGTTTCAGCTGGAGTATTGTGTCCAACTCATGGGAGAGCACTCTAGGAAGGATGTGAAGGCCTTAAGGTGCAGAAAAGATTTATAAGAATGGTTCCAGGGATGAGGGACGTCAGTTACATGGATAGACTGGAGAAGCTGGGCTTATTATTCATAGAGCAGATAAAATTGAGAGGAGATTCCATGCAGGTTTTCAAAATAATGAGGGGTCTAGACAAAGTAGATAGAAACTGTTCCTATTGGCAGAAGAGGCGAGAACCAGAGAACCAGAGGACACAGAGTTACAGTGATTGGCAGAAGAACCAAAGGCGAAATGAGAAAGCTATTTTATGCTCCGAGTGGGTTTGATCTGGAATGTACTACATGAAAGTGTGGTGGAGGCAGATTCCATCGTGGCTTTCCAAAGGGAATTAGATAAATACCTGAAGGAAAAACAAAATTTGCAGGACTACGGGTAAAGGGCCGAGGAGTGGAACTATCTGATGCCCCCTTGCAGAGAGCCCGCACGGACTAAACGGGTCGCATGGCCTCCTTCTGTGCCATAAATGTCTATGGTTGTATAATTGGTTTGCAATGAAATAAGCTTTGCAATATTGAACTAATTTGAAGTGGAACAGCACTTTACAATATATTAGTCCTTTCACTGGCTCACAGGCTGTGCTGCTGTTCACAGACACACCCAAGCAGGCAGCAGCAGGCCGGCAGCAAAGGCACATGGTGCAGGAAGGAAGGAATGGGGGCTGCAGCTCGCCAGCTCGATTCCTGTGTGTGTGAGTGAGTGAGTGTGGGACTCAAGACCACAAGGGGCTGGGGATTGGTGAGTGAATGTGGAGCTCAGGATCACAAGGGGCTGGGGATTGGAGGGTGTGTGGAGCTCAGGACCACAAGGGGCTGGGGGGAGTGGGCTGGGGATTGGTGAGTGAGTGGAGCTCAAGATCACAAGGGGCTGAGGATTGGCGGGTGTGTGGAGCTCAGGACCACAAAGGGCTGGGGATTGGTGAGTGAATGTGGAGCTCAGGACCACAAGGGGCTGGGGATTGGTGAGTGAATGTGGAGCTCAGGACCACAAGGGGCTGTGGATTGGTGAGTGAGTGGAGCTCAGGATCACAAGGGGTTGGGGATTGGAGGGTGTGTGGAGCTCAGGACCACAAGGGGTTGGGGATTGGAGGGTGTGTGGAGCTCAGGACCACAAGGGGCTAGCGGAGTGGGCGGGGGAACTGGTGAGTGAGTGTGGAGCTCAGGACCACAAGGAGCTGGGAGAGTAGGTGGGGGATTGGTGAGTGAGTGCAGAGCTCAGGACCACAAGGGGCTGGGGCGTGGGCGGGGTATTAGAGGGTGTGTGGTGCTCAGGACCACAAGGGGCTGGGCTTTGGAGCGTGATTCCTTATCCTCTTTTCCTTTTGAAGATTCTTTCTTCCTGTTGTCTTGATTCGCACTGCCTTCTGAGTAGAAGAGCTGTTACTTTATACCCTTTTTCTCTCATTCAAGTGCTGTGAAAATCTGCAGCTGCTTCAGCCTCACAATAGATCATATTGAGTCTACTGCTTTGACCTTCTATGTTATCTCTATCTCCCCTCCCTCTGTGGCAGGATTCACTTCTCAGAACAATTATACAGACCATGTCACACAATTATACTGAGCTTGGCTTTACACACTTATGATAAGAAATGGTACATGCTGCACACCTTTATCTTATTAATTTTGGCCTTGATTATTCTAGTTCTAAATGGTTATCATAATGGCTCAATTTACCATGATGCTTTGCTTCTCAGCCTTTCTCCAGTTTAAAACCGATTTATGTTATATGGGCATTTTCTATCATTTATAAGTAAGTTTTACATACAATCAATGCATATGAAGGAAGTTGCAAACATAAAGGTTATTCATTTTAATTAAAGACATTTAAAATAAGCTTCTTAATTCTAACTTCTAATATCTGTCAATCAGAGATATCTTACAGCTGGTGATTGAGTGTGGAGCTCAGGACCACAAGGGGCTGGGGATTGGTGAGTGTGGAGCTCAGGACCACAAGGGGCCTGGGATTGGTGAGTGAGTGTGGAGCTCAGGACAAGGGGCTGGGGGAGTGGGTTGGGATTGGTGAGTGAGTGTGGGGCTCAGGATTGGTGAGTCAGTGTGGAGCCATTGAAGGTTGGCATGCAGGTACAGCAGGCGGTTAAGAAAGCAAATGGCATGTTGGCCTTCATAGCGAGGGGATTTGAGTACAGGGGCAGGGAGGTGTTGCTACAGTTGTACAGGGCATTGGTGAGGCCACACCTGGAGTATTGTGTACAGTTTTGGTCTCCTAACCTGAGGAAGGACATTCTTGCTATTGAGGGAGTGCAGCGAAGGTTCACCAGACTGATTCCCAGGATGGCGGGACTGACCTATCAAGAAAGACTGGATCAACTGGGCTTGTATTCACTGGAGTTCAGAAGAATGAGAGGGGACCTCATAGAAACGTTTAAAATTCTGACGGGGTTAGACAGGTTAGATGCAGGAAGAATGTTCCCAATGTTGGGGAAGTCCAGAACCAGGGGACACAGTCTAAGGATAAGGGGTAAGCCATTTAGGACCGAGATGAGGAGGAATTTCTTCACCCAGAGAGTGGTGAACCTGTGGAATTCTCTACCACAGAAAGTTGTTGAGGCCAATTCACTAAATATATTCAAAAAGGAGTTAGATGAAGTCCTTACTACTCGGGGAATCAAGGGGTATGGTGAGAAAGCAGGAATGGGGTACTGAAGTTGCATGTTCAGCCATGAACTCATTGAATGGCGGTACAGGCTAGAAGGACCGAATGGCCTACTCCTGCACCTATTTTCTATGTTTCTATGAGCTCAGGACCACAAGGGGCTGGGGATTCGTGAGTGAGTGTGGGGCTCAGAACTACAAGGGGCTGGGGATCAGTGAGTGATTGTGCAGCTCAGCACCATAAGTGACACACACACACAGAATCTGCAATTTGCAGACACTCACACACAGGCCAGCCTGCACAATTGCCACACAATATTGTCAGCAATGAAAGAATGTGATTTATCTTACTGCTCTGCTGTGTTTGGCAGCTTAAAAGCAGAACTACACTTTTCAGTATCTTATCTTTTCGTGGCAGATGAAATTTAACACCAGCCTGCAAAGGGATGATTGCCGTATGGGAAGTTTAAAATCAAAAAGTCACTTTTCAGAACCTCATCTTTTCAATTCGTGGCCTACAGAAACGGGCTTTCTATTCTGCATCTTGCTTTTTGCAAAGTTGTATATTTGGTCGGAAGAACGACGAGAAGCAATATAAACTAAAGGATACAACTCTAAAGTGGGTACATGAACAGATCACTGAAGGTGGCAGAGCAGGTTGAGAAAGCGATTAAAATACATACTGGATCCTGGTCTTTATAAATAGAGGCATAGAGCACAAAAGCGAGAGTTATGAATAACCTTTATAAAACACTAATTCAGCCTCAACTGGAGTATCGTGTCCAATTCTGGGCACCACACTTTACAAGGATGTGAAGGTCTTAGAAGGTGCAGAAAAGATTTACAAGAATGGTTCCAGTGATGAGGGACTTCAGTTTCTTGGATGGACTGGGGAGGCTGAGGTTGTTCTCCTTAGAGCAGAGAAGATTGAGGAGAGATTTGATAGAGGTGTTCAAAATCATGAGGGGTCTATACAGAGTAGATAGAGAGCAATTGTTCCCATTGGCAGAAGGGTCATGAACCAGAGGACAGTGATTTTGTTCCAGACATGAGATGCAGTAACAATGCACACGGCAGGTTACGTGAACAGACAGGCCCTGTTTACACACCAGCTTTTGCTGTCTCTCTCTCTCTCTCCCACACCCACAGCCTGTAAACACTGCCAGCAATGATTGAAAGTTGATTTCTCTCATTGCTCTGCTGTAGTTGGCAGTTCCAAAGTAAAAATATCACTTTTCGGTATCTTATCGTTTTCACTTTGTGGCTTACAGAAACAGGCTTTCTATTCTGCATCTTGCCTTTTGATTTCATGTCTCTCACTGACTGTGTCTCTGTCTCTCTCTCTCTCCCACCCACATTAAAATTTACAGTAACATGACACAAAGGCACATCAACTGACAAACACACACATATACTCTCTCTAATGCATCCATTTGAACAGGGTGTGGCCTGGCTGTGTCCATTTTGATGATGTCACACTTACTGGCTGTGGCAGCCATGCTTGATGAGTTCTCCAGAGGGGACTGACCGAGACCTTCACCACAAATTGTACCATGGGGCCCACGTGAGTTCTGTCTGTCTGTTTAAACCTGTGGTTTAATTTCCTGGTTTTGTTGCATCGCGTTAACAAGTTCCTGTTCAATTGTGGCCCGTGTGTTTGAGGTTAAAGCCTGGGGTTAAAGTAGCCCGGCCGGCAATGTTACATAAACATGTTAACTCGGTGTGTGATGAACAGGGGCTGAGAGGAAATTAAATTTGTAAACGTGAACCCGTGGATGGACATTTCAACATAATGCTCGTGTTTCGGAGCGATGCGACAACTTTGACGGGACATGGGGGCCATTTGCAAGGGTTTGATAGAGTAAATCTGGAGAAACTTTTTGCGGTGGAAGGAGGGTGGGTAACCAAAGGACTCAGGTTAAAATTGGCAAAACACCCAGAGCAGAGGAAGAGGATTCATTTTATGCAGAGAGCTGTTCTGATCTGGAAAACACTGCCTGAAAGGATGGTGGAAGCAGATTGTACTTGTACAGAAACAGTTTTTAGGGCTATGGGGAGAGGGAATAATTGGATAGCTCTTTCACAGAGCTGGCACAGGCAGGATGGGCCAAATGGGCTGTATGATTCTATGATTGTTGCAGGTTCATGGGGGTAATTTTGCTGCAGGGTTATGTTGACCATTTAGCGACAGGTTCATGTGGGGCCATTTTCCGTTGCCTATGGGGCAGAATTTTTAGAGTCCCAGCTGCACTCTTTTGCTCACACTCAGTCTCAGCATCTTGTGTAAATTGTATATCCAGCTTCCCAAGTAAGACCCACCCGGTTCAATAAACAGACAAGTCACGTCTACAGTGTCGTTTGGAGAAGGTGGGATGCACTTTTAAGGAACCTTTATTTAATATAATAAAACAATGAAGTCGGTTTTGATGAAAATAACAAGGAGACCAGGTGCGAGCTGAAGTAAGCGGTGGAGTTTTATTAACACCAGGACAACAATAACAACTTGCATTTATATAGCAGCTTTAATGTAATGAAATGTCACAAGGCAATTATCAGAAAAATTTGATACTGAGCCACATAAAGCGGTTATGTCAGGTGACCAAAAGCTCAGTAAAAAGTAGGTTTTAAGAAGCTTTTGAAGGAAGAGAGAGAGATATATCTGAAGAGGTTTAGGAAGGGAATTCCAGAATTTAGGACTTTGGCTGCTGAAGACATGGGTCCAAGAGTGGAGCGATGAAAATTGAGGATGTGTAATAAGAATATAAGATCAGAAATAGGAACAGGGGTAGGCCATACGGCTCCTCGAGCCTGCTCCACCATTCAATAAGATCATGGCTGATCTGATCATGGACTTAGCTCCACTTCCCTGCCCGCTCCCCATAACCCCTTATCGCTCAAGGAAGTCTATTTCTGTCTTAAATTTATTCAATGTCCCAGCTTCAACAGCTCTCCGAGACAGCAAATTCCACAGGTTTACAACCCTGAGAAGAAATTCCTCCTCATCTCTGTTTTAAATGGGCGCCACCTTATTCTAAGATCATTCCCTCTAGTTCTAGTTTCCCCTATCAGTGGAAACATCGTCTCTGCATCCACCTCGTCAAGCCCCCTCATAATCTTATACGTTTCGATAAGATCACCTCTCATTCTTCTGAACTACAATGAGTAGAGGCCCAACCTACACAATCTTTCCTCATAAGTCAACCCCCTCATCCCCAGAATCAACCTAGTGAATCTTCTCTTAACTACCTCCAAAGCAAGTATATCCTCTCGTAAATATGGAAACCAAAACAGTATTTCAGGTGTGGCCTCACCAATATCCTGTATAGTTGCAGCAAGACTTCCCTGCTTTTATACTCCATCCCCTTTGCAATAAAGGCCAAGATATCATTGGCCTTCCTGATCACTTGCTGTACCTGCATACTATCCTTTTGTGTTTCATGCACAAGTACCCAGAGATCCCGCTGTACTGTGGTGCTTTGCAATCTTTCTCCATTTAAATATTAACTTGCTCTTTGATTTTTTTTCTGCCAAAGTACATGACCTCACACTTTCCAACATTATCCTCCATCTGCCAAATTTTTGCCCACTCACTTAGCCTATGTCCTTTTGCAGATTTTTTTTGCTTTCCGCACACATTGCTGTTCCTCCCATCTTTGTATCATCAGCAAACTTGGCTACGTTACATTCGGTCCTTCATTCCAAGTCGTTAATATAGATTGTAAATAGTTGGGGTCCCAGCACTGATCCCTGTGGCACCCACTAATTACTGGTTGCCAACCAGAGAATGAACCATTTATCCTGACTTTCTGTTGTCTGTTAGTTAGCCAATCCTCTATCCATGCTAATATATTACCCCCAACTCCGTGAACTTTTATCTTGTGCAGTAACCTTTTATGTGGTACCTTGTCAAATGCCTTCTGGAAGTCCAAATACACCACATCCACTGGTTCCCCTTTATCCACCCTGGTCCTTACATCCTCAAAGAACTCCAGCAAATTTGTCAAACACTACTTCCCCTCCATAAATCAGTGCTGACTCTGCTTGACAGAATTTTGCTTATCCAAATGTCCTGCTACTGCTTCTTTAATAATGGACTCCAACATTTTCCCAACTACAGATGTTAGGTTAACTGGTCTATAGTTTCCTTCTTTTTTCTGCCTCCTTTTTTTAAATAGGGGCGTTTCATTTGCAGTTTTCCAATCTGCTGGGACCTCCCCAGAATCCAGGGAATTTTGGTAAATTAGAACCAATAGGGCAGAGGAGTGGAGAGATCTTGGAGGGTTGTAGGGACACTTGTTACAGAGTCTGACCCCTCACTGGAAGAGACTCCTAGGAATACGGAGCACAATTGTCAGTGTCCCACTGCAGCCCAGACTGAGTCCCATCCTGGGCCCTTCCTGTCTGTGCATTTCCCTAGTGCCCCATTGGGGAACATTCAGCCCTGGATATTCTGCAGAAGCAGTGCTGTGGGGGCGGGGCAGCTGAGTCATGTGACCCTGTGGGCAGGGCCTCTGATGTCACAATGGGAGATGACGCTCGCTCAGCCCGAGCGGGAAACCGTTAAAGGGCCGTTAGGATTTAAACTGGGAGCGCGGAGGGGGGGGGGTGTTAAAGGGGAGGGGCGGAAAATCGGCCAAAATGGTCACATGATGAGAGCAGTGATGGTGCGACAGTGAAATGTTTACATGATGAGAGCAGTGATGGTCATACAGTGAAATGTTCACACTGTTACTGTCAGTCTACATCTTGTTCCCTGCAGTGCCTTCAGGTGTCTCTTTCCGGTTGAAGTGAACTGATTCCCCCACAGCCTGAAACAGATTAAAGATTAAACAGGAAATAAACGGATTGAACAACGGTGTAAATAATAGTGAGACTGGGGTTAATATTTCAATAATAATTACTGACACATTACCCATAAAAATTACTGAAATCTATTTATATTTTATTACATTAAACATTAACACAAACACTCACATGATCCGCTCCAGACTCCTGCAGGTCAGTATGAGGCGGCAGAGAGCGGGGGCAGATCTGTCTGTGAAGGAATTTGATTCCAGGTTTAGAACTGTCAGTGAGCGGTTTGTACTGAGAGCGGAGGCGAGATCCTCGACACCAGAATCTGTGAGATCGACAGCATCCAAACTGGGGATCAGAGAGAGAAATAGCAGGAATCAAGGTAAATTCCTAGTGTTTATTAATAACACTTACTAATAATGCAGTATTTATTAATTATACTAATAATAATCCTCAATGTATTGTCAGACATCCAGTCATTATAAACACATCATCACATTCTCGTACTTACTCCAGGTTTTAAACAATACAACGGCTAGCAATGGGGACAGGAAGGGAGGGAGGAACAAAACGGAAGGGCAGGAATAATTGAATTACAAAAGGGATGATGGTGCAAGGCAAAATGCCCCTTGCCCAGTCGCTAGGGTTGGGACATGGAATCGGTGGCTTGGGAACAGAGTCCGTGGTGAGGCCGAAGACGATGGTTTCAGTCTTTCTAATCTGTAATTGGATGACAACTCCTTTTGCCTTGCACAATAATTCCTTTTGTCATTTAATCATTGCAGTCCTCCAACCTGTCACAGACCTTCCCTTTCGTTGCTTCCTCCCCTCCCAACTTTCCCTGCCCCTCCACTTGCTTAAAACCTGTTCCATCTGTAACATTTTCCAGTTATGAAAGTCACAGACCTGAAACACTAACTCTGCTTCTCTCTCCAAAGACGATATCTGAATTGCTGAGTATTTTCAGCATATTTTGTTATTACTTCATTCAACAAGCTATATAAATGTAACACATCTCCAAGCGCTTTACTGGAGCAATTATCAAGACAAAATATGATAGCTAGTCACATAAGGAGAAATTTGGCCTGATCAACGAGATAGGTTTTATAGGAGAGTCTTAGAGGAGGAGAGAAGTATAGAGGTGGAATTCCAGAGCTTAGTGTCATGCAGCTGAAGGCATGTCCATCAGTCGAGGGATGAAGGACATCAGAAATGCGCAAGAGGCCACATTGCCGGAGCGCAGATACCTTGGAGGGCCAGAGGAGGTTAGAGAGATAGGGCGTGGCGAGGCTATGGAGGGATTTGAATAGAAGGATAACAATTTTAAATGTCGTTGCGAGACAGGGAGGAAATGTAGGTTGAACGAGTACAGGGGGGATAAGGGTGAATGGGACTTGGTGCGAGTGAGGATATGGGCAGCAGAGTTTTGGATAAGTCCAGGTTGATGTCGAGGAAAATGGGAGGACGCCCAGGAGAGCATTAGAATAGTTGAGTCTGGAGGTAACAAAGGCCTTGCTGAGAGTTTCAGCAGCAGATGGGCTGCGACAGGGACAGAGATGGGCGATGTTATGCAAGTGAAAGTAAGGGACCTTGGTGATGTGATTGGAGTTGAAAGCTCAGCTCAGGGCCAAATAGGCCGTCGAGGATGTGGACAGTCTGGTTCAGCCCCGGATAATCGTTTGAGAGTAGCATGGAATCAGTGGCCCAGGAATGTAGTTTGTGGTGGGAACCGAAGACAATGGCTTCAATCTTTCCCATATTTAATTAGAGAAAATATCTGCTCATCCAGTGTGCAATTTAGGACAAGCAGCTTGAAAAATCAAATACATTGGAGGTATGGAGACAGCTAGCGCTGAGCGAGAGCCGGGTGTCGACAGCATACAAGTGGAACCTGAGGTTGTGTTTTCAGATGATGTCGCCCAGGGGCAGCATGTAGATGTGAAATAGGAGAGGGCTAAATATAGAGCCATGAGGAACTCCACAGGTAATGGTGCAGGAGCAAGAAGATAACCCGTCCCTGGAGATTGTTTGGTTACGACTGGATAGATAAGAATGGAACCAGATGAGGGGAGTTCCACCCGGCTAGATTATGGAGGAGCGACTCTGGAGGAGGATGGTGTGGTGTCAAAGCCAACAGACGGATAGAGAAAGATGAGGAGGGATACGTTTCCAACGCCAGTCACATATGTTATAATTTGTGACTTTGAAAACTGCATTTTCAGTACTGTGGCAAAGGCAGGAACATGAGTGCAAAGGTGCAACCATGGAGCCTTCGGCAAATATGTACATGGATTTGGCTCGGACGATGACATAATCGAGCAGATACCAGTGCTTGGAGCGAGGGTGTTGCCACGATGCCTTGTATTTGTCCCTCTGGCGGAACAAGGTGTTGGTGATGAGTTCTTGCTCTCGACATTTTGTCAGGAGTAGGGTACCACTGGAGTTGGCTTTCCCTACCCCCTCTCTGCCAATCACGCCCCCCCCCCAGAGGTCTGTGTCCTTGACAACCCTGGCATTGAAGTCACCGAGGAGGATCAGGGATTTTGAGAGGTTGGTGTAAAAACCCTCTTTGGCCTCGTCAGTTGCATCGAGTGTCGGGGTGTACGCACTGATGACTTTGGCGCACTGCTTCCGGGATAGGGTGAGTCAAAGAGTCATGAGGTGTTCGTTAGCCCCGCAGGGAGAGTCTTTGAGGCGGTCAACCAGTTCATTTTTGATGGCGAAGCCAATTCCGTGGAGGTGTCGTTCTTCTTCTGGTTTCCCGAGGGACTGCCTATGATGATGATGATGATGACGACGACATGGATTTAGGAGCCGACAACTGTTCAAGGACTTTAGAAAGGAAAGGAGGGTTGGAAATGGGGCGGTAGTTTGCTGGGGCTAAGGTCTCAATGGTGGGCTTTTCGAAGAATGCGTAATGATGCAGAGTTGAAGGGGTGGGATCAGTGCCAGAGGAGAGGTAACCTTTAACAATATTATCTAGCGTGAGAGCCAGGAAGGGAAGGTGGGTGATTTACCATTTAGTGGAAATAGTGTTGAGAAAGCAGCAGGTGGCTTTCATGCACAAGATGATCTCTGAGAGGTCATCGGGGAAGATAGGAGAAAAACTAGAGACAGATACACATTCAGGGCTAGGGCAGGGGAAACCTTAAGGAAAGTTTGGCCCAGTGGGCTATGGGTAGTGAAGGCAGCTGAACAAATGGTCTAAATAGTAATGATAAAGGAGTCCAGGAGGTCTCCACACTTGTTGGAGGTGAGGGTGTAGTGGGCAGGGCAGATGAGTTTAAGAAGCTGCTTGGTAGTGGAGAAGAGAAGCTGGGGTTATATTTGTATTCCAGGATGATCCTTGAATAGTGAACAGTTTTGGCAGAGAAGAGCAAGATCCAATAGTGCTATGTGTCGTCCAGCCACATCTGGCAATGAATGGTTTAACCACCCGTTCTAAATAAACGTTCAAATCAGCATCCCTTGGAATTAAGGGAGCGGATATGGGTGGTATACTAGGGGACATACCAGGGCAGTGGGAGTAATGTCCTATTGGGGACAAGGGGATGAAAGGAAGAGGTGAAAGTGCGATTGAGTTTATAGACGATAATGTGGGTACGGTAACATAGTGGTTATGTTACTGAACCAGTAATACAGAGGCAAAAAGAGAAAATGCTGGAAACACTCAGCAGGCCAGGCAGCATCTGTGGACAGAGAAACTGATTTAACATTTCAGGTTTGGGACCCTTCGTCAGTAACCCAGAGGCTTGGAGTCATAATTTAGAGACGCAAGTTCAAATCCCACCATGGCAGCTGGGGGAATTTAAATTCAGTTAAGCAAATAAATCTGGAATTAAAAAGTTAGTATCAGTAATGATGACAATGAAACTACCAGAATGTCATAAAAACCTATCTGGTTCACTAATGTCCTTTGGGGCTGGAAATCTGCTGTCCTTACCTGGTCTGGCTGATATGTCACTCCAGACGCATAGCAAAGTGGTTGACTCTTAACTGCCCTCTGAACAGGCCTAACAAGCCACTCCATTGCATCAAACCGCTATGACAAGGGCAATGGGGGATGAGCAATAAATGCCGACCTTGCCAGCGACTCCCACATCCCACGAATGAGTAAAAACACGTATTATTGTGACAAATGGAGGACCAAAGTTAAACAGTTGGTTGGAAATAATATGGGTGAGGGATTTTTGCAGCGGCAGACACAGCAGCAAGTGGTGAAGGAAGGGAAAGGGAATGAGACTGTTGAGTGAAAGAAGGAAGCTGATTGAGACAAGCGGAATAACGAGGCCACGAGAGATGATGGATTGGCCGTGAATAGGCGTAGGAAATTTTATATGCATGGAGAGGTTATTTTGGACAGAAGGGAAGAAAACTCAGTGATGATCCAGGCACTATAAACACAATATCACACAGTCTGGTACTTACCCCAGTGTCTGTATTTTACCGTTCGGGTTCCTCAGAGCTGCCGACAGCAGTTTCACTCCTGAATCTCCCAGATTATTATTACCGAGGGTCAGAACTGTCAGTGAGCGGTTTGTACTGAGAGCAGAGGCGAGATCCCGGGCAGAAGAATATGAGAGATCGTTTTCAGACAGACTAGGATTCAGAAGGAGAAAAATAATGGAAATCGGGGTAAAACAGAGCGAGGGTAAAATTGGGCATGGGTGGGAACGCACTGGTTGTATTTTCCACACTCCGCCCGATATTAAGTTGCATCGACTTCAATAGATCTGTTAAGCATGGTCATAGCAGCCGGAAAATGCAATTTCACCTGTTTTCCTTCCGTGCCATGTCCATTTTCACCCCACTGTTTTATTAATATATTATTAATTTGCAGGAAAAATAAAAAATAAAATTATTTAAATTGAGAGATTACAAAGTGTTGCAGTACAGAGGGACCCGAGGGTCCTTGCATATGAAACACAAAAGCTTAGTATGCAGGTACAGCAAGTAATCTGGAAGGCAAATGGAATGTTGGCCTTTATTGCAAGTGGGATGGAATATAAAAGCAGTGAAGTCCTGCCACAACTGTACAGGGTATTGGTGAGACTACACCTAGAGTACTGCGTACAGTTTTGGTCTCATTATTTAACGAGGGATATTCTTGCATTGGAGGCAGTTCAGAAGGTTCATTAGGTTAATTCCTGAGATGAAGGGATTGACTTATGAAAGGTTGAGTAGGTTGGGCCTCTACTCATTGGGGTTTAGAAGAATGAGAGGTGATCTTATTGAAACATATAATACTGAGGGGGCTTGACAAAGTAGATGCTGAGAGGATGTTTCCACTCGTGGGGGAATCTAGAACTAAGGGGTGCAGTTTTAGAATAAGGGGTCGCCGATTTAGAACTGAGATGAGAAGGAATTTCTTCTCAAATGGTCGTAAATCTATGGAATTCTCTGCCCCAGAGAGCTGTGAAGGCTGTGTCATTGAATATATTTAAGCTGGAGATAGACAGATTTTTGAAAGATAATGGAGTGAAGGGTTATGGTGAGCGGACAGGGAAGTGGAGTGGAGTCCAAGATCAGATCAGCCATGATCTTATTAAATGGCCGACTCCTGCTCCTATTTTTCATGTTCTTTTTCCTGATACTAATAATAATTTACAGTAATTCATAACACTATTACTGATACTAATAATGTACATTGCTTCGTAACATTAGAACTGACAATAATGTACAGTGTTGCATAACACTAATGTTCAGTGTTTATTAATATCAGTAACACTATTACTGATACTAATATACAATGTTTATTAATAATACTATTACTGATACTAATAATGTTCAGTGTCAGTTATCCAGTTATTATAAACACAATCTGAGTCTGGTACTTACCGCAGTTTCTGTATTTTACAGTCCGGTTTCGTCAGAGCCGCAGACAACAGTTTCACTCCTGAATCTCCCAGTTTATTATTCTGCAGACTAAACACAAAGAGTGAGAAACACATTGAAAGAAAGATTAGCATTTGTATAGCGCTATTCACGACCACCGGACGTCTCAAAGAGCTTTACAGCCAATTAAGTACTTTTGGAATGTAGTCAATGTTGTAAACATTGGGTCAAACTCCGGACGTGATTCTAATTTTATCGCTCCCATATTACAGGAAACATGGAACCAAGATCCAGAAATCAATGCAGTTTATTGGCTCAAAATTAAACTCAGTGGGGATACTTTGAACTTTTGTCAACACTGTATAATGGACGATATTGGATCGACCGCCAATTATATACAGATTTTATGGGAATGGGGCGATTTTCCCCGAATTAAATGATAAAGCAGCGATTCCCTGTACATTATACTCTGTGCATTATATTCATCTGTATAATATCTCGGTGAGTTATAATGTAAAACGGTGCTAACTGCTGCTGCAAAATCCTTCCCCCAGGATTTTATGTAACAGAGAATTTATTCTGTCTCATTACAAGTTTTAAATATCCCTGTAATCCTAATTTATAGGGGAGTCTCTCATTTTTGACCTGTTAAACTGGCTCTACATTGAATTCAGATTCAAGTATTGCTATATTTTGAGGAATATCCTTGCACACTGAGCAGATTATCGGAAAATTCAGTGGTGTTCACTGGTGATTTTATCGGGAAACCTGCACTATGTGCGAAACCAGCCTGGCAAAAATTCCTCCTGGTTATCCTGTGTGTGTCTGTATCCTGTGACATAACCAGAAAATGGCGTAGCTTTGAAGTTTAAAACATCGACAGCATTCCTTATTTAATTAACAATTTGCAATAATTAGACATGAAGATGCCCCTTTACTTAATTTTCTAAATCCAAGATATTTTGCCCTCTAGTTGATCATACATCATAATATACAAGACTCATTTTCCCTCGTGATTTGTATACAGTTTACAATTGATATGGCAACTTATTTTAGAATTTTAATTATTTTTATTTGCAATGGTGTTGAACATGATCAGATATCTATTTTCTGCCGTCCATTGTCAATCCTTGTAACGGAACTTCCCACCATCATTTCCTTATCAAACTCTTTCAGTCGCTGGTAAGTATTGTAACATCACCACTTGCTAGAAAAGGCTCCATTCTCATTTTCCGCCTTGGAATTTTACCCTCGTCCTGTTATTTGTTTGTAATGTGTTTATCACCGTACTCCTCTTTGGTTTAACTGGAAGATTTTCTTTTATAACGAATCATTACTGTAGCCAATGACCAACAACAGAAATAACAGCGGTACAAATAAGTACATAGTTACCTCAACTCTTGGCATTTGTGCAGTACGGGTCCCAGCCGCTGGAGTCCTTCACACTAAATGTGGCAGTTCCACAGATCGAGGTCTTTTATTGTATCACAGAGTCCAATGACATGAGATAGGACCGCAGAGTCAATCGGGGTCAATGTCAATCCACTAAATCTAAGTGTTTCCACAGATCCCACTGTGGTCTGAGCGAGTGCTGTATTCTGAAACTCAAACAGGTAGTGGAATGTGTTCTGGATGTTCTTTTTACCAGTTTCACTCTCTGTGTTCCCAATCTGCCCTTCAACCTTTTCCTTCACCCAGTCAATCACTCGGCAGGTGGTTTGATGAAGAAATGGACCCAGAAACTCCTCTAGGGGCCGAGCTGAGAGTGGGGAGGAGAGACCAGCAACAAAACGGAGAAATATCTCAAATCACCCATCTTCCTTGCTGTGGGATTCACTGAGGAGTTTCAGAATGTCCCCGGGATCGGGAGTCAGGAATTGTGCGAGTGCGGCTACAAACTCTTGGATGGTGAGGTGCGGGAATGTGTACACCACACTCTGGGCAGAATCATCTCTCTCCAAAAGTTCCATCATGAACCCAGACAGGAACTGGGAAGGCTGTAGATTGAACTTGATCAAATCTTCATTTCTAAACACAATCTTCTTCTCAGAGACTGCTGTGAAGGCCATTTCACCGAGCTTCAGTAACACATCACGGGGGCTTTCAATCTCTCGGCCATGGTTTTTCAGAATGTTGTAAATATAGTAGGAATATAATTGGGTGATGGTCTTGGGAACAAGCTGCTGTTTCCTGTCTCTTTTTATAAAGAAGGGACCCAGTGCCAGACCGAGGATCCAGCAGTAGGAAGGGTTGTAACACATGGTGTACAGGATCTCGTTCTCCTCGTGTTTGAAAACTGCTGCTGCCACCGTCTGATCATCAAAAAACTTGTTGAAATATTCCTTCCGTTCTTCACCAACAAATCCCAGGATTTCAGCCCAGACACTGATCTCGGCCTTTTCCAATAAATGTAATGCAGTGGGGCGGCTGGTCACTAGCACTGAACATCCTGGGAGCAGCTTGTGCTGTATTAAACTGTACACAATGTCAGACACTTCACACCAGTCTTCGGGATCTGTGCACCTGTGCTGAGGTTCTGTATTTCTCAGATTGTCAGCAAAATCGCTACTGTCCTTGAATTCATCCAAACCATTGAATATAAACAGCAATCCCTCTGGGTTCTTCCAGAGCCCTCAGAATATTCCCAAAGTAAGGATACTGATCCAGTATCAGATTCCTCAGGTTTATTCTACAGTTAATAGCGTTCAAATCCCGGAATTTAAAACTGAAAACAAATTGAAAGTGTGGGTATATTTTCCCAGTAGCCCAGTCATGAACAATCTTTTGTACCAGTGTTGTTTTTCCAATCCCCGGGACTCCACTCACTGCTGCTGAACACCCAGAGACCCCGCTCACTGCTCCTGATCTCCCAGAATTGGGTCGACGGAACAAAGCTTTCATTTTCTGAAGAACACTGCCCATCTTGGAAAAACTGCTATGGAACAATTGATCAGTTCGGATTTTTTCCAATTCTCTCCTGAGATGTGTCTCTCTCCAATCTTCATGGTCTCGGCCTCTTGCCATCAGTTCATGTTCTACAAGTGTCCGATCTCGAACAGTAGAAATGACCGTTAGCTCAGCGTATCGATCAACCAGCTGGAAAATCTTAACCTTCTCCCTTATTAGGATAGTGTTCACAGAGCCTTTGATTCTGAGAGACTTCCTTATATACAAGTAAATCTATTAAAGGAACATCTACCGGGCCTGTTTATGTCTGAGTTTCACTTGTTTTCAGTTAAGTTGAGTCGAGATTTTGACAGTTTCTTGGAGGTTCCATCGAGATTGCTTATCCTCGATTCTGAGTAAAACGGATGCGGACATAGTGCCTCTTCAGTGAAGGACTTAACTGGCCAGAATAAGGTGAGCCTTTTGCTCGCAAAGGGTCTCTTTACTGTTGAACCGCATATGTAACCTGTTATCCACAGTGGAGGTACTGCAATCTACGAGACTCGACATTAAGAGCTAAAGTTATTTTTAATCATTTCCTTCTCGGCTTGAAGGCAGAAGGGATCTGATCCTGAAAATATCCGATCTGGAAACAGCCCGGGGAGATCTTCATTAGTATAAGGTAAAAGAGCGCTGTCGATCAAAAAAGAATCCTTAAAAGAGAGGATCAGAGTCCTTGAAAGAGAGGACCAGATATTGACCCGAAGCGTGGCAGTACGAGTATATGGCACCGAGGGAAGACATATCGTAGATAATATTGACCCGAAGCGTGGCAGTACGAGTATATGGCACCGAGGGAAGACATATCGTAGATAATATTGACCCGAAGCGTGGCAGTACGAGTGTACGGCGCCGAGGGAAGAGATATTTTAGATTTTAGATAAGTTAAGGACTCAGTCTATAGTGGCGTAAAACGCAGATTGAGAATTGACTATCTGTTTAGATCGATTTTAAAGTTACGATTTGTATACCCGCGTGGATGTTGTTTGTCTTAATTGTCCGTGTTATACTGTTGTGTTCAGTACTTTGTGCGATATTGTAATTAACGAAACGGGAAGAGTTACTAGGGAAAATTGTGATTTGGAAAAACAAGGATTGATTAAGAAAGGAAACAGTGACTGATTGATCAACTACAATTGGTTTGTGTCAACATATCTCACACACCCAGACTGAGCCCGAATTAAGAGCCTTTTCAGGCTACGTAACGGCCAGGAGAAGTGGGCGTAGAGAAAACGTTGACCGAAAGGATTGTGAGATCAGAAACTGGAAAATCTTAATCATCCAGAATGGGTGCCGGAGCAAGTAAACCACCACCAAAAGGTACACCAGCCTATTTCATGCTCCAGAATTGTGGTAAGTCTTCAAGTGACCACCTAAAAAATTGGGTAAGGTGGACTAAGGGTGAAAACAGGCCATTTCCACCTGATGGCTCATTTAACTTAGAACGAATAAGATGCCTAGAAGAGTGCCTTATGGACAGAGACCCAGGTAGAAGAGGTAAAAAGAAAGTAAATTGGTCGGCATTTGGAGATTGGAAAAGGGAAGCTGAGAAGCGACATGAAAAGGAGCCTGTTGATTAGCAAGCAATGTAATAAAGGGAGAAAACAGGTGGATGATCGAAAAGAGCAGGAGAATCGACCCAGGCACGGTAAAAATCCCTCTGTTATGGTTGTTAGGGAAACAAAGGAACATCCACCAAATGCCCCTAAAGGGGCGGGGGAAGATGATGATGAGGATGAGGATTGGGCTCCCTACGGCCGTCGACCGCCGCCATACGCTGCAGCACCCCAATCGGGCACTCTGGGCGAACATGCAGGTGCGGCTACCGAAGGAGTAGATCTGTCACAAGGAAATCAATACCATGATGGTCCCGCAGGGTGTATGCGAAGTCAGACTCGTGAACAAGGGGCCAGTGCCTCAGACACACCACAGACCACCTGAAAGTGATCATCTTGTGCCACGTACCCAGTATATTCGATGGTCAAGTTTTGCTAAAAGCATGGTTAAAGGACACTAAATTTGCTGAATTGGAAACAAAATTTACAGATTTTAAAACCCATCGTGAAGCTGCTAATGCAGACCCCAGCGAAACGCCAGAGGTGGGGTTCTGGGGGAGATGTTGGGAGGCCTTACATCAAATGTTCCCAAAGAAAACGAATTGGTCCAAAATTATGGAAACTACACAAAGAAAGGATGAGGATGTTGAGGATTATGTCGAAAGAATGCGAGAAATTATGATTCAATGTTCAGGCATGAAGGTAGAAGAATTAGACTCTCCCATGATTAGCGCCATTGTAAACGGACTACGACCCAAACTTAGAGATCCCTTTAAGTTAGTTTGTTACGGATGGCATCAGGAAAAACTACCCAAGGTTGTATCTATGTTAAAAGATATGCAGGATCGAAAGAGAGAATCTAAAACAAGGTCACAGTGTTTATGGAACAAGCAGTTCCAACAGCACCTTCCTACAGCCCTCCACAGGGTAGAGGACGAGGCAGAGGAGGAAATTTTAGGGGAAGGGGGAAGAGGAGGTGGAGGACGAGGGCCATATGACACCTGTTATGATTGTGGCCAGAAAGGACACTGGGCTAGAAATTGCCCGTCAAAACAGCAGCAACCAAATTATGGTCCATCCCCTCCACCTCCAGGACCGAACTCGTATGCGACCCAAGCTCAGGTACATGCTAGGCCTCAGACTAATTTCTCTGTACAAAATCCATTTGGGTCACAGAATCAAAATCAATCTGGCCAAAGATCAAATCCGTATAATAACCAATGACGCCCCATCCCGAATCCAAGTGCTACAAGTAAACAACTGCCCGTCGTTTCTTTAAATGCCATGGGAGAACCTGAGGTAAAAATAAAAATACAAGGAAAGGATATTCCATTCCTGGTGGATACTAGTGCCACCCATTTGGTCCTTTCGAGAGAAGATACACAGGGAATCCCCATCTCCACTAATCAAATCTCAGTGACTGGGCTATCTGGACACGCTCATCAAATGTTTTTCTCCAACCCTGTCAATGTACAATTTGAAGATTATGAAGATAGTCATTCATTCCTACTTTCTAATGAAGTTCCAGTAAATCTGTGTGGACGTGACCTATTATGCAAAATGAATGCCATGATCCTCTGTTCTCCAGCCGGTATGGAAGCTCAAGTTCCCATAGATAAATGTGGCGCATACCCACTACTTCAATCCACAACACCTATATTGTATGCCTGGAAAAGTTTGGATCCTACACTGAGTAAATCCCTATCCTATTTCGTTGGTTCATACTGGTGTGTGACAAGGTTAATCACAGACTACCTCAAATCACAAAGCTTGGGAAATTGGCACGAAACATTATACTGTACGGCATGTTATGATAAAACGGGATCAAACGCTGCGACACAAATCTTTTACCAACCATTCCTGCACCGAAAATATCGATTGATGATTGAACAAATTTTTATCGGACCCGAAGGAATAGCAGCAGGGGTAGAATTATCCCCTTACAGTCAAACCCTGTTCAAGGTTAAAAATAGCAGTCCACACTGCAGCCTAGTGGTTGCAGACGCATATAAACCCCAGGATTTAGGACTAATGGTTAAGAGAATGCAAGAAACTCCAGTACAAAAGAAGTGGCACACACTTAATGGAACACTGGGGCAGCACAAAGAAGGGAAGGCTATCTGGTCAAGTTGAATAGTAAAATATATTTCGATGCTATCTTAGAAAAAAAGATACTTCCGGTTACTAGCTTCCCATTGCAACAAGAAACAGCAGAACTTCTTGCTAAAGTCCCAGAAAACCTATGGGCTACACACCCTAATGATATGCTTACTGCAAAGCCCTATAAAGTAACGATCAACTCAGCTGTGCAACTTCCCAAGAAACCCCAGTATCCTTTTTCTCCAGCCGCAGAACAGGATATCGAGCCAGTCATTACATTTCTGCTAGCTCAGGGAATAATAGTTCCAACTAGAAGTCCTTGTAACACACCGATTGTTCTGGTTCAAAAGTCCAATAGCAACAAATGGAGGTTTGTCCAAGACCTCCGAGCTGTGAATGAATCTGTATTTCCAACTTATCCGGTGGTGCCTAATCCTGCGACTATACTTACCAGTATTCCGGCAGATTCCACGTATTATACGGTGGTTGATCTATGTGCACCATTTTTCTCAATACCCATTCACCCAGAGTCCCAATTCCTGTTTGCCGTCACGTATAAAGGACGCTGATATACGTGGACAAGACTCCCACAGGGATTTACCGAAAGCCCTACTATATTTTTGCAATGCTTAAAGAAGGATCTGGAAGACGTGATTTTACTGGCAGGCTCCACACTTGTGCAGTATGTTGATGATTTACTGCTCGCCTCACCCTCCAAGTTAGCCTACGAAACAGACTCTCTGGCATTATTAAAAGCCTTAGCCTTGAAAGGACACAAGGTATCAAAGGCGAAGTTACAATTTGTCTCAGAAAGGGTTCAGTATCTGGGACACGAATTGGTCAGAGATGAGACAATTGACACAAGACCGAGTAAAAGCAATCTGGTCTGCTCCTCTGCCATTAACCAAGAGAGAAATAAAACATTTCCTCGGCATGTCAGGATATTGCCGACAATGGATTTAAATTATTCTGAAATCGTTAGGCCATTGTTAGACATGTCCATGCCCTCGCTACCGGAAAAGTTGGTGTGGAATAAAGAATCCCAGACTGCTTTCCAGAATCTCAAACAATCCCTCACGTCAGCGCCAGTCTTAGGGTTACCGGATTACACTAAACCATTCAACTTATTTGTCCATCACAAGTTGGGGTTTGCACAATCTGTTCTGACTCAGTTACATGGGGACAGGCAGCGACCGGTAGCGTATTTCAGTACCCAGCTAGATCCGGTGGCACGTGGACTACCAGGATATCTTCCCTCTTTGGCAGCAGCTTATTATGCTGTACAACAGGCTCAGACAATAACTCTAAATCATCGGACTATTTTGTAAATCCCACACTCTGTCGAGATTTTACTCACGAAATGTGCCACGCAACACTTAACTTCTGCAAGAACCACTAAATATGAAGTTGAACTGTTATCAAATCCAAACTTTACCATTAAAAGATGTATTACCTTAAATCCAGCCACCTTACTCCCCATGGAAGAAGACGGCGAACCCCATTCATGTGAAATGGTAACCGAATTAGTAACTAAACCACGTATTGACTTAACAGATATGCCAATATGTAACCCTGATCTCGTGTACTATGTGGATGGATCAGCCTTGCGAAATGATAAAGGCCTGCCTAAAGCAGCCTATGCAGTTGTAACCCAGTTTGAGGGTGTTGAAACCGCCTCTCTCCCAGATTCTTTTTCAGCCCAACAAGCTGAATTATTTGCATTAGCTCGGGCCTGTATTCTGGCTGAAGGACAAACAGTTAATATCTACACTGACTCCAGGTATGCTTTTGGGGTAACTCATGACTATGGACAAATTTGGAAGATTCGCGGATACCTAACTTCTTCAGGAACCACCATTAAAAATGCAGAATAAGTTGAAAATCTTCTGCGAGCCATTCAATGTCCCTTAAAACTTGCCATTATCAAATGCCAGGCACATACAGGCCAGTTGAATGAAATAGCACTTGGAAATGACAGAGCTGATAATGCAGCTAAGGCAGCCGCGCTGTCAGAAAAGGGGTTGCAGGTGTCATTGTTTCCACTAAGAAAAAATAATTGTCCAGATCCGCCACCCACTATTAATGATGTGCTGGCCTTTCAGTCACAGGCCAAAATGGAGGAGGTGTTGACCTGGACAAATGCTCAATGTTATAAAAATTCAGAAGAGATGTGGGTTCACCATGACGGCCGTATGGTAGTGCCCAAATCCTTACTCCCATGGATTGCCCGATGTGTTCATACATTCACACATGCGGGAAAAGGGGGGATGGCAGATTACATTTTGGCAACTTGGTATGCACCAGGTATTTCGGCAATTGCAAAACAAATCTGTGAAAACTGTGTTACCTGTCAGACAATGAATCCAGGTAAAACAGAAAAAGTAGAATCTGCCTCCCACCCAAATCCAACGGGGCTTTTTGTAGTTACAGATGGATTTTATTGAATTACCTA
Organism: Pristiophorus japonicus; assembly: GCF_044704955.1. Classification (NCBI taxonomy): domain Eukaryota; kingdom Metazoa; phylum Chordata; class Chondrichthyes; family Pristiophoridae; genus Pristiophorus; species Pristiophorus japonicus. The sequence continues at coordinate 57,652,622 of NC_091995.1, forward strand.
TGTGTATGGATTTAAGTGTGTATTAGTTATTGTAGATGTGTTCTCTACATGGATTGAAGCCTTTCCTTGTAAAAAGGCCGATGCCACTACTGTCGCTAAATTTTTGTTTAAAGAAATCATACTGCGCTTCGGAATTCCAGCTAAGCTTTCCAGTGACAATGGATCACATTTTACGGGAACTGTTATAAAAGAAATGTGTAAAGCATTACAGATCAACCAATGTTTTCATTGCAGTTACCATCCGCAATCAGATGGACTTGTTGAAAGATATAATGGAATGCTTAAAAATAAGCTGGCGAAACTGTGTAATGACACTGGACTAAAATGGATAGAACTGCTGCCCTTAGCCTTGATAATAATGCGATCTGCAACTAACAGAACAACAGGCTTGTCACCGCAAGAGATAGTTATGTTACGTCCCCAACGACTACCTTTTACTGCACCGTTTACTGCAAAACAAATGGACATTCATAAAATGGAAGAAAATGTGAATTATTGTATTGCGCTAACCAAATGTATTTCCAGCTTTCATTCACAGGAGAATTCAAAAGAAGCCCAAGTCAAACCAGCAGAAGGGAAGTGTCATAATCTGGAGCCCAAACATTTCATTTACATCAAAACTTTTAAAAGAAAAAGCAGCCTACAACCAAGATTTGAAGGACCATACCAGGTCTTGCTGACAACTAATACTGCAATAAAGATAAAAGACCAACATGGATCCATGCGTCCCATTGCAAAAGAGCACCCGACAAAAAGGAATGACTGGGGGACTGAATGGACTATGGGGACTGATCGTATTCTTACTGATAATCTCAGACCTATACCTTTTGTTCGTATTAGTTGAGTGCTGCTGCGACAGATCGGGAAAAACAACATTACCAACCGAGACCACGGTTAGGGCTATGGTAGCAACAACTACTAAAGACTCACGTAACAAAATGGAAAACAAAAGAATGTGCAAGATTAGAATGGATTAAGTTGTCCTTATAAAAGGACAAAAGGAGGGAATGTGGAAATTTACTTTTAAAGTTACATTTTCTGTTAAATGTACCCTTTTGTAATAAAACAAAATGGAGTCTCAGTTCTCCCAGAAGTCCCTACAGCAGACAGCCTGCCTCTGTATAAACATGTTAACCCTGATTGATAGCCAATTAATTTAGAAGCTTGGGAGCCATCTGTGTGAGCAAGGGAACCTTGAACAGATCCTCCCTAACAGAAAGAGCACCCTTTTTGTTTTTAGTCTTATACTCCCAAGTAGGATCTGTCGTAATGATGAATCTTAGAAGTTCCAGATAAAGGCTGTATAGATAAGTAGGAAAGTGAGACCAGGATGAAAGGTTAATCAAGTGATTGAAGAACTCCTTATCTGTATTTGCTGACCGCAAGAGCAGAACTGATACATGTGATGGAACCATTACTTCTTTGTCTGTTTTCTGTATAAAGCTAGTGTGTTTTTGTATTACTGTTAGAAGTCTTCGCAGAGCCTTTGATTCTGAGAGACTTTTCCTTGTATACAAGTAAATCTACTAAAGGAACATCTACCGGGCCTGTTTATGTCTGAGTTTCACTTGTTTTCAGTTAAGTTGAGAGTCGAGATTTCGACAAAGTCAGGGTGATATTTTTCACCCGGAGGATAAGAGAGCGGGGGATTAGTTACCAGGGAAGGACACTAAAGGGACAGTGCAAGTGGGATCCAGAGATCATTGAACATGTTTCTGTGGATACACTGGGAGGAGGGGTAGGTGGTTCATCTCTATAACAGGCACAGGCTTATTGGGGCCAAATGGCCTTTTTTTGTCCAGAAACATTCTCCAGTTAGATTGAGTTTCAGAATATTGAATCAGATTTTCAGTTATTTTACACATACAGTAAATTGTGTTTTATAGCAGTCCTGTCCAATCTGAAATAGAACTACTGCCCACTTCACAGAGTATAACGTTAGAGCAGAAATTATTCATAGTTTATTTGAACTGTTCCATCAATAATTACATTCTCTTGTTTAACTTTGATATGAGTTTTCTATACTGCAGGACTGGAAATTTAAAAATATGTTTCCGTTAGTCAATAATTGTCCGCATGGCTGACATAAGACTCCCAAAGCAAGCGCTCTATTCGGAACTCCTACACGGCAGGTGATCCCCTGGTGGGCAAAGGAAACATTTCACAGACACCCACAAAGCCTCCTTGATAAAGTTCAACATCCTCATCGACAGCTGAGAATCCCTGGCCAAAGACCGCCCTAAGTGGAGGAAGAGCATCCGGGAGTTTGCTGAGCGCTTCGAGTCCCGTCGCCGAAAGCATACAGAAAACAAGTGCAGGCAGTGGAAGGTGCGTGCTACAAACCAGACTCTCCATCCACCCATCCCTTCAGAGACTGTAATTCCCGTATTAGACTGTACACTCACCTGAGAACTCACTTTTAGAGTGGAAGCAAGTCATCCTCGATTTCGAGGGACGGCCTATGATGAAATGGGTCTAAATGGGCCTCTGAATTAAATGAGTATTCTTTGAATTAACAGGTTCCTTGGTGCACAGTTTAACTGTTTCACTGCCAGTGCGAAATGGGCCAATAACCTTCTAGTCACCCTGAACAATGGGACAGAAATTTTGGCCTCCCGAGTCCGTACGGACCCAAGAAGACATCGCAAAAGACGATTTTCAGCGCACAATGCCCATGCACTGAAAACTGGCTTTTCCAAACTGTCAAGGTGGAGCTAGACAGATCTTCCGTATGTCAGCAGCCAGGACATTTGCATGGGCAAGATTGTGGTATTTACCCATATCTTACGCAGCAAATGTCCTCAAAACTCTTGCGCCTGATAAAAGCAGGCACATAGCCTACTTTTACAGGCGTAAGAGTTTTAAAACACACTTAAAACATAAAAAATATAATTTGACATTTTTTTTAAGCATAACTTAAAATATTTTAAAAAATCAAAATATATATATTTAATAATACATAAGTAACTCATTTAAATTAATGTTAAATATATAGTGTATTTTTTCTACTTTTTATTAATGTGTGTGTTTGTGAAGGTTTCTCATTCATAATAATGGGAACTCCAACTTAGAGTTCCCATTATAATGAATGAGAACGTACTTTACCCGATTGGCTGCCCACAGCCATGTGACTGCAGCTCCAGCCCTGCGCACGTCCTGCAATGCGCAGTCAGTGGAAGCCTCAGGACTGAGGACTGGGAACTCGCATGGGCACAGCAGCTTCAGGTAAGTGCGCATCTTTATGTTTTTATCCGATCGCCCGCGGGAAGGAGCCGACCGGGATTTCTAGGCTATTATGTTCATATTTCTACACTGAGTAATGTTCTAAGAACATAAGAAATAGGAGCAGGAGTAGGCTATACGGCCACTCAAACCTGCTCCGTCATTCAATAAGATCATGGCTAATCATCAACTTCAACTCCACTTTCCTGCCCGATCTCTTATATCCCCTGATTCCCCTTGTCTCCAAAAATCTATCTACCTCAGCCTTAAATAAACTCAGAAACTCAGCATTCACAGCCCTCTGGAGGAAGAGAATTCCAAAGATTCACAACCCTCTGAGTGAAGAAATTGCTTCTTATCTCTGTCTTAAATGGCCTTCCCCTTATCCTGAGACTGGGACCCCCTAGTTCCAAACATTCCTGCCAGGAGAAACAAACTCTCAGCATTTACCCTGTCAATCCCCTTCAGAATCTTGTATGCTTCAATGAGATCACCTCTCATGCTTCTAAACTCCACAGAATATAGGTCTATTCTACACAATCTTTCATTATACGACGGCCCTCTCATCCCAGGAATCAGCTAGTGAACCTCCATTGTACCGCCTCCAAGACAAGTATATCCTTCCTTAGATAAGGGGACCAAAATTGTGCAAAGTACTCCAGGTGTGGTCTCACAAGGCTCTGTACAATTGTAGCATGACTTCCTTACGCTTATACTCCAACCTCTGAGCAATAAAGGACAACATTCCATTTGCCTTCCTTATTGCTTGTTGTACCTACATGCTAGCTTTTTATTTCTTGCACAAGGACACCCAAATCTCTCTGAACACCAGAGAGTGGTTAGTTCTGTTGTGCAAATATCTTCTTTGACAGCTGTGTATCATTCTGTGCTGTGTAATTATACCACCTTACAGTTAGTTCTGTGCACAGTTCTCGTCTCCACAATATAAACATGACAGTAGCAATGGACAAGGTGCAGAAAGATTTGCAAGGATGATAACAGCACTGAGAGGGACTTAATAATGGTGTTTAATATAATGAATGAAGTTTGATAGGGTAGATAAATAAAGGTAGTCCCCAATAAATCCAATAGATAATTCAGGAGAAACTTCTTTACCAAGAGAGTGGTTAGAATGTGGAACTCACTACTATGAGGAGTAGTTGAGGTGAATGGATTAGATGCATTTAAAGGGAAAGCTAGATAAATACATGAGGAAGAAACGAATAGGAGGATATGCTGCTTGGTTTAAATGAAGAGGGCTGGGAGGAGGCGCATGTGGAGACCAGTTGGGATAAATGGCCTGTTTCTGTGCTACAGACTATGGGCTGGATTTTAACACCCAAAAAGGTAGGTTGAGGTTGGGTAAAAGGCTAAAAAAAAAAATGTACATTTCAAACCTAACCCCAACCAGTCCACTTCTGGGTTTAATAGAGGCGGGACAAGGGGTGGGCAGCCAATCCGTTCCTACGAGGCAGGTTGGCAATTTAAATATTTTAATTAGGCTGGCAGCCTCTGGTGAAACATATAGCATGCAAGGTTTCCCAGGAAACGGGAAACCCGGCAGCTGCAGGGAGGCGAGGATAGCACTGGGGAATAGATAATTGTCTTTACATCACTCCTTGTGGGCCAGAGGAGCAGGAGTGCTTCCCACCCGGCCTCCTAAATATACAAAGGATCGGGACCCCCCCCACCCCCCGGGTCATGGATCGTAACTACCTGGTGCTGAGATCTGCTCCAGAGTGATCACCACCCGACTGAAGCCAAGCCTGTCAATCATGCTGACTATCGGGGAAACTATCAAGGACAAAGACACCGCTGGGGAGTTAAGACGTCAGCATATGGGGAGTTCTGGACTTCTCCGAAACAGCCCCCCGCGCCCCCCCCCCCAACCCCATGCAACCTACCCGTTAAAATCCAGACCTGCAAATTCTACTTACTTATTTGTACATCTCTCCACCACTTTTCCAACAGTTTACAGGCTAGAGCTCGAGGGGCACTGAAAACCCAGTATCTGCTGCTCAAGGTGCTGAGCTTTTCTTGTGAGTAGAGGGCTCATGCCATGAGAGTATTGGGTTTCACAGCGTATCTGTATCCACCCGGTGTGTATGGGGTTTCACAGTGTATCAGGTTCCTGCCAGATGTGTATGGGGTTTCACAATGTGTCAGGATCCTGCCAGGTGTGTATGGGGTTTCAGTGTATCAGGATCCTGCCAGGTGTGTATGGGGTTTCACAGTGTATCAGGATCCTGCCAAGGATAGGCACCAATACAGCATCTGCACATTTACCAACAATTCAAAAATCGAAGATAATTGTAACTTGAATTTCTAGAAAATAGTTGAGGATTGATGTGAAATCCAAAGGACGTTTAATCCTGTTTCCTCAGCTTTTGAACTTCTGATTCCCGGATTCTGGCCACCTCTAAACAATCGGCTACAGTCAAATATTCTGATCCTCAGCAGTGAAATACACGAGTTGAAATCTCCATTTTATCGCTTACCTTTCAGGTGGCTGGGTATTTCGGATAAACCTCGTGCAATGTTCATGTAATCAGATGCATCAGAACCTGTTTAAATTAATTATATTTCATGAAATCAGATCTGTGCAATATTATTTTAAAATCTGCAGTGTTTGAACCTGAAATTGAATTCAGTGTATGACTTTACCGTACCGAATTCCTGTATTTCTTTCAGAATGTTGTTCAACTTTGGTAACCTGTGGCGCATTCTCACTAAGGATTCCCACATAACCCTTCGGGCTGGAGAGCCTTTCTCCATCACCAGATTTAGGAGAAGTTTGGAACTGTCTGCCCGGTTGCCCTTCTCCGCGAGCTCACTGACTTTCTGTAAAGAACAGCAATGAATGTACTGAGGGGCGGAATGGAAGTGAAACACTGAGAAAGTTTATCTGGTCATTATCACATTGCTGTTTGTGGGAGATGCTGTGCGCAAGTTGACTGCCGCATTCCTCACATTACAACAGTGACAACACAGCAAAAGTACTTCATTGACTGTAAAGCGCTTTGAGATGACTGATGGTCGTGAAAGGCGCTATAGAAATGCAAGTCTTTCTATCTTTCATCTTGATTCAACTATTAATGGGAAATAGAGATAAAAGTAAAAGAGAAATCAGAAATATTGTTCTCAGAGTGAAGAATCACTGGGAATTCGCAGTAGTTTTAATGGGATTAGTATTCTCTATCCATGATTGTCCAACATGACATCAGATTACTGATTGACAATATGATTCACTTGTTTCTCACAGTCACTTCCTGCTGTCATACTTTATGATTTACTGAAAAATAAAACAGTAGCAAATCAGAACTCCAGTGTCAGGGAAGGGACGATTCTGAAGTGAGGAAAACAGCTAGAAAACTGTCGGAGAAATTACACCGACTAATCGAAACAATCACTGCTGATTTATCGGTCAGGAGAATTGACCAATTATAACAATGATGATAAATCCAATTACGTGTTTCCTCGATAACTGAAATGTCAGGCACTCAATGTTTTGTTTACTTGCTGCCGGTATGAAACCTCAGTAACCGGGAGCACGTGTCCAGCAATGGATAGTCAGGATTTCCATCAACAACTTACATTTATACAAGGCTTTTAACATAGAACATCGTTCCAGGGTGTTTCACAGAGGCGGAAGCATACAATGAACCCGAGACAAAGCAGGATAAATTAGCAGAGGTGGCCAGAAGTGAGAAGAAAAGTTAGGTTTAAGGAGGAGAGGCAGAGGGGATGATGGAGTAAATGCTGTGGAGCCCAAGACAACTGAACCCTCGGCCACCAGTGGTGGTGTGAAGAAGGGGGTGCAAAAGAGGTCAGGGACAGAGCAACGGAGAGGTGCAGTGGCACGGGAGGTCATAGGGCTGGAGGAGCTTACAGAGATAGTGAAGGTCAATGTCATTAAGTTATTTAAAGAGCAGAATGGGAATTTTAATATGAAGGCTTTCGAGGACTGGGAGCCATTAAGCGTGAGTGAGCACACGCGTGATATCTGAATGAAAGCAGGGCATCAGCAGGATTTTGGAGTAGCTGAAGATTACAGAAGTGGCAAGTTGAGAGACCGGCCAGGAGAGCATTGGATCAGTCAGGTGTGGACGTAACAAAGGCAAGATTGAGTTTTCAGCAGGAGATGGGCAGAGGCAGGGGTGCGGCACTGTTACTGAGATAGAAGTAGGGGATGTTTGTGATGGCGAGTATACGGAATTGGGAGTTCAGCTTGAGGTTGGACACAGAGATTGCGGACACACTGCCTCAGTATCAGACAGGGGAATAAAATCAAGTGACGAGGAGACGGAGTTTGTGCTGGGAATAGCAGCCTATAACAATAGCAACAACTTGTATTTATATAGCGCCTTTAACGTAGTGAAACGTCCCAAGGCATTTCACAGGAGTGTTACGAGACCAAAATTTGGCACTGTTACATATTAATGCTTGGGGGGTCACCAAACACCAGAGGGCACCGCGGTCAGAGGTCATCGGGTCGTACACATGTGGCGTGTGTGCTTGGTCACCTGTATATAAGCTGGGTGTCTGTCATGCAGGCACTCTTGGGCTGGAATAAAGATGGATCAGGTTGCACCTGAGTGAGTTTACAGTAACCAGACACTTGAGTCATTACAATTGGCAACAAGGTAACTTAAGAACCTTCGCATGCACAATGGGCACGGTTGGAATCCTGGAGAGATTTGTGGAGGGTGAGGATTGGGCGGATTTTGTCGAACGCCTGGATCAGTATTTTGTGGCCAACGGCATGAAGGCAGAGGCCTATGCAGTTAAGCATATGGCAGTTCTCCTCACCGTTTGTGGTCTGAAAATTTACGGCCTCATGAAGAATCTTCTCTCGCCTATACGTCCGCTGGAAGAAGGGTACGAGGAATTGTGTACGTTGGTGGGTAACCATCTGAAGCCACAAGAGGGGATCATATCACGCTACCGTTTTTACATGCATGTTCATGCTGAGGGCCAGGTCGTGTCGGGATTTGTCGCGGACCTGCGACATCTTGCTGAGCCATGTAAGTTTGGGAACATGCTGGAAGACATGCTGTGTGATGTCTTCGTGATAGGCATCAGCCATGATGCAATCCTCAGGAAGCTGTTGGCTGCAGAGACACTGGATTTGAAAAAGGCCATCGCAACTGCCCAGGCATGCATGATGACAGATGATAATTTGAGGCAGATATCGATGAGTCGGAATTCCACGGCAAGTACTGTAAACAAGATGGCGTCGTTTTTGGGCAGAGCTTCTTACGCTAAACCTGCCGCTGCTCAGAGCCCGCCAACTGGTTCGACCAGATTTCATCCTGTTGGTGTTGTGCGGGCAACCATTGGCCTCATCAGTGTCGGTTTAGACAATACTCATGCAATGGATGTTCGAAAGTGGGGTATCTTCACAGGTTGTGCCCACAACGGAGCAAGCGTGTTGCGGCTCACCATGTGGTTGATGAGGACCAGTTCAGTGATGGCCCGGATACACAACCCGAGGAGGAAGTGAATGGATTGTATTCGTTCCTGAGCAAGAGCCAGCCGATAGTCGTTAATGTGAAGCTGAATGGCGTGCCTAGATCAATGGAGCTGGACACGGGTGCGAGCCAGTCGATAATGAGCCAAAGGACATTCGACAAGCTGTGGGACACTAAGGCTGCGAAACCGAAACAGAGTCCAGTCAATGCCAGGTTGCGTACTTACACTAAGGAACTCATACTGGTGCAGCAATCGAGGTGTCATATGATGGTGTGGTTCACGAGCTACCATTATGGATCATCCCAGGTAATGGTCCAATACTGTTCGGCAGGAATTGGCTCGAGAAAATCAAGCTGAACTGGAATGATGTGAAGATGTTGTCCTCAATGGATGATACTTCGTGTGCTCAAGTATTGAAAAAGTTTCCTTCCTTGTTTGAACTGGGCATTAGTAATTTTACAGGAGCCAAGGTGCAGATTCACCTGGACTCCAATGCAAGGCCGTCTATCACAAAGCTCGGTCTGCTCCGTACATGAGGAGGGAGAAGATTGAAATTGAGCTCGACAGACTCAAGCGTGAAGGGATCATATCACTGGTCGAGTTTAACGAGTGGGCTAGTCCCATTGTACCTGTGTTGAAGAGTGATGGCACTGTTAGGATTTGTGGAGACTACAAGGTTATGTTTAACCGACTTTCGAAACAGGATCAGTATCTGTTACTGAGGGCTGATGACCTGTTCGCCATGCTAGCTGGTGGAAAGTCGTTCACGAAACTGGATCTGACGTTGGCCTATATGACCCAGGAGCTTGTCGACACTTCGAAGAAACAACTGCATCAACACCCAAAAAGGACTGTTCCTCTACAACAGGTGTCTTTTTGGGATTTGTTCGGCTGCAGCCATATTTCAGAGGAATATGGAGAGTTTACTGAAGTCCATTCCTAAAACTGTCGCGTTTCAAGATGACATTCTGGTCACAGCACGACACTGCTGAACATCTGAACAATGTTGAAGAAGTCCTACAGCGTCTGGACAAAGTGGGACTCTGGCTGAAACGCTCGAAGTGTGTATTCATGGCACCTGAAGTCGAATTTCTCGGGAGGAAGATTGCTGCTGATGGCATCAAGCCCACTGATTCGAAAACCGAGGCCATCAAAAATGCACCCAGACCTCAGAATGTGACGGAGCTGCATTTGTTTCTTGGGCTACTCAACTACTTTGGTAATTTCTTATCCAGATTGAGCACTTTACTAGAGCCACTGCATGTGTTACTAAGAAAAGGCGACAACTGGGTCTGGGGTGCGTCTCAAGATAGAGCCTTTGAGAAAGCCAAGAATCTGCTATGTTCAAACAAGTTGCTTGCTCATTATGATCCATGTAAGCGTCTTGTATTGGCCTGTGATGCTTCATCATATGGGGTTGGCTGTATGCTCCAACAAGCAAATGAATCGGGCAAGCTACAACCTGTTGCCTATGCTTCGAGAAATCTGTCTAAAGCGGAAAGAGCTTACAGTATGGTAGAGAAAGAAGCTTTGGCCTGTGTATAAGGGGCATAAAAAAAATGCACCAGTACCTATTTGGTCTTCGTTTTGAACTAGAAACGGATCACAAGCCACTCATTTCATTGTATGTGGAAAACAAAGGTATTAATACCAATGCATCGTCCCATATTCAAAGGTGGGCGCTGACATTGTCTGCCTATGATTATATCATTCATCATAGACCTGGTACTGAGAATTGTGCCGATGCACTGAATCGTCTGCCCTTACCCACAACTGAGATGGAGACACCTCAACCTGCAGATCTACTGTTAGTAATGGATGCTTTTGAGAGTGAAGGAACCCCTGTCACTGCTCAACAAGTTAGGATCTGGACCAGCCATGACCCTATTTTATCGGTTGTGAAATGGTGTGTACTCGGTGGTGATTGGTCTGCTATACCTATGGAGATGCGTGAGGAGAGCAAACCTTATAACCGCCGTAAGGATGAGCTGTCCATTCAGTCAGACGGTTTACTGTGGGGTAATCGTGTAATCATTCCTAAAAAAAAGGTCGAGAAAAATTTGTACATGAACTTCATAGCACTCATCCTGGTATTGTCATGATGAAGTCCATTGTTAGGTCTCATGTATGGTGGCCTGGAATTGACTCTGATCTGGAATCATGCGTGCATCAGTGCCACACTTGCATGCAGCTAAGTAAAGTACCAGCGGAATCTCCGCTGAGTCTTTAGTCGTGGCCACCTAAACCATGGTCGAGGATCCACACTGATTTTGCGGGCCCGTTCCTAGGAAAGATGTTTTTTGTCATAGTAGATGCATATTCTAAGTGGATAGTGGTACACTCACAATAAAAGGATGAAACTGAGTACTGTGTACAATGAGCAAGTGTGACCTTAGCTCCTTTAATAAGACTCCAGAGTGCAGGTATCTCGTGGGTGGCCTGCTTATATGCTGGGAGCCCTTGGGACTCCAACAGGTGGGCCCTCTGGTGGTCAGGTGTCATGCAGGTTACAAGGGGTTCAATACATAACATCACTCCCCCATGAACTCAACAGTACACTTATTTACAAGGCGAGACGATCTGGGGTTTTTCGCTCCCTTGTCGATCGTCTCGGTACAAATGCGGGTGTGGGTGAGTTGGTCAGTTCTTCACCGGGCTGCTGGGGATGATGAATTCGGCTTCGTGGTCACCCATGATGTCAGCTGCCACTTGTGTGTGTGTTGGAGAGTCAAAGTTGGTGGTGTCTTCTTCGCGTTGTTCGTAGTTGTTGGTGAACAGCAATTTGATTTGGTCCAAGTGTTTTCTACGCGTTTGTCCATTGGCCAATTTGACCTGAAACACCCTACTCCCCTCTTTGGCTATGACCGTGCCAGCGAACCATTTGGGACCATGTCCATAATTGAGCACAAACACAGGATCATTGATCTCAATATCACGTGACAAATTTGCACGGTCATGGTACACACTTTGTTGATGCCGCTTGCCCTCCACGTGATCATGGAGATCAGGGTGGACAAGAGAGCCTTGTTTTTAGCGCCCTTTTCATGAGCAACTCGGCTGGGGGAACCCCGGTGAGTGAGTGGGGTCTGGTGTGGTAGCTGAGCAGCACTCAGGACAGCTGGGTCTGTAGGTTGCCTTCCGACACTCGTTTCAAGCTTTGCTTGATGGTCTGAACTGCCTGACCGTTGGATGTGGGCTTGAACGGGGCAGATGTGATGTGTTTGATCCCATTGTGGGTCATGAATTATTTGAATTCAGCACAGGTGAAGCACGGCCCTTGGTTGCTGACTAGGACATCAGTCAAGCCATGCGTGGCAAACATAGCTCGTAGGCTTTCAATAGTGGCCTTGGACGTGCTTACAGACATTATTGCACATTCAATCCATTTTGAGTAAGCGTCCACGACAACCAAAAACATTTTGCCTAGAAATGGGCCCGCATAGTCCACGTGGATCCTTGATCACAGTTTGGAGGGCCATGACCACAAACTTAATGTCTCTCTGGGTGCATTGCTTAGCTGAGAGCAAGTGTTGCACTGGCGCACGCATGACTCTAAATCTGAATCGATGCCAGGCCACCACACATGGGATCTGGCTATGGCTTTCATCATTACAATGCCTGGGTGGGTGCTGTGCAGTTCACATATGAACTTGTCTCTGCCTTTCTTGGGCAGGACCACGCGATTGCCCCACAACAGACAGTCTGCCTGCAGGGACAACTCGTCTTTGCGTCTGTGGAACGGCTAAATCGCCTCCTGCATCTCCGCTGGGACACTGGACCAGCTCTCATGGAGGACACAGTTTTTTACCAAGGACAGTAAAGGATCCTGGCTGGTCCAGGTCCTGATCTGGCGGGCCGTAACGGGGGACTTCTCGTTCTCGATTGCCTCCACGACCATGAACAAGTCCACTGGCTGTGCCATTTCCACCCCGGTGGTGGGTTATGGCAGCCGACAGAGCATCTGCGCAGTTGTGTGTGCCCGGTCTGTGGCAGATTACATAGTTGTATGCCGACAGCGTGAGCGCCCATCTGTGGATGCGGGCAGAGGCATTGGTCAGTTTCAAGCTCAAACTTGAAGCAAAATATGTACTGGTGCATTTTTTTCACCCTGTAAACGCACGCCAGAGCCTCTTTTTCAAACAAGCGGTAAGCCCTTTCGGCCTTGGACAAACTCCTGGACGCATAAACGACCGGTTACAACATCCCCGATTCGTTAGCCTGTTGTAACACACACCTGACCCCAATGACGACGCATCGCAAGCTAGCGCTAATTGTTTACAAGGGTTATACAGGACAAGCAGTTTGTTTGAACACAACAGATTTCTGGCTTTCTTAAAGGCCGCCTCGTGAATTCCCCCATACCCAGTCGTCTACCTTGCGCAGTAGCGCATGTAGGGATTCTAGCAGGGTGCTTAACCCAGGTAGAAAATGAGCAAAATAGTTAAGCAGTCCCAGGAACAACCGCAGCTCCGTCACGTTCTGTGGTCTTGGCGCGTTCTTGATGGCCGTCTTGGTGTCGATGGGTCTGATGCCGTGTGCTGCGATTTTTCTTCCCAAGAACTCGACGTCTTGCGACAGGAAAACACACTTCGAGTGTTTCAAACTGAGCCCCACGCGATCCAACCGACTAAGAACCTCTTCCAGATTCCTCAGGTGCTCAATAGTGTTCCGACCTGTAACCAGTATGTCGTCCTTGAAAACCACGGTGCAAGGAACCGACTTTAGCAGGCTCTCCATGTTCCACTGGAAGATAGCCTCGGCCGACCGAATCCCGAATGGGCACCGGTTATAGATGAACAGACCTTTGTGCGTGTTGATGCAGGTGAGGCCTTTCGAAGACTCTTCCAGCTCCTGCGTCATGTAGGCCAAGGTCAGGTCCAGCTTGGTGAACGTCTTCGCTCCAGCCAGGGTCGCAAATAGGTCGTCTGACTTGGGTAGCCGGTACTGGTCCTGCAGCAAAAAATGGTTAATCGCTACTTTATAGACCCCACAAATTCTAACCGTGCCGTTCTCTTTAAGGACAATCGGACTAGCCCAGTCGTTGAATTCCACCGGTGCGATGATGCCTTCTAGCTGCAGCCTGTCCAGCTCAATTTCCACTTTTTCATGCATCATGTACGGTACCACCCGTGCCTTGTGGTGGATGGGTCGCGTACCAGGAATCAAATGGATCTGCACTTTCGCCCCTGAGAAGCTTTCAATGCCTGGCTCAAACAACGATGGGAACTTGCTCAGAACCTGGGCACTTGAGGCGTTGTCAACAGACGAAAGCGCTCGGATGTCGTCCCAGTTCCAGTGGATTTTTCCCAGCCAGCTTCTGCCAAACAACATGGGACCATCCCCTGACACAGTCCACAGCGGGAGTTCGTGTACTGCTCTGTCATAGGAGACTTTGACTTCTGCACTGCCAATTACAGGGATTAGTTCCTTGGTGTAAGTCTTTAGTTTGGTGTGAATGGGGCTGAGCTTGGGCCTGTGTACCTTTTTGCCCCATAGCCTGTCGAAGGCCTTTTTACTCATTATGAACTAATTTGCACCCGTGTCCAGTTCCATAGATACTGGAATACCGTTCAGTTCAACTTTCAACATTATTGATGGACATTTCATAATGAATGTGTGTACCCCGTACACTTCTGCCTCCTCGGTACGAGTCTCCAATTCAGCCTGATCCACGGTGAATCGATATTCCTCTGCAACGTGGTGGTTTGCAGGGTTTGCAGCTCACCTGTACATTCGCTGGAGGTGTCCCATTGTTCTGCAACCGTTGCACGTATTGTGCTTGAAGCGGCATAGATGGGGCCGATGATCACCTACAAAACCGCCAACGTGTTAACTGCCTCGCATTAACGATTGATGGCGGACTCTGGGTCAACTGAGGTCGGGCCGCAGCAGCCGGTGTGTACGTTCTCCATGTATATTTGTGCTCGAAACTGACGTTACTTTATGCACAGTACTGGCCGAAACTTCTTTACTCTGCAAAATTTGTTTGGTGTTGTCGCTGGTGGACATAAATGCCTGGGCTATCGTTATGACTTTACTTAGATTCAGAGTTTCTACAGTCAACAGTTTGCGAAGGATTGTCTCATGTCCAATGCCCAGTACAAAAAAATCTCTGAGCATTTGTTCTAGGAATCCCTCAAACTCACAATGTCCTGCGAGGCGCCTTATTTCGGCGACATAGCTTGCCATTTCCTGGCCCTCCCATCGTTGACACATGTAGAACCGATATCTCGCCATCAAAACGCTTTCCTTTGGATTTAGGTGCTCCCGGACCACCGTACTCAATTCTTCGTAGGATTTCTCTGTTGGTTTTGTCGGAGCCAGGAGATTCTTCATGAGGCCATAGGTTGTTGCCCCACAGACAGTTAGGAGGATCGCCCTTCGTTTGGTAGCGAAATCATCCCCTTCCAGCTCGTTGGCCACGAAGTATTGGTCGAGTCTCTCCACGAAGGACTCCCAATCGTCCCCTTCTGAGAACTTCTCCAGGATACCGACTGTTCTTTGCATTTTCGCATGGTTGTTTGTTACCACGTCGCCAATTGGTACACTCAAAATAAAGGATGAAACTGAGTACTGTGTACAATGAACAAATGTGACCTTAGCTCCTTTAATAAGACTCCAGAGTGCAGGTATCTCGTGGGTGGCTTGCTTATATACCGTGCTCCCAAGGGATGCTGGGATCCCTTGGGACTCCAACAAGTGGGCCCTCTGGTGGTCAGGTGTCATACAGGTTAGAAGGGGTTAAATACATAACAGATAGTGTGTGTTATTATGTCATTCAGCAAGTCTACAGGTACCATTGAGAGCCTTCGTATCATGTTTGCTACTCATGGTTTGCCTGACATTATTGTGAGCGACAACGGATCTTGCTTCACAAGTCTTGAGTTCCAGGGGTTCATGAAACTCAATGGCATCAGACAAGTGAGATCAGTTCCATTCAAGCCTACTTCTAATGGTCAAGCAGAGCATGCCGTTCAAACGATCAAGCAAAATATGAAACGTGTAACTCAGGGCTCAATGCAGAGGCAGTTGTCATGTATATTGCTCAGTTACAGGTCAAGTCCTCATAACGCTTACTGGGGTTCCTCCTGCTGAACTACTGTTGAAAAGAAATCTCCAGACCAGGCTTTCTCTTATTCATCCTGATTTGAATGATCATGTTGAAAACAAACATCAAAATCAGCAATGGTGTCATGATCGTGTTGCCGTGTCACGTGCCATCTCGGTCAACGATCCGGTTTATATACTGAACTATAGTCAAGGTCCAAAATGGATCGCCGGCACTGTTACAGCCAAGGAAGGTAACAGAGTGTTTATTGTCATGCTCAAAAATGGGCAAACATGCAGGAAACACCTTGACCAGGTTAAACTGCGGCAGACGGATGAACTAGAACCGAGTGAGGAAGATGCAGTCAGTGCCCAACCAACCATTGTTCACTCATCAGAGGACTCTGCTGACATTACTGACTCTGAACCTTCAGTCTCTGATGTGGCCATGACCACTCCCATCAGATCGGCTACTCAGCCCTCAGTCTCAAGGGACTTAGAACGCTCGCCCACAGCCAAAGTTGAACTGAGACGATCAACTCGTGAGCGGAAAGCCCCAGACCATCTTAATTTGTAAAAAGACTGTTAAGATTTTAAAAGGGGATGTTATGTATTAATGTTTGGGGGTCACCAGACACCAGAGGGTGCCGCGGTTGAAGGTCATCAGGCTGTACGCATGTGTGCGTGGTCACCTGTATATAAGCTGGGTGTCTTTGTCACGCAGGCACTCTTAAGTTGGAATAAAGATGGATCAGGTTGCACCTGAGTGAGTTTACAGTAACCAGACTCTTGAGTCATTACAGACACAAAGCAACATAAGGAGAAATTAGGGCAGGTGACCAAAGAGGTAGGTTTTAAGGAGCATCCTGAAGGAAGAAAGAGACGTAGAGAGGTTTAGGCAGGGAGTTTCAGAGCTTCGGGCCCAGGCAACAGAAGGCACAGTCACCAATGGTTGAGCGATTATAATCAGGAATGCTCAAGGGGGCAGAATTAGAGGTGCGCAGACATCTCGGGGGGAGGTTGTGGGGCTGAAGGACATCACAGAGATAGGAAGGGATGAGGCCATGGAGGGATTTGAAAAGGAGGCGAATTTTGAAATCGAGGTGTTGCTTAACCGGGAGCCAATGTAGGTCAGCGAGCACAGAGGTGATGGGCGAGCGGGACTTCGTGCGAGTTAGGACACGGGCAGACCAGTTTTAAGATCACCTCTAGTTTACGTAGGGTACATATATGTGGGAGACGTTGGCAACAGTCTTCTCAATGTTTAACTGGAGGAAAATGGGGAGTGACATTCCAAACCGAGACCACAGGGGTAGCTGATTTACCCAGTTGTGTACAGTTTTGGAAACTCAATTATTGGAAGGAAATTAATATTGAAAAACTGTTCAGCAGTCACTGGGGATGTGGAATCCCTGTTATAGAGGGAATTTGAGAATTTAGTTTCTGAAAGTTCATGATGAAATAAATGTTTACAGATTGTTTCCACTGTTTGATCAGAGGCCACAAATTTAGGTTAATTCGAAGTATTAAGGTTGAAGGTGGATACATTTATTTCCGGACATGGCAGTGAGAATGTACAATTTAGTCCCACAAACTGTTGCAAGTCGATAAATTGTTATAAAAGATAATTATTTCGGAGAAAAAGGAATGTTCTAGTCCATGGAGTAAACAGATGATTAGGATTAGACTGGGTGGGATACTAACGGTAATGGGTAGTGAGCAGGAGGTTGGGATTAGACTGTGAGGGATATTAACGGTAATGGGCAGTGAGCAGGAGGTTGGGATTAGACTGGGTGGGATATTAACAGTAATGGGCAGTGAGCAGGAGATTGGGATTTGACTGTGTGGGATATTAACGGTAATGGGCAGTGAGCAGGAGGTTGGGATTAGACTGGGTGGGATATTAACAGTAATGGGCAGTGAGCAGGAGATTGGGATTTGACTGTGTGGGATATTAACGGTAATGGGCAGTGAGCAGGAGGTTGGGATTAGACTGGGTGGGATACTAACGGTAATGGGCAGTGAGCAGGAAGTTGGGATTAGACTGTGAGGGATATTAACGGTAATGGGCAGTGAGCAGGAGGTTGGGATTAGACTTGGTGGGATAGCAACAGTAATGGGCAGTGAGCAGGAGGTTGGGATTAGACTGGGTGGGATATTAATGGTAATGGGTAGTGAGCAGGAGGTTGGGATTAGATTGGGTGGGATATTAATGTATAATGTATGGAGAGCAGGTTGGAGGGGTTGGATTAGGAGAAGCTATTCTGTAAATGGGGCATGTTCTCATTGGAAGAGAGAAGGTTGAGGGGTGATATAATCGCTGATTCACTTTGCCCAGTACAGCAGAAACAGAGGACAAGGCGTGCGCTTGAAGAGCGTTAAATTCAAAACTAATCTGCAGAAACAATATTTCAGTAAGCGACTGGTCAATCTGGGGAACGGGCTCCCTAGGGAGATGGTGGAAACTGTTAGTATTGATTCATTAAAAGGCAAATTAGATAGATTTATTTCAGAAAATAACATTTTGAATTGCAGTATATGAGTAATTTGAGATATGACGTGGTCAGTGCAGCATGCGTGGGAGGAACAGTGACTTTGGATCTATGGTTCCCAAAGCTCTGCATCTCTGGAGTTTTCCTCACCTCAGGTCTGGGTCTGTTGTAGACTCATTGATAGATCGATCAGTCATCAGTTTCACAATCATTCTAGCATTCGATACCAGGATTTTAGAATTACACAGACTTTGGTTTTATTTCATCAAGCAATTCCTTTGTTAGGATATTCTGTCATCTTTGTCATGTTAGAATAATCTTAACTCATTGTGTGTCTGTCCCACTTACATGATACTCTTGTCCACTGAAATTATCCTCGCCCGTTAACCAGAGACCGAGTCCCTCCACACCCTCTTCAATCGCCTGTTCCAGTCTGTCCCGGTAGAATTTCATCAACTGGAACAGCTGGTAATCGTCGTACTTTGTCAAGATCTGAGTGATTGTAGAGTTCGGATCTATGAACATAAATGGCCACATTAACAAACATCTTCTGAAAACCCATTTACACCACATGTGCCACATTGCAACAATCTATATAGCCAATTCTTAAAAACATGGTGCAAATTTTGCAAACAGGACTTGTCTGTAGTTTATCGGTTCCAGCCTTGACCGATCATCGTCTGTATCTGTAAATGTTAACTAATTCCACCTCGAAACACAGATTCCAGGAATTTGTTCACAATGCAGTACCTCGCCCCTCCCCAACCCCCATCACATCTTCACTGTTCGATAGCCTGCATAACCCACCACAAAATGTGCTAATTCCCTTCTTATTACATAAATGCATGCATATAGATTCTATCTTAACATAACTCCCAGGAACATCCTCATTTTCCAGAATGGTCTTATTAATACTGACATCTACGAATGTTTTTTCACTCTCCTTCACATGTTATAATCAGGATTGTTTCTCTCAGAGTCCCGTTCAAACCCAAGGCCTGGCTTATAGTGAATAGATCACAGCCTCCAGAAGGAGAAGTGCACAAGGCGCTTGGGAACACCATCGCCTCCCATTTCCCCTCCAAGTCACACACCGTCCCGACTTGGACATATATCGTGTTCCATCATCATCTCTGGGCCAACATCATGGAAATCCCCATCAAGTGTTCCTGTGTCAACAGTTTTATCAATTCTACTCTCGAGTCTCAGATCCAGATATTCCCCACTCTCCAGTCATATCAGCTGATACCATTTCCACTGCTCCATTTACCCATTCTGGAAAATGATTGTTGTTGGAGGGTCCAGATCGTGGCCGACCCTTCCCTTCTCCCTGAACTCACTCTAGTGCCTTAAGAACGTGAGCCCCTCCCTCCTATTCCAGACAAGCAACAGTACATTGACCTGCTGTATACTTCTCTCCAGGAGCGGCTCAGTGCAAAACTATCCTGAGGTCACCACCTTGAGGCCATGATTTTTAGTGCAGAGTTCAAGTTTTAATATTCTCTCTATAAAGTAATTACTATCACTATTACTGGTTCCGACCACATTCTGCTCTCCTTTTCTTCCTAGAGATGTCCCCACCCTTTCCAGTATGTTCTTCCTTCGGGCACCAGGGAGGCATCCATTCGGGACCTGCTCAGTGCTGCAGAAGAGTCTGTCTATTACCCGGACTATAGAATCTCCCACCACTATTGCTCTCCTAATCCTGTGCCCCACCTGCCTCTCACCCCCGCCCCACTCAGGGTGGTCTCCTGCTACCTGGTGCCCCACTGTTACTCAGGAAGGACCTCCTCTGAATCACTGTCTCTATCCACCTTACACTCTGCAATACCAGGTATCTATTGGACAGTTCCAGCACTCGGGCTCCCTCTACATGATCACTCACTTCCCTCGTTCTACAGCCCCTGTCCTATCCCCTCTTCCTGTGTGAGTTGCCAGTTCATGCTCGTGATCCTGAACCTATGTCAGGACAGAAATTGTGTGTTAAGTAGTTTGTGAACCTACTTGAGTCCATTCTCTTTCTCGTTGAAGATGTTGGATCTTCTCCCCTATTTCGACTTTCAGCCATGATAGTGACAGGCGTTCGTAGGTTCTGATGCTCTGTAATAAATATAATGTTAACAGGAGGGTTAGATGGAAATATTAAAATGAGAAGGAGAATGTTGCCTTGTTAAACATAATACCATGTCCCTTCTCCCCCATCATACAACAGTGGTTAGCTCTGGGATCGAGCATTTCCCGAATGTTACAATCAACTCTCCATATCAGGCGTTACACAGACAGCTGCCCAGTGAAATCCAGTGATTCCCGCTGATCTCCACAACCTAGTTCCAGATGGGCACCCGTCGGCCGAGACTCCGCACTGGGAGCGTCCATTGGTGAGATTTACTCACAGTGTAAGCCCAAACCAGCCTTATTCCTGAGGTAGGGAATATTCTGCAGGTAAATGTGGAGCGGGTGATCATTGATGGATTCAACGATCCTTCTCTCAGTTTTACACAGTCTGGCGGTATTGTATTATTTTTGTTCACATTTTTGTTTAATATTTTGGATTTGTTGAGTTTCGATATTAAATTATGGCATTTTGTGAATATGATATCCATCCACATACACAATATGCCATTGTATAATTGCTCTGGTCTCTATGGGCAGTGACATTTTCAGTGTGTTCATGGAGATGTGGTCTGGTTGGTGTATATATTTGAATATATTTACCGTATCTCTTATGGCACCCGACTAAGGAGCACTGTAGGAAGTGAGGACATTTGTCGCTGTTCCACTGTTATAAGCACTAAGGTAGAATGTTATCAATTGTGTGATTTTAAACTGTGAGGTGAAGCACAGCATTGATTAGTGGAATCTTTCGGATTGCTATAACCTCAGAAATGCCCAGAATGATTCAAGTGGTTGATCTGACTGCGGTTATACAATCAGCGTGTCTCACTGTGTGTATGTCCGTGCGTCCTCTCCTTTCCCCACTGGGGAAATGTAACATTGACTAAGTCACTGATCATGTACAATTCATTTATATGCAGTTTTACTCGCGCTGTCCCTTGTATAATAAACACAACAGAAACAACAGCTTGCATTTACACAGCACCATTACATCGAAAAACATCCCAAGATGCTTCATAGAAACGTAATCATTCAGAAGATGGCCGCTGAACAAAAGGAGGTAGAAGGAGGAGAACTAAAAGGTTGGTCAAATAAATGTGTCTAAGTGCCCTAAATGAGCAGAGGGAGGTGGAAGGGTTTAGATGAGGAATCGCAGATCAGAGACACGATACATCAGGGCACGGCCGCCATAGATGGGGTGAGGAGAGCATGAAATGTAGAAGAGGCCCAAGTTGGCGAATAGAGCTTTCAAGGCGGTGGCTTGTGGGACTGGAGGATGGCGAGAGGGGGATGGGGCCATGAATGGATTGAAGCGCAAGGAGGAGCACATTTTACAAAAATATTGGTGATGGGCCCTACCATCTGTTGGTAATTTTAGTTACCCTGTAAAACTGTTTATATGAAGATTAGTGATGGGCCACTATCCTGTTGGTTATATAAACAGTAATAACTGAAATTAAGACTGGTCATGGGTCCTCTTTCGGGTAATTTCAGTATTCACTGTTTATATAAAGATTGGTGATGGGCCCTACCTGTGGGTAATTTCAGTAATTACTGTTTATATAAAAGATTGGTGGTGGGCCTCCTTCCTGTTGGTAATTTCAGTAATTAATTATATTAAGGTTAACCCAGGAACCTCCTATCTGTGTGAAACGTGGTTTGCGCCTTGAACCGGGTTCCATTTTAAACATTCCTTCAGTTTGAAACTCTCAAAAGGGAGCGGCCTCTCTTTATCCGCCAGAGTGACAAATACCCGCCTCATTGAAGTGAAATGATTTCAAGGAAAGCAATCATCCCTGCTCCATTCTCCCACCTAATTCACATCCGTTCCTACCTGACTCACTGATATTGCCGCGTTAAACAGTAATTCAACATTATTAATCAGAGTAAGTTTTATCGCCGAAGTTGCTCCGATGCTGTGACTGGATCGCGCACAGTCTGGCCTCAGGTAACCAGAGGCTGATTTTCCCAGTGCTCGGCCCTGAGCGATAATCGGCCAGTGTGAATGTGTTAACCCTTTACTGAGCTCAACTGTGTGCTCGATCTGAACTGCTGTTCCCGCCTTTGATCAGTTAAATAAAACTGTACTGGGCA
This sequence comes from Pristiophorus japonicus, assembly GCF_044704955.1. Classification (NCBI taxonomy): domain Eukaryota; kingdom Metazoa; phylum Chordata; class Chondrichthyes; family Pristiophoridae; genus Pristiophorus; species Pristiophorus japonicus. Next base: position 57,675,064 of record NC_091995.1, read on the forward strand.
CCAAACGGTTCAGTGAGTGAGTCAATAAAACATTCATACCGAAATAGATGGACACAAGTTCCTAACCTGGTCTGTCTGAACTATGAATTCTACAATAGGGAGGAGACGACACTGGGCTAAATCCCCAGAGTTCGTGTTCCCGCTTTCTGTCCCAGAATAGCTTTAAAATGTGTCTGTGGGGAGACTGGGAGTGGGTTTAACCCTGAAATCCCTGGTGTAAAATGGACTGCCCTCAGTCACAGTCTCAGCCCACACTCAGAATAGCTGCATCCCTGGCGCTGGGGAACACATCAGACCGCGGGAAACATGCTTTAGAGGAAGAGTAACGGGAGAAATTAAAAAGAGTAAAACACACAAATGAAGCTTAGAATACATGTTAACCTTACCTCGATCACACAACGATGTTGTCTCTATTTCCGTGTAGATTTTGAGAGAATATCCTTATTATTTCACTGCAACCAGTTTGTTTAATTTGTGCAAATCACAAATTGTGAGTTTGATCTGCTGCTTGCTCTGTGAAATTCAGAGCTTCGCCCTGTGTGAAAGCTGCTGCCAGCCCTCAGGGTGGTTTAAACTGAAACATTGCTCATTCGCTTCAGAACAGGGAGCGGCCTTTCTGGTCCAATCAAATCCAACCAGTTTGACAATTCGCTGCCACTTCACCTGTGAAGAGACGTGATTATAGATTTTAATTAATGTCTTGTTCAGGAAGTTCAGTAAAACAACGATTTGCTAAATGTCCCGGGGCGCTCCTATCCCTTGTAATTTTAGGTAATTACTTTTTATATAACGATCAGCAACTGGTTTCCCCTATCTATGAGACCTTGCAGGTCAGGGCTGCTGCGCCGAAGGCTGGGTCGGGTCACCGCTGCTCTTTTGAAGGCAGGTACAGCAGGAGCGATGAGGTTGGAGCGCAGGAGCAGTGAGTGATCGTGGAGCAACATGAAGAGGCGTGGGCCCAGGGGCAGCACAGGCCAGCCCACATTGTGATGTGTGCGCACTAGGTCCGTGCAGCAGAGCAGGTCTCCAGTCGTCTTGTTTAATCCTTGCCACTGGACCAATACCTAGCTCTGTCAAGCCCATGTGGTGGCTGGTGTGCAACAGCCACCACACGTTAAAAAAATCCACACACAGGCATCTTCCACCCTTCAGGATGTAGCTCAGGATCTGGAATTTTAGGACATTCATTGAAACATCTGTGAACTCATCCCTTTTTGGCATGGAAGCAAGTCATCCTCGATACGAGGGAACGCCTATGATGATGATGATGATCTGTAAGAAAGGTGTTTTCAGCCCTGAAACAGGTTTCCGTCTAAAACATTCCTGAATCAGTTTATTTCCAAAGGGAGCGGCCACTCTGATTTTCTATTCAGCCAGTCTGACAATAACCGGCTCATTAGTGTTAACTTTCTTCAAGTAAAAATCCAAGTCTGAATTGTGAATTCTACAATAGGGAGGAGGTGACACTGGGCTAAATCCCCAGAGTTCGTGCTCCTGCTTTCTGTCCCACAGCCGCTTTAAAATGTGTCTGTGGGGAGACTGGGGGAGATCCGGAGTGGGTTTATCCCTGAAATTCCCAGTGTAAAATGGACTGCCCCCAGTCACAGTCTGAGCCCACACTCACATAATAGTTGTACTCCCGGCACTGGGGAACACATCAGACTGCGGGAAACAGGCTTTAGAGGAAGAGTAAAGGGAGAAATGGAAGAGTAAAACACACAAATGAATCTTAGAAGCTACCTTACCTCGATCCCGCAGTAATTGTCTGTCTCTATTTCCGTGTAGATTTTGCCAGTTATATCCTTGTTATTTCACTGCAACAAATCAGGTAGAAGTTCCCAGTTTGATTTGAGCAAATCACAAATTGTGAATTTGATCTGCTGCTTGTTCTGAGATTCAGAGCTCCGCCCTCTGTGTGAAAGTTGCTGCCTGCCCTCGGGGTGGATTCAACTCAAACATTCCTCATTTGCTTCAGAACGGGGAGCGGCCTTTCTGCTGAAACAACATTGAACCGGTTTGACAAATAATCCTGACGTGAAGATGATTATAGATTGTAATTTATCTCTTCCTGTTTCAGGGAAGTTCAGTAAAACAGACACATTGTTACAAATAAATTGTTACATTCCAATTACAAATGTCCTGAAATTGCTGATTTTACCAGCAACCCTGATGCTGAACTGATGTGTCCAGTATTCTGATCCTAAACAATATACCCACCCCCGAGTTAGATGTTGTTGTTAAATCAACAGTGAGTCAGGCTAGAGCAACCCGCTCCCTGATGCTGTGTGGGAGTCTCCGCCTGTGCCGGGCGAGTCCCAGCAGTTCTTCCGCACACACCTGGTGGGACAAGACGACACTTGCACAGAAGCTTGTTGTGTTGTGTGTGAGCGGCACAGTGCAGTCCTGCTAATTGATCGGTTTACCCACAGCAATGCTCAAACAAAGTCTGCCTGCCCCTGCCATTATATTTGTGCAGTGTATTTCTGCAACCCCACAAGATGTCTGCGCTCCTCAAATTCTATCCTCTTGAACATCCCTCATTATAACTGCTCAACCATTGGTGGCCGTGCTTTCAGCTGCCTGGGCCCTAAGCTCTGGAACTCACTCCCTAAACCTCTACGTCTCTTTACTTCTCTTTCCTCCTTTAAAACGCACCTTAAAATCTACTTCTTTAAACATGCTTTTTGTTATCTGCCTTAATTTCTGTATTTGTGGCTCGGTGTCAAATTTATCTGTTTGTCTTGTAACACTGTTGTGAAGCACCTTGGGATATTTTACTACGTTAAAGGTGCTATATAAATAAGAGTTATTATTAATGTTAAGGCCCCTGCAGCAGTGCTCTAGTCTGTGCCCAGTTTGTCCACTTTAATCCAATCCTGGGGGAGTTTCAAGGCCTTGTTGCTCTTTCCTGACATTTTCTTCATTTAATGTCTGGAATCACTTTATCAATGCATTTTAGCAGATTTTTAACCAACAACATTACAGTTAATTGCATCAGCTCTATAAAATAGTTCAGTATAAAAAGAGTCCCATAGATTAAAAATCCTCCCAAACTGCGGGGAAAAATAGATGTTTATTGATCCCAGCATCCAAGGGCCTACTCTTTCCAGGTGTTTGTGGTTTCAGTGTATCAGGATCCTGCCAGGTGTGTATGGGTTTTAATGTATCAGGATCCTGCCAGGTGTGTATGGGGTTTCACAGTGTATCAGGATCCTGTCAGGTATGTATGGGGTTTCAGTGTATCAGGACCCTGTCAGGTGTGTATGGGGTTTCACAGTGTATCAGGATCCTGCCAGGTGTGTATGGGGTTTCACAGTGCATCAGGATTCTGTCAGATATGTATGCGGTTTCAGTGCATCAGGATCCTGCCAGGTGTGTATGGGGTTTCACAGTGTATCAGGACCCTGTGTGGAAAGTATTTTTATCTAAGCTGATACCATACGGTATTTGTGTGCCTTTTGATTAAAATGGAGTCCTGGCCCTTCCAGAATTTTCTGCATTTTAGCAGTCAGCTTGCATAAACAGCTAAACCTGCTGTTAGATGGCTGATGGCCACCAGACAGCTAGGAGACAAGTCATGCTGAGACAAGTAACCCCCCATGGTGCTCTCCTATTGTCTACACTACAGGAGTTCCATGTCACCCCACCCTTATCTTCTAGCCATTATCTTTTTCCGAGACCTCATCCATTTGATGCAAACAGATAAACTGACCAGGAAATTGAAACAATCCTGACACAATACAAGACAGGTGATAGCCCATTACCTATGACTCATGGAGTAATGGCCGTTTGGCTTTCTGATATCCCTGACAAAAGGAAATATCTGGACACCATGTCAGGACCAGGATATAGTAATTAACTCTTTATCTGTATTCACTGACTGTGAGACAGAGCAATACACAGGGAGAGGCCAGAACTTTGGTTTTACTGTATAAATATCTTGTTAAACTGAACCATTTCGGAGGTGTTCATTTAGCCCTTGACTGAGTGAAACCTACCCCTTGCGAGCAAGTAAATTAAAAAGGAAACTTCTACCGGAGCTGTAAGTGTCGGAGTCATTCTTTTCGGAGGTCGAGATTTCGACACCTGTCAGGTGTGTATGGGGTTTCACAGTGTATCAGGATCCTGCCAGGTGTATATGGGGATTCAGTGTATCGGGATCCTGCCAAGTGTGTATGAGGTTACACAGTGGGGTACCACAGGGATCAGTGCTGGGACCCAAACTATTTACAACCTAAATTAACGACTTCGATGAAGGGATTGAGTGTAATGTAGCCAAGTTTGCTGACTATACAAAGATGGAAGGAAAAGCAATATGTGAGGAGGACACAAAAAACCTGCAAAAGTACATAGATAGGTTAAGTGAGTGGGCAAAAATTTGGCAGATGGAGTACAATATAGGAAAGTGTGAGGTTATGCACTTTGGCACAAAAAAAATCAAAGAGCAAGTTATTAATTCAATGGAGAAAAATTGCAAAGTGCTGCAGTACGTAGTCATTATGTAGCAAGCCCAACACGAGAGGGGGCGGTCTTGGATTTAGTTTTGGGGAATGAAGCTGGGCAAGTTGAAGGGGTATTAGTGGGAGAGCACTTATGTGCCAGTGACCATAATTCAGTTAGATTCAAGTTGGTTATGGATAAGGACAAGTATAGGCCTGGAATAAAAATTCCGAATTGGGGAAAAGCTAATTTTGCTAAGTTAAGGAGTGATTTGGCCATAGTGGACTAGAAACAGCTACTTGTGGGTAAATCAGTGTCGAAACAGTGAGAGGCATTTAAGGAGGAGATCCGGAAGGCTCAGGCCAAACATGTGCCCTTAAAGAAAAAGGCTGGGAAAAATAATTCTAGAGCTTCCTGGATGTCTAGGGACTTACAGGGGAGGATTAAGAAAAAAAGGGATGCTTATGTCATATATCAACGACTAAATACTATAGAATCTTATAGGAATATAGAAAGTTTAAGAGGCAAAATTAAAAAGGATATTAGGAATGCTAAGAGAGAGCACGAGAAATTCTTGGCCAGTAAAATTAAGGAAAACCCTAAGATGTTCTATAAGTATATTAAGAGTAAGAGGGTAACTAATAAAGGGTAGGGCCTATTAGAGTCCATGATGGTAATCTTTGTGTGGAGGCGGAAGATGTTGGGAGGGTTCTTAACGAATACTTTGCATCTGTTTTCACAAAGGAAAGGGGCAAGGCAGATACTGCTTTCGAGGCAGAGTGTGATATTCTGAATGAAATAAATATAGCGAGAGAGGAAGTATTAAGGGCTTTAGCAGCTTTGAAAGTAGATAAGTTCCCAGGCCTGGATGAAATGCATCTCAGGCTGTTGAGCGAAGTAAAAGAGGAAATAGCAGAGGCCTTGACCATCATTTTCCATGATTTGGATTGGACATGATGCCGGAGGATTGGAGGACTGCTGATGTAATACCCTTGTTTAAGAAGGGAGAAAGGGATAGGCCGAGTAATTACAGACCTGTCAGCCTAACCACAGTGATGGGAAAATTATTAGAAAAAATCCTGAAAGACAGGATAAATCTGCATTTGGAAAGGCAAGGATTAATTAGGGACAGTCAGCACGGATTTGTTAAGGGAAAATCGTGTCTGACTAACCCGATTGAATTTTTTGAGGAGGTAACCAAGAGGGTCGATGTAGTATATATGGATTTTAGCAAAGCTTTTGATAAGGTCCCACATGGTAGACTGGTCAAGAAGGTTAAAGCCCATGGGATAAAGGGCAAAGTGTCAAGTTGGATCCAAAATTGGCTTGGAGGTAGGAAGCAAAGGGTAATGAGTGACTGATGTTTTTGTGTTTGGAAGGATGTTTCCAGTGGGGTTCTGCAGGGCTCAGTACTGGGACCTTTGCTTTTTGTGGTATATATCAACAATTTAGATTTGAATATAGGGAGTATGATTAAGTTCGCAGCCGATACTAAAATTGGCTGTGTGGTTGATAATGAAGAGGAAAGTCATGGGCTGCAGGAGGATATCAATCTACTGGTCAGATGGGCAGAGCAGTGGCAAATGGAATTTAATTCAGAGAAGTGTGAAGTGATGCACGTTGGGAGGGCTACTAAGGAAAGGGTATACACATTAAGCGGTAGGCCACTTAATAGTGTAGATGAACAAAGGGACCTTGGAGTGCTTGTCCACAGATCTCTGAAAGTAGCAGGCCAGGTGGATAAGGTGGTTAAGAAGGCATACGGAATGCTTGCCTTTATTGGCCAAGGCATAGAATATAAGAGCAGGGAGGTTATGCTTAAATTGTATAATGCTTTGGTTATGCAATAGTTGGAGTATTGCGTGTAATTCTGGTCGCCGTATTATAGGAAGGACGTGATTGCACTCGAGAGGGTGCAGAGGAGATTTACTAGGATGCTGCCTGGAATGGAGAATCTTAGTTATGAGGACAGATTGGAAAGGCTGGGTTCGTTCTCATTGGAACAGAGGAGGTTGGGAGGAGACCTCATTGAGGTGTACAAAATATTGAGGGGTCTGGACATATTGGATAGTAAGGGGCTATTTCCATTGGTGGAGGGGTCTATTATGAGGGGGCATAGTTTTAAAGTGGTTGGTGGAAGATTTAGAGGGGATTTGAGTGGGTGCTTCTTTACGCAGAGGGTTGTGGGGATCTAGAACTCGCTGCCTGGAAGAGTGGTGGATGCAGAAACCCTCACTACTTTTAAGAGATGGTTGGATGGCATTTAAAGTGCAGTAACCTGCATGGTTACGGACCTAGAGCTGGTAATTGGGATTAGACTGGATGACGCAGATATAGAAACATAGAAACATAGAAAATAGGTGCAGGAGTAGGCCATTCGGCCCTTCAAGCCTGCACCGCCATTCAATGAGTTTATGGCTGAACATGCAACTTCAGTACCCCATTCCTGCTTTCTCGCCATACCCCTTGATCCCCCTAGTAGTAAGGACTACATTGAACTCCTTTTTGAATATACTTAGTGAATTGGCCTCAACAACTTTCTGTGGTAGAGAATTCCACAGGTTCACCACTCTCTGGGTGAAGAAGTTTCTCCTCATCTTGGTCCTAAATGGCTTACCCCTTATCCTTAGACTGTGACCCCTGGTTCTGGACTTCCCCAACATTGGAAACATTCTTCCTGCATCTAACCTGTCTAAACCCGTCAGAATTTTAAACGTTTCTATGAGATCCCCTCTTATTCTTCTGAACTCCAGTGAATACAAGCCCAGTTACTGCAGGGAATCGAATATGGCCAGGGTGATCTCCTGAACGGGTCGGAGAGGAATTTTCCCAGATTTTTTCTCCCTAAATTGTCCTGGGTTTTTATCTGTTTTTTTTTTGCCTCTCCCAGGAGATCACATGGCTCCGGTTGGGGTGGAATGTAGAATGTTTCAGTATAAGGGGTGTTGCAGTTTTGTGAGGCGGACTGGTTGGGCTGGGTGGTCTTTGCCTTTCCATCATTGTTCATAGGTTTATATGTAACCTTTAGGGCTGCTGACCAAGGGCCGTGTGGCTCATTGTCGGCCGGTGCGTTCACGATGGGACGGAATGGCCTCCTTCTGTGCTGTAAATTTCTATGTTTCTATGTACAGCAGGACCTGGGGTCCTGGTACATGAAGCATAAAAGGTAAGTATGCAGGTACAGCAAATGATCAGGAAGGCCAATGGAATCTTGGCCTTTATTGCAAAGGGGATGGAGTATAAAAGCAGGGGAGTCTTGCTACAGTTATACAGGGTATTGGTGAGGCCACACCTGGAATATTGTGTACAGTTTTGGTTTCCATATTTAAGAAAGGCTATACTTGCTTTGGAGAGTTCAGAGAAGGTTCACTAGGTTGATTCCGGAGATGAGGGGCTTGACTTATGAGGAAAGGTCGGGTAGGTTGGGCCTCTACTCACTGGAATTCAGAAGAATGAGAGGTGATCTTATCGAATCGTATAAGATTATAAGAGCGCTTGACAAGGTGGATGCAGAGAGGATGTTTCCACTGTTCCACTGATAGGGGAGACTGGAACTAGGAGGCATAATCTTAGAATAAGGGGCCGCCCATTTAAAACTGAGATGAGGAGGAAATTCTTCTGAGGGTTGTAAATCTGTGGAATTCGCTGCCTCAGGCTGCTGTGGAAGCTGGGTGATTCAATAAAGTTAAGACAGAGATAGACAGTTTCTTAACCGATAAATGAATAAGGAGTTATGGGGAGCGGGCAGGGAAGTGGACCAGAGTCCATGATCGGATCAGCCATGATCGTATTAAATGGCGGAGCAGGCTCGAGGGGTCGTATGGCCTACTGCTGCTCCTATTTCTTATGTTCTTGTCAGGATCCTGCCAGGTGTGTATGGGGTTTCAGTGTATCAGGATTCTGCCAGTGTGTATGAGGTTTCAGTGTATCTGGATCCTGCCAGGTGTATATGGGGGCTCTGGGCATCAGAATCCTGCCAGCTGTGTATGGGGTTTCATAGTATATCAGGATCCTGCCAGCTGCGTATGGGGTTTCATAGTATATCAGAATCCTGCCAGCTGTGTATGGGGTTTCATAGTATATCAGGATCCTGCCAGCTGCGTATGGGGTTTCATAGTATATCAGGATCCTGCCAGCTGCGTATGGGGTTTCATAGTATATCAGGATCCTGCCAGCTGCGTATGGGGTTTCTGTTATATATGTGAACTTGTATATACCTTGTACAGCCACCAGAGGGCTCATGCCCTGGAATCCCAAGGGATCCCACAATTAAGCACAGGTACTTAAGCAGGCCTCACAGACTGGAGAGGCACCCTGGAGACCGGCAATAAAAGACTAAGGTCACACTTTACTTTGAGCTCACAGTATCCAGTCAGACTCTTTATTCATACATAACAACTAGCGACCCGATACAGATGACGAACCCAACGATGCAGAGAACAGTGGACATCCTGGAGAAATTCTTGGAGGGAGATGATTGGAAAACATTCGTGGAGTGACTTGACCAATACTTCATAGTGAACGAGCTGGAAGGAGAAGCGAATGCTGCCAAATAAAGGACGATTCTCCTCACCGTCTGCAGGGCACCAACGTATGGCCTCATGAAAAATCTGCTTGCTCCAGCGAAACCCACAGAGAAATCGTACGATGATTTGTGCACACTGGTCCGGGAGCATCCGAACCCGAAGGAAAGTGTTCTGATGGCGAGGTACCGGTTCTACACCTACAAAAGGTCTGAAGGCCAGGAAGTGGCGAGTTACGTTGCCGAGCCAAGACACCTTGCAGGACATTGCGAATTTGAAGGATCGGAGCTGGCTGGGAAAGATATGCTGGCGGGAGGAAAGATATGCTGGCGGGAGGAAAGACGTTCACGAAGCTGGACTTGACCTCGACCTACATGACGCAGGAGCTGGAGGAATCATCGAAGGGCGTCACCTGCATCAACACGCACAAAGGTCTCTTCATTTATAACAGATGCCCGTTTGGTATTCGATCAGCCGCGGCGATATTCCAGAGAAACATGGAAAGCTTACTGAATTCTGTCCCGTGCACGGTGGTCTTCCAGGACGACATCTTGGTTACAGGTTGGGACACAGTCGAGAATCTGTAGAACCTGGAGGAGGTTCTTAGTCGACTCAACCGTGTAGGGCTCAGTTAAAACGCTCGAAGTGCGTTTTCCTGGCGCTTGAAGTGGAGTTCCGGGGGAGAAGAATCGCGGCGGACGGCATCAGGCCCACCGATTCGAAGACGGAGGCAATCGAGAACGCACCGAGGCCACAAAACGTGACGGAGCTGCGGTCGTTTCTAGTACTCCTGAACTACTTTGGTAACTTTTTACCGGGTCTCAGCACACTGTTAGAACCACTGCACACCTTACTGCGTAAAAGGAAACGAATGGGTATGGGGCAAAAGCCAAGAAAATGCCTTTATAAAAGCTAGAAAATTGTTATGTTCAAACAAATTGCTTGTGTTGTATGATCCATGTAAGCATTTGGTACTAGCATGTGATGCATCGTTGTACAGCGTCGAGTATGCATTGCAACAAGCTAATGATTCTGCGAAATTGCAACCGGTTGCTTATGCATCCAGAAGTCTGTCTAAGGCTGAGAGAGCCTCCAGCATAATTGAAAAAGCGTTAGCATGTGTCTATGGAGTAATGAAAATGCATCAATATCTGTTGGGCTAAAATTTGAATTGGAAACGACCATAAGCCACTAATATCCCCGTTTTCCCGAGAGTAAGGGGATAAATACGAATGTATCGGCCCGTATCCAGAGATGGGCGTTCACGTTGTCCACATACAACTACGCCATCCACCACAGGCCAGCCAAAGAAAACTCTGCCGATGCTCTCAGTAGGCTGCCGTTGCCCACCACGGGGGTGGAAATGGCGCAGCCCGCAGATTTAGTCATGGTTATGGAAGTATTCGAGAGTGAGCAATCACCAGTCATAGCCCGACAGATTAGAACCTGGACGATCCAGGACCCTTTACTGTCCCTCGTAAAAAATTGTGTGCTTCACGGGAGCTGGTCCAGTGTCCCAGTGGAAATGCAGGAAGAGATAAAGCCGTACCAGCGGCGCAAAGATGAAATGTCTATACAGGCAGACTGTCTTCTGTGGGCAATCGGGTAGTGGTCCCCAAGAAGGGCAGAGACACTTTCATCAGTGACCTCCACAGTACCCACCCAGGCATCGTAATGATGAAAGCGATAGCCAGATCCCACATGTGTTGGCCCGGTATCAATGCGGACTTAAGAGTCCTGCGTTCAAAGATGCAATACATGCTCGCACTTAAGCAAGGCACCCAGGGAGGCACCACTAAGTTTTTGGTCTTGGCCCTCCAAACCGTGGTCTAGGGTACACGTCGACTATGCAGGCTCGTTCTTGGGTAAAATGTTCCTTGTGGTTGTAGACGTGTATTCCAAGTGAATTGAATGTGAGATAATGTCGGCTAGCGTGTCCGCTGCCACTACTGAAAGCCTGTGGCCATGTTTGCCACTCATGGCTTACCTGATGTCCTGGTGAACGACAACGGGCCATGTTTTACCGGTGCTGAGTTCAAAGAATTCATGACCCATAATGGGATCAAACATGTCACATCTGCCCCGTTTAAACCAGCGTCCAATGGTCAGACAGAGAGAGCAGTGCAAACCATCAAGCAAGGCTTGAAGAGAGTAACTGAAGGCTCACTGCAGACTTGCCTATCCCGAGTCCTGCTTAGCTACCCACTCGCTCACTGGGATTCCACCTGCTGAACTGCTCATGAAAAGGGCACGTAAGACAAGGCTCTCGTTAGTTCACTCTGATCTACATGAACAGGTAGAGAGCAGGCGGTTTCAACAAAGTGCATATCATGATAGCGCAAATGTGTTACGTGAAATTGAAATCAATGATCCTGTATTTGTATTGAATTATGGACAAGGTCCCAAGTGGCTTCCCGGCACCAATGTGGCCAAAGAGGGGAGAAGGGTGTTTCAGGTCAAACTTTCAAATGGACTCATTCACCGGAAACACTTGGACCAAATCAAACTCAAAGATTCACAGACTATCCTGAGCAACCCACTTTGGACCCTACCTTCTTTGACCCCCCCCAACATACACACCAGTGCCAACCGATTTTAGATGAAGGAATTGAGTGTAATATCTCCAAATTTGCAGATGACACTAAACTGGGTGGCATGTGAGCTGTGAGGGGCACGCTAAGAGGCTGCAGGGTGACTTGGACAGGTTAGGTGAGTGGGCAAATGCATGGCAGATGAAGTATAATGTGGATAAATGTGAAGTTATCCACTTTGGGGGCAAAAACGCGAAGACAGACTATTATCTGAATGGCGGCAGATTAGGAAAAGGGGAGGTGCAATGAGACCTGGGTGTCATGGTACATCAGTTATTGAAAGTTGGCATACAGGTACAGCAGGCGGTGAAGAAGGCAAATGGTATGTTGGCCTTCATAGCTAGGGGATTTGAGTATAGGAGCAGGGAAGTCTTACTGCAGTTGTACAGGGCCTTGATGAGGCCTCACCTGGAATATTGTGTTCAGTTTTGGTCTCCTAATCTGAGGAAGGACGTTCTTGCTATTGAGGGAGTGCAGCGAAGGTTCACCAGAATGATTCCCGGGATGGCTGGACTGACGTATGAGGAGAGACTGGATCAACTGGGCCTTTATACATTGGAGTTTAGAAAGATGAGAGGGGATCTCATAGAAATATACAAGATTCTGATGGGATGGGACAGGTTAGATGTGGGTAGAATGTTCCCGATGTTGGGGAAGTCCAGAACCAGGAGACACAGTCTTACGATAAGAGGTAAGCCATTTAGGACTGAGATGAGGAGAAACGTCTTCACTCAGAATTGTTAACCTATGGAATTCCCTGCCGCAGAAAGTTGTTGATGCCAGTTCATTAGATATATTCAAGAGGGAGTTAGATATGGCCCTTACGGCTAAAGGGATCAAGGAGTATGGAGAGAAAGCAGGAAAAGAATACTGAGGGAATGATCAGTCATGATCTTATTGAATAGTGGTGCAAGCTCGAAGGGCCAAATGGCCTATTCCTGCACCTATTTTCTATGTTTCTATGTGACACCGCGGTTGGCCATGAAGCAGAACCCATCACCCGCACCAGCCCAGCAGGACTCACCACACCAGGCAGCCCAGCAAGGCCAGCTGCACAGCAGCCCAGCGAGGGCCCAACAAATGATTCACCGAAACTAGCATTTGCACCGAGACGATCAACCAAGGAAAGAAAGGCTCCAGATCGACTCACCTTGTAAATAGTTACACTGTTGACTTTTGGGGGGGGGGGGGGGGGGGGGAGGGTGTATTGTTATATATGTGAACTTGTATAGCCACCAGAGGGCTCATCCCCTGGAGTCCCAAGGGATCCCACAATCCTTTGGAAGCACAGGTACTTAAGGAGGCCTCACAGGCTGGAGAAGCACTCTGGAGACCTGCAGCAAAAGACTACGGTCACATTTTACTTTCAGCTCACAGTATCTAGTCAAACTCTTTATTCATTCATAACAGTTTGTGTATCAGGATTCTGCCAGGTGTGTATGGGGTTTCACAGTGTATCAGGATCCTGCCAGGTGTGTATGGGGTTTCACATTGTATCAGGATCCTGCCAGGTGTATATGTGATTTCACTGTGTATCAGGATCCTGCCAGGAGTGCATGAGGTTTCAGTGTATCAGGATCCTACCAGGTGTGTATGGGGTTTCACAGTGTATCAGAATCCTGCCAGGTGTGTATGCAGTTGAATAAGTGAGCTCAATGGAGACCATTTGAGAACTAATCACAAAGAGAAATAAACGTTTAATCTGTTTCACCACCCTTTGTACTTCTGATTCCCAGATTCTGACAATCTCTGTACTAATGGGTACAGTCGGTCTTCACACAAGTGAAATATACAGTTTGAATTCTCCATTTCATCCCTTACCTTCCAGGTGATTGGGGACTTCAGATAAACCTCATGCAATGTTCAAGTAATCAGGTGGATCAGAACCTGTTTAAATCAATTACCGTTCATGAAATCAGACCTGTGCAATATTATATTAAAATCTGCAGTGTTTGAATCTGAATTTTAATTCACAGTGATTTTACCGTACCAAGTTCCTGTATTTTTTTCAGTATTTGTCCAGCTTTGGTACTCCAATGCGCATTTTCACAAAGGATTCCCACATCACTCTTCGGACCCGAGAGCCTTTCTCCATCACAAGATTTAGGAGAAGTTTGGAACTGTCCGCCCGGTTTCCCTTCTCCGCGAGCTCAGTGACTTTCTGTAAAGAACAATAATGAATATATTGAGGAGCGGATTGAAAAAGTAACACTGAGAATGAGAAGGAAAGGATCTGTTCAGTGATCGGATCTCCCAGTTGCTTTGAGCACAGAAAGCATTCACTGGATCGGGACCGGATCCATTCTGAACATGGACTGAATATAAACATCTTGATTCATTCATTAACGATAAAGAAATGCGATGACACTAAAATATAAATCAGAAATATTGTTCCAGGAGAGTGAGGGATCACTGGAAATCTGCAGTAGTTTTAATGCAATGCGTTTGATTTGCTCTTCGGTGTCCAACATAGTTACTGATGAACAATATTTTACCCTTGTTTCTCACACTTATTTCCTGCTGTCACACTTTGTTCATTTGTTTAACAATGAAACAGCAGCGGATCAGCACTCCAGTTGCAGGGAAGGCACGATTATGAAGTGAGGGGTGCAAGAAAGCAAGACTTGGATTTATATAGCGCCTTTCACAACCACCGGATGTCTCAAAAGCGCTTTACAGCCAATGAAGTACCTTTGGAGTGTAGTCACTGTTGTAATGTGGGAAACGCAGCAGCCAATTTTTGCACAGCAAGCTCCAACAAACAGCACTGTGATAATGATCAGATAATCTGTTTTTTTATTATGTTGATTGAGGGATAAATATTGGCCAGGATATCGGGATAACTCCCCTGCTCTTCTTCGAATTAGTGCCATGGGATCTGCTCCGTCCACCCGAGAGTGCAGACGGGTCCTCAGTTTAACGTCTCATCTAAAAAATGGCACTTCCGACAGTGTAGCACTCCCCTCAGTACTGCACAGGAGTGTCAGCCAAGGTGTTGTTTGTACAAATCCCTGGAGTGGGATTTGAACCCACAATCTTCTGACTTATAGGCGAATAAAACCCAACTCTTGACCCCACTTTGCTTGCTAGCTTTTGCCCCATCTCCAAACTCCCTTCCTTGTCCAAAGTACTTCAACATGTTGCCGCCTCACAAATCCGTGATCATCTTTCCATTAATTCAATGTTTGAATTCCTTCCATCTGGTTTTCGCCCCTGCCACAGTACCAAAACGGCTCTCATCAAATTCACAAATGACAGCCTTTGTGACTGTGACCATGGTAAACTATCCCTCTTTGTCCTTCTTGTCCTGTCTGCAGCCTTTGACACAGTTGACCACTCCATCCTCCTCCAACGCCTCTCCACCAGCGCCCAGCTAGGTGGGACTGCACTCGGCTGGTTCCATTCTTGTCGATCTAATCATAGCCAAAAAATCTCCTGCAATGGCTTCTCTTCTCACTCCCGCATCGTTACCTCTGGTGTTCCCCAAGGATCTATCCTTGGCCCCTTCTTATTTCTCATATATATGCTGCCCCTTGAAGATATCAGTCGAAAACATGGAGTCAGTTTCCACATGTACGCTGACGACACCCAGCTCTAACTCTCCACCACTTCTCTTGACTCCTGCTTGGTATCTAAATTGTCAGATTGCTTGTCCAATAACCCGTACTGGAGGAGCAGAAAATTTCTTCAATTAAATATTGGGAAGACCGAAGCCATTATCTTTGGTCCGCACCACAAACTGCATTCCCTAACCACTGACTCCATCCCTCTCCTTAGCATCAATCGGAGGGTGAACAAGACTATTTGCATCCTAGGTGCCAAATTTGACCTTGAAATGAATTTCCAGCCACATCTCCACGGAAGAACTAAAACCGCCTTTTAATACCTCCATAACATTGCCCGCTTCCGCCCCTGCCTCAGGTTTTCTGCGGCTGAAACCTTTATTCATGCCTTTGTTACCTCTAGACTTCACTACTCCAGCTCACTCCTGGCTGGCCTCCCAGATTCTACACTACGTAAACTTGAGGTCATCCAAAACTCAGCAGCCTGTGTCCTAACTTGCACCAAGTCACGATCACCCATCACCCCAGTGCTTTCTGACCTACATTCGCCCATGGTTAAACAACTCCTCAATTTCAAAATTCTCATCCTTGTTTACAAATCACTCCATGGACTTTTCCCTCCCTATCTCTAATCTTTTTCAGCCTCACAACCCCACAAGATATCTGCGCTCCTCAAATTCTGTCCTCTTGACCATCCTTCATTTAAACTGCTCAAGCATCGGTAGCCGTGCCTTCAACTGTTTGGACCCCAAGCTCTGGAACTCCCTTCCTAAACCTCCACGGCTCTCTCTCCTCCTTTAAGACGCTCCTTAAAACCTACCTCTTTAAACAAGCATTTTGTCATTTGCCTTAATTTCTTCTTCTGTGGCTCGGTGTCAAATGTATCTGTTTTGTCTGTAACACTGTTGTGAAGCACATTGGGACGTTTTACTACGTTAAAGGTGCTATATAAGTAAATATTATTATTTTACTCTTCTAACTCAGAGGCGAGAGTGTTACCCACTGAGCCACAGCTGACATTGTGGCTAGAAAACAGAGAAATTACACTGACTAATCGAACAAGCAATGTTGATCTATGGGACAGGTGCAACGACAGTTCATTCATAGAATGATACAGCAGAGGAGGCAGCCATTCGGCCCATCATGCCTGTGCCGGCTCTTTGAGAGATCTATCCAATTAATTCCATTCCTTTCCCCTTTCCATGCAGCTTAGCAAATTTATTCCCCTTCCATGTATCAAATTCCCTTTTGAGATTTATTATTAAACCTCATTCCACCACCACCAGGCAGTGTATTCCTGATCACAACATGATGCATTAAAAAAAAAAATCACCTCATGTCACAGAGATTTATGGCACAGAAGGAAGCCATCCGGCCATCTTGTACGTGCCGGATGAAAATGAGCTATCCAGTCTAATCCCACTTTACAGCTCTTGGTCCGTAGCCCTGTAGGTTACAGCACTTCAAGTGCATATCCAAGTACTTTATAAATGTAGTGAGAGTTTCTGCCTCTATCACCTTTTCAGGCAGTGAGTTCCAGACCCCCACCACCCTCTGGGTGAAAAACGTTCTCCAGAACTCCCCTCTAATACTTCTACAAATTACTTTAAATCTATGGCCCCCTGGTTATTGACTTCTCTGATTGGGGAAATAGGTCCTTCCTATCCACTGTATCTAGGGCCCTCATAATTTTATACACCTCAATCAAGTCATCCTCAACCTCCTCTGTTACAAAGTGAACAACCCCAGCATATCCAATCTTTCCTCATTGCTAAAATTCTCCAGTCCTAGCAACATCTTCGTAAATCTCCTCTGTACCCTCTCTAAAGTAATCATATTTTTCCTGTGATGTGGTGACCGGAAAAGTCACCTCTGGTTCTTCTGCCAATTACCTTAAATTTGTGACCTCTGATTACCGGTCCTTCTGCCATTGGAAACAGTTTCTCCTTATTAACTCAATTAGAACCCATCACATAACATTAAATCTCCACGAAACTTCTCGGCTCCAAGGAGAACAACCCCTGCGTCTCTAGTCTCTCCATGTAACTGAAGTCACGCATCCTGGGTACTATCCTAGGAAATCTCCTCTGCATCCGCTCCAAGGTCTTGACATCCTTCCTAAATACTCCAGTGGGGGCCTAAACAGTGATTGATAAAGGTTTAGCATAACTTCCTTGCTTTGGTGTTCTATGCCTCCATTTATAAATCAAGGATCCTGTATGCTTTTTTAACTCTCTTCACTTATCCTGCCACATTCAAATATTTGTGCACGTACACCCCCAGGTTTCTCGGTTTCTGTGCTCCCTTTAAATTGGAAATATTTAGTTCATATCGCCTCTCCTTATTCATCCTACTAAAATACATCATATCAGAGCTCTGCATTAAATTTCACCTGCCATGTCTCTTCCCATTACAATAGCCTGTCTATGTCCTCCTGAAGTTTATTACTACATTTCCACGTTTCCTGTCATCTGTATAATTTGAAATTATGCCCTATATACCCAAGTCCAGGTAATTAATATATAATAGTAATCATTCTAATAATAATCAGCCATCCCGAGTGTTCGACAGGTTGCAGGGAACAGTCTCTATCCCGATACTATTCGGTTGCCTGGGGCTGTATGTAGGCATCTCTGTCCTTATCCCCCAATCAATCACTGACCATCCCCAAGCTGTCTGTCCTTATCCCCCAATCACTGACCATCCCCAAGCTGTCTGTCCTTATCCCCCAATCACTGACCATCCCCAAGCTGTCTGTCCTTATCCCCCAATCACTGACCATCCCCAAGCTGTCTGCCCTTATCCCCCAATCACTGACCATCCCCAAGCTGTCTGACCTTATCCCCAATCACTGACCATCCCCAAGCTGTCTGTCCTTATCCCCAATCACTGACCATCCCCAAGCTGACTGTCCTTATCCCCCAATCACTGACCATCCCCAAGCTGTCTGTCCTTATCCCCCAATCACTGACCATCCCCAAGCTCACTGTCCTTATCCCCCAATCACTGACCATCCCCAAGCTCACTGTCCTTATCCCCCAATCACTGACCATCCCCGAGCTGACTCTATGTTAACACCACGGACGAGCCGTCCCATTTAGGGTGACTCCCGCAACCTGTTCTCCCGATTACAGACCCAGTTTGTCTCTCAGGATTGTTCAAGGCTGTTATCTGTGCACCAACTCACTCCTGGCCTCGCATTCTGCCAACAATTCTACTGCCTGAGCAGTTTTCTGTGTTATCTGGTATTTAGGTTTGTGGGTCTCTTAGCAACCACCTCCTTTATCTAGGTAAAGGTTCATCACCTGACTTTGGGTGTTATACTTTCAAACTTCAGCATTCTCTGTCTATTAGCTGAAATCTGTCTGTGTCCACCCAGTGACAACACTTAGCTCCTCCCTCCAACCACTGACACTCGCCCTCTTGCTGAGAAAGAAAGATTTGCATTTATATAGCGCCTTTAGTGACCTCAGGATGTCCCAAAGCACTTTTCAGCCAATGAGGTACTTTTGAAGTGTACTCACTGTTGTAACGGAGGAGACACGGCAGCCAATTTGTGCACAGCAAGCTCCCACAAACAGCAATGTGATATTGACTAGATAATCTATTTTAGTGATGTTGATTGATGTGAAATCGTTGATGTCTCAGCAGTTGTTCAGACTGATTAAATCCCTTCCCACACACAGAGAAGGTGAACGGCCATTTTCCAGTGTGACGTGAACTCGTTTGTGTCTCAGCAGGCTGGGAGATGGAGTGAATTCCTTCCCACACACTGAGCAGGTGAACGATCTCCCAGTGTGTACTCGCTTGGTGTTTCAGCAGGCTGGGTGACTGATTGAATCCATTCCCATCTGGTGTGACTGCGTTGATGCTTTTTCAGCTCGCTGGGCAAACTGAATCTCTTCCTGCATACACCACATTTGCACGACCTCTCCCCAGTGCGACTGAACTTATGCCTCCCCAGGCTGGTTGATCAGTTGAAGGCACGTCCACATACTTCAATGTTCTGCTTTTGTTGATATTGGGGACCTGATGAATGCAGCCAGATCTTGACATGATGCTTGCTTTGAATCTCCCGTCTACAAACTGTCCTCATGGAATATCCTGTAAAAAAAGTTTAGACAAGTAATTACTGCGAGTGCAGGCGAGAAATTCAGAATAGACAATTTTCTACTACACTAGTTAGGCCACAACTAGAGTACTGCATACAGTTCTGGTCACCACATTACAGGAATGATGTGATTGCATGAGAGAGGGTGCAGGGGAGATTTACGAGGATGTTGCCTGGACTGGAAAATTATAACCAAGAGGAAAGATTGGATACACTGAGGTTGTTTGCTTTGGAACAGAGGAGGCTGAGTACAGATTTAATTGAGGTGTATAAGATTATGAGGGGCCTAGATAGAGTGGATAGGAAGCACCTATTTCCCCAGCAGAGGGGTCAATAACCAGGGGCCATAGATTTAAAGTAATTGGTAGAAGGATTAGAGGGGAGTTTAGGAGAATTCATCCAGCGGGTGACGGCAGTGTTTGAAATGTTGATAGAGACATAAAGCCTCATCGCATTTAAAAAATACTTGGATATGCAATTCCATAGAATTTACAGCACAGAAACAGGCCATTCGGTCTTAAAAGAGGTGGCTGCAGAGATAGTGGATGCATTGGATAGAACGTACCAAAATTCCCTGGAAACTGGAGTAGTCCCAGTGGATTGGAAAACTGCAAATGTAATGCCTCTACTTAAAAAAGGAGGCAAACAAAAAGCAGGAAGCTATAGACCAGTTAGCCTAACATCTGTCATTGGGAAAATGCTGGAGTCCATTATTAAGGAAGCAGTAGCAGGATATTTGGAAAAGCATAAATCAATCAAGCAGAGTCAGCATGGTTTTATGAAAGGGAAATCATGTTTGACAAATTTGCTGGAGTTCTTTGAGGATGTAATGAGCAGGGTGGATAAGGGGGAACCAGTGGATGTGGTGTATTTGGATTTCCAGAAAGCATTCGATAAGGTGCCACATAAGAGGTTACTGCACAAGATAAAAGTTCACGACATTTGGGGTAATATATTAGCATGGATAGAGGATTGGCTAACTAGTAGAAAACAGAGTCGGGATAAATGGGTCATTTTCCGGTTGGCTAACAGTGGCTAGTGGGGTGCAGCAGGGATCGGTGCTGGGTCCTCAAACTACTTACAATCTATATTAATGACTTGGATGAAGGGACTGAGTGTAATGTAGGTTGCTGCTGATATAAAGATGGGTGGGAAAGCAAATTTTGATGAATTGGCAAAAATTTGGCAGATGGAGTATAATGTGGAAAAATGTGAGGTTATCCACTTCGGCAGAAAAAATAGAAAAGCAAATTATAATTTAAATGGAGAAAAATTGCAAAGTGCTACAGTACAGAGGGAAAGAGTATAAAAGCAGAGAAGTCCTGCTACAACTGTACAGGGTATTGGTGATGGCACACCTTGAGTACTGCATACAGTTTTGCTCTCCGTATTTAAGAAAGGATATACTTGCATTTGAGGCTGTTCAGAGAAGGTTCACTAGGTTGATTCCGCAGATGAAGGGGTTGACTTATGAAGATAGGTTGACTAGGTTGGGCCTATACACATTGGAGTTCAGAATGAGAGGTGATCTTATTGAAACATATAAGATAATGAGGGGGGCTCGACAAGGTGGATGCAGAGAGGATAGTTCCACTCATAGGGGAAACTAAAACTAGGGGACATAGAATAAGGGGCCACCCATTTAAAACTGAGAAGAGGAGGAATTTCTGAGAGGGTATAAATCTATGAAATTCTCTGCCCCAGAGAGCTGTGGAGGCTGGGTCATTGAATATATTTAAGGCATAGACAGACAGATTTTTGAGCGATAAGGGAGTAAAGGGTTATAGTGAGCAGGCAGGGAAGCGGAGCTAAGTCCACGATCAGTTCAGCCATGATCTTATTGAATGGCGGAGCAGGCTCGAGGGGCCAAATGGTCTACTCCTAATTCTAATGTTCTTATGGGCCCTCATGTCTATGCCAGTGTTTGTGCTCTAAACGATAACTTCAATGGAGAGTTGGATTGGGCGGGGTTTCCCGACAGGCGGCTTAGATTAAAATTGCCCCCAATGTATTTCAGCTCGCTGCTTAACCCCAGCCAGCTTGCAGTCCTTATATGGATTCTCCAACCAGCGCCTGCATCAGCCTCCACATTGTACTGTCACATGGCATCACAGTGAAAACCATGGCATCCCAGAGGGAAGTGGGTTTCACCAGTAGCTGAAGTGCAGATGCTGAAAAGCTCGACAGTTAAGGTGCAAGTTTGTTTAATGCTTACCAAAGTCTTCAGAATCGGTGGAGATCAAAATAGTTTGTCAGTGTAACTCAGTTTTGAAACTCAAAACAATTTGTTTTCAGAATTCAGATTGTAAATTGATCTGACTCTGTAGAGACAGAAAACAGTTTGTTTACAGAATTCACTGCTTAATTCATTGAATTATAATCGAAGAGATCATTATTCTTCACAATATCAGGGGAAAGTCATCGAGGAGACAAAGTGTGACTTCAGGCTGTGAGTAAACGAAAGAAGGAATCCTTAGCTGAGAATTACCCCAAGAATTGAAATGGTTTAACAGTGAGTTCTCCCTTCAGATTGAACAGGAATAGTTACCATAAATAAGACAAGGGCAGGGAGACAAGGCTGAAGAGCCAGGAATGCCTGCCTGCTGCCTCGTCCCAGGCCCAGGTCTGGCCCTTTGGGGAATGCCCAGGTAATCCTAGAGTGATGGAAATGGGTCATTGGCCCAGTGTTACTCATCTCTCCTCTTACTGCCCATCATTAGCAGCCGGGGAGAACCAGCACCTTAATCTCCAGGCGTCAGGAGTTGAAGAGCCATAAAAGACAAGGCTGCGGACCAAGAACTGGGGAGTGGCATTAGGCTGGATGGCTCTTCTCTGGCCGACACAGCCTGGCTGATGGGAGCTCTGACAAATCGGATCGGCTCGGATGGAGCAAACTGGCGGCGGGTCCTCCAAACAATAGCGGGGCCTGGTGTCCAGCTCTGGTGCGCTGGGGCCGATTGTGATGTGCTGTCCCCAGGTGAGAACAGCTGAGAGAGAGCACAGAGCTGTGGCTGGGATCTGGGAGAGGGGCCACAGTGAGCACAGAAGTGGGAATGAAATCTGGGCGAGATGCAACAGTGAGCACAGAGCTGGGGCTGGAATCTGGGAGAGGGGCCACAGTGAGCACAGAGCTGGGGCTGGAATCTGGGAGAGGGGCCACAGTGAGCACAGAGCTGGGGCTGGAATCTGGGAGAGAGGTCACAATGAGCACAGAGCTGGGGCTGGAATCTGGGAGAGGGGCCACAGTGAGCACAGAGCTGGGGCTGGAATCTGGGAGAGGGGTCACAATGAGCACAGAGCTGGGGCTGGAATCTGGGAGAGGGGTCACAGTGAGCACAGAGCTGGGGCTGGAATCTGGGAGAGGGGTCACAATGAGTACAGAGCTGGGGCTGGAATCTGGGAGAGGGGCCACAGGTGAGCACAGAGCTGGGGCTGGAATCTGGGAGAGGGGTCACAGTGAGCACAGAGCTGGGGCTGGACTCTGGGAGAGGGGTCACGGTGAGCACAGAACTGGGGCTGGAATCTGGGAGAGGGGCCATAGTGAGTGGCCTTTCAAAGGGCCAGAGGGCAGCAGCTTCACCACACAAGCTTATTTAAATACAAATTTCCTGCAGTGTCAGAGACAGCCTTGTTCACTCTGCAAAAACTCTGAAATGTTTAATAAAATAAGGCAATTAAAAACATCAGGTGAGGCAGTTTAAAAAGACAGTCACTGACTAGAGATTGCTGGATGCTGACACTCGGTGCTCACCAGGATAGAAAACATAGAAACATAGAAAACAGGTGCAGGAGTAGGCCATTCGGCCCTTCAAACCTGCACCACCATTCAATATGATCATGCAACTTCAGTACCCCATTCCTGCTTTCTCTCCATACCCCTTGATCCCTTTAGCCATAAGGGCCACATCTAACTCTCTCTTGAATATATCTAACGAACTGGCCTCAAAAACTTTCTGTGGTAGAGAATTCCACGGGTTCACAACTCTGAGTGAAGAAGTTTCTTCTCATCGCGGTCCTAAATGACTTACCCCTTATCCTGAGACCCCTGGTTCTGGACTTCCCCAACATCGGGAACATTCTTCCTGCATCTAACCTGTCCAGTCCCGCCAGAATTTTATATGTTTCTATGGGATACCCTTTCATTCTTCTAAACTCCAGTGTATAAAGGCCCACTCTCTCCTCATATGTCAGTCCTGCCATCCCGGGGATCAGTCTGCTGAACCTTCGCTGCACTTCCTCAATAGCAAGAATGTCCTTCCTCAGATTAGGAGACCAAAACTGTACACAATATTCAAGATGTGGCCTCACCAAGGCCCTGTGCAACTGCAGTAAGACCTCCCTGCTCCTATACTCAAATCCCCTAGCTATGAAGGCCAACATGCCATTTGCCTTCTTCACCGCCAGCTGTACTTGCATGCCAACTTTCAATGACTGATGTACCATGACACCCAGGTCTCGTTGCACCTCTCCTTTTCCTAATCTGCCGCCATTCGGATAATATTCTGTCTTCATGTTTTTGCCACCAAAGTGGATAAACTCACATTTATCCATATTATACTGCATCTGCCATGCATTTGCTCACTCACCTAATCTGTCCAAGTCACCCTGCAGCTTCTTACCATCCTCCTCACAGCTCACACCGCCACCCAGCTTAATGCCATCTGCAAACTTGGAGATATTACACTCAATTCCTTCATCTAAATCATTGTTGTATATTGTAAACAGCTGGAGTCCCAGCACCGAGCCCTGCGGCACCCCACTCGTCACTGCCTACCATTTCTGAAAAGGACCCGTTTATTCCGACTCACTGCTTCCTGTCTGCCAACCAGTTCTCTATCCACGTCAATACATTACCACCAATACCATGTGCTTTAATTTTGCACACCAATCTCTTGTGTGGGACCTTGTCAAAAGCCTTTTGAAAGTCTAAATACACCACATCCACTGGTTCTCCCTTATTCATTCTGCTAGTTACACACTCAAAAAATTCTAGAAGATTTGTCAAGCATGATTTCCCTTTCATAAATCCATGCTGACTTGGACCGATCCTGTCACTGCTTTCCAAATGCGCTGCTATTTCATCCTTAATAATTGATTCCAACATTTTCCCCACTACTGATGTCAGGCTAACCGGTCTATAATTCACCGTTTTCTCTCTCCCTCCTTTTTTAAAAAAGTGGTGTTACATTAGCTACCCTCCAGTCCATAGGAACTGATCCAGAGTCGATAGACTGTTGGAAAATGATCACCAATGCATCCACTATTTCCAGGGCCACTTCCTTAAGTACTCTGGGATGCAGACTATCAGGCCCTGGGGATCAATCGGCCTTCAATCCCATCAATTTCCCTAACACAATTTCCTGACTAATAAGGATTTCCTTCAGTTCTCGCTAGATCCTTGGTCCCCTAATATTTCCAGTAGGTTATTTTGTGTCTTCCTTCGTGAAGTATTTGTTCAATTGGTCTGCCATTTTTGTTCCCCATTATAAATTCACCTGATTCTGACTGCAAGGGACAACGTTTGTCTTCACTAATCTTTTTCTCTTCACATATCTATAGAAGCTTTTGCAGTCAGTTTTTATGTTCCCAGCAAGCTTCCTCTCATACTCTATTTCCCCCCTCCTAATTAAACCCTTTGTCCTCTTCTGCTGAATTCTAAATTTCTCCCAGTCCTGCTTTTTCTGGCCAATTTATATGCCTATCCTTGGATTTAACAATATCCCTAATTTCCCTTGTTAGCCACAGTTGAGCCACCTTCCCAGTTTTATTTTTACTCCAGACAGGGATGTACAATTGTTGAAGTTCATCCATGTGAATTTTAAATGTCTGCCACTGCCAATCCACCGTCAACCCTTTAAGTATCATTCGCCAGTCTATTCTAGCCAATTCACATCTCATACCATCGAAGTTACCTTTCCTTAAGTTCAGGACCCGAGTCTCTGAATTAACTGTGTCACTCTCCATCTTAATAAAGAATTCTACCATATTATGGTCACTCCTCCCCAAGGGGCCTCGCATAACTAAATTGCTAATTAGTCCTTTCTCATTACACATCACCCAGTCGAGGATGGCCAGCCCTCTAATTGGTTCCTCAACATATTGGTCAAGAAAATTATCCCTAATACACTCCAGGAACTCCTCCACCACCATATTGCTATTGTAAAGTCCTTACTCTACAGTATGAAACCACACGAGGCACATTCTGGGGACAAGGTCACTCTGTGATCTTAACTCTTTATTCACAGGATTGCAAAAATGATGACCCTGCGTGGGACCTCCCTTTTTATACCTGTGTGATCAGGTAAGGAGTGTCTCCCACAAGTTCACCCCTTGTGATCAAGGTGTACATCTAGGTTGAGTGTATACAGTGGTGTTGCATTGTGGTTACATACATGACATCACCTCTCCCTCCCCCCCCCCCCAGTCTTATTGGGATCATAGGTTAAGTCTTTCAGGTGATCTACGCTCCCTCGTGGAGCGCCGCAGTTGGGGCTCTGGTTGTTGGACACTGACGTGAGTGTCTCACCTGTGGTGATTCCAGCCTGTCCGGGCTAACCGCAGGGACTGTGCATTCTTTGGATTGCTCTTGTTGCTCGTTCACTGGCGGTGTTGTGAGCTCCATCTCATGGTCTTCTTCAGGTTCCTCCGTGTCGATGCTGAACCTTTTTTTTGTACTTGGTCCAGATGCTTACGGCATATCTGACCATTGTTGAGTTTTACCACGATGACCCTATTCCCCTCTTTGTCAATTACAGTGCCCTCAAGCCATTTGGGCCCCATGGCGTGATCGAGGATGAATACAGGATTATTTATTTCTATGCCTCTCCCCCTCGAATTACGGTCATGGTACTCATTTTGTGACTTGCACTTGCCCTCAACTATATCAGTCAGGACTGGGTGAATGAGGGACAACCGAGTTTTGAATGTCTGTTTCATTAGTAGCTCTGCGGGCAGGACCCCCGTGAGCGAGTGCGGTCGGGATCTATAGGCCAGCAGGAGACACGATAGGCGGCATTGTAGGGAGGTACTTGGATCCTGAGCATACCTTGCTTAATGATTTGGACCGCACGTTCCGCCTGGCCATTGGAGGCCGGCTTGAATGGCAGTCTTGACGTGGTTGATGCCATTGCCCGACATAAACTCTCGGAATTCGTAGCTTGTGAAACATGGGCCGTTATCACTAACCAGGATGTCCGGCAAGCCATGGGTTGCAAAGATCGCACGTAGGCTTTCCACGGTGGTGGATGACATGCATGAATTCAGAATGATGCACTCAATCCATTTTGAATACGCACCTACCACGATAAGGAACATCTTACCCATGAACGGGCCCGCGTAATCAACATGAATGCGTGACCATGGCCTGGTGGGTCAGGGCCAGGGGCTGAGCGGAGTCTCCCTGGGGGCATTACCCAGCTGGACACACATTGTGCACCTGCGAACACAATGTTCAAGGTCTGAATCAATTCCAGGCCACCAAACGTGTGACTGGGCAATGGCCTTCATCAGCACAATGCCTGGGTGCTCGCTGTGGAGTTCCCTGATGAATGCCTCCCTGCCCTTCTGGGGCAGAACTACCCGGCTGCCCCATAGTAGGCAGTCGGCTTGGATGGAGAGCTCATCCATCCATCTGTGGAATGGTCTGACCTCCTCAGGGCATGCTCCGTTTGCGGGCGCCCAATCCCCAGTCAGGACACATTTCTTAATCAGGGATAGGAGGGGGTCTCTGTTTGTCCAGATTTTGATCTGGCGGGCTGTGAAAAGGGGAGCCTGCGCTGTCAAAGGCATCGACAGCCATGACCATCTCGGCGCTTTGCTCCGCTGCCCCCTCAGTGGTGGCCAGTGGAAGCCTGCTGAGCGCATCAGCGCAATTTTCAGTGCCGGGCCGGTGCCGGATGGAGCAGTCATAAGCAGCCAGCGCTCATCGCTGTATGCGAGCTGATGCGTTGGCATTGAGAGCCTTGCTGTCTGACAACAAGGATGTTAATGGCTTGTGGTCCGTCTCTAATTCAAACTTCCAACCAAAGAGGTACTGATGCATTTTTTTTTAACACCATAGACACATGCAAGCGCTTCCTTCTCGACTATCCCATATCCCTGTTCTGCTTGAGCGCACGACCTGGAGGCATAAGCCACAGGTTGCAGTTGACCCTCAGCATTGTCCTGCTGCAACACGCACCCAACCCCATAGGATGATACATCACATGTCAGAACCAATTTTTTTTTAAAACAAGGGTCGTACAGGGCCAACAATTGTTTGAACAAAATAGGTTTCACGCCCGATCAAAAGCCCGTCCTGACAGTCCCCCCAAAACCAATCGCAACCCTTATGCAGGAGCACGTGTAGCGGCTCGAACAACGTGCTCAAGTTCGGCAGAAAGTTCCCAAAATAGTTCAACAGTCCCAGGAATGAACGCAACTCCGAAGTGTTGCAGGGCCTGGGTGCTCGTCGAATCGCCTCTGTTTTGGATTCGGTGGGCCGAATCCCATCTGCAGCAACCCTCCTGCCCAGAAACTCGACCTCAGGAGTTAAGAACACACATTTAGACTTCTTGAGCCGAAGGCCTACCCGGTCCAGACGGCCTAGCACCTCCACCGGGTTGTGGAGGTGTTCCTCGGTGTCTCGACCCGTGATGAGGATGTCGTCCTGGAATACGATCGTTCCAGGAATGGATTTAAGCAGGCTTTCCATATTTTGTTGAAAAATCGCGGCCGCTGATCGAATGCCAAACGAGCACCTGTTATAAACTAACAGTCCCTTGTGCGTGGTGATGGTGGTTAGTAGTTTAGATTAGTCGGCCAGTTCCTGGGTCATATAGGCTGAAGTGAGGTCCAACTTGGTGAACAGCTTGCCGCCTGCCAGCGTGGCGAAGAGGTCCTCCGCTCTCGGGAGCGGGTATTGATCTTGTAGGGACATCCGATCGATGGTGGCCTTGTAGTCGCCACAGATCCTGACAGAGCCATCCGCTTTTAGGACGGGAACGATGGGGCTCGCCCAGTCGCTGAATTCAACAGGCGAGACGTTGCCCTCTCTCAACATCTGGTCCAATTCGCTCTCGATCTTTTCCCGCATCACATATGGCACCGCTCTGGCTTTGTGGTGCACTGGCCTGGCATCCGGGATGAGGTCCATCACTACTTTAGTGCCTTTGAAAGTCCCGACGCCAGGTTGGAATAGTGAATCGAATTGTTGTACGACTTGCAAGCATGAACTTCGCTCCACAGATGACACTGCTTGCGTGAACATCCCCCCATTTCCAGTTCATCTCGGCTAACCAGCTCCTCCCCAACAGTGCGGGACCATTGCCCAGGATAATCCAGAGCGGCAGCCAATTCACTAACCCATTGTGTGTGACAGCCAACAATGCACTGCGCCTAGCACCGGAATGATTTCTTTAGTGTAAGTCCGTAATTGTGTCTCAATACATGCTAATTTGGGTCTACTGGCTTTAAGTGGCCATAGCTTCTCAAATTGCTGAACGCCCATGGGTGACTGGCTGGCCCCAGTGTCCAGCTCCATGCATACTGGGATACCGTTTAATAAAACCCTCATCATCATTGGTGGCATTTTTGTGTATGAACTGTGAATATTCGCCACATGGACCGGCTGAACCTCGGCGTCCATCGATTTGCCCCAAAAGTCATCCTGCCTCAAAGAACCCTCTTCTGGTCCATACACCTCATATATTAGTCTGGTTGCAGACTTTCTGCACATTCGAGCTAAAAGGCCACTGAGATTGCAGTTCCTGCAGACAAACTGTTGAAATCTGCAAGTGTTTTCCCCCACACCTCCAGCATGAGTTAAAGTTTCCATTGTTGGGAACAAAGGGACTATGGCCAGGCATTCCGCGCTGACTGTTCCTTTGACTGCTCTTAAGTACCCTATTAGTGGGTGTCAATGGCCCCATTCCTGGCTGCATTGTTCACTGTGATGGCGTGAATGTCCGTTCAATCTGCCATTGTCTCTGTTGAAGTCCTACTCTGGAGTCTATTGCTGCCTGGGGAGTGTCGGACTGCCCCTGCCTGCCTGCGGGGCTGTGAGTCGCATTGATGATGTTGACTCCCTGATCCATCACCGCGTTAGAGGCAGAATTGTGCGTGTATATTATTTTTGCCTCTTCCTCCCCCACCATGAAAGTTTGAGCTAAAAACCCCGCCGCTTCCAAGGTCAAATCCTTGGTCTCAATTAATTTGCGGAAAATTCCTGCATGATCGATGCCCTCGATAAAAAAGTCCCTTAGCATCTCACCCCTGCAGGCATCTGCGAACTTAGAGGCTGGCCAAACGCCGGAGGTGCGCTATGAAGTCCGGTATGCTCTGTCCTTCACGACGTCGGTGGGTGTAGAATCTGTGTCGGGCCATATGTATGCTACTCACCGGTTTGAGGTGCTCCCCGATCAATTTGCTAAGTTCTTCAAAGGTTTTGTCCGCCGGCTTTTCGGGTGCTAGTAAGTCCTTCATGAGCATGCAAGTCTTTGGTCTGCAGCTGGTCAAAAGATGAGCCCTTCGCTTGTCGGCCGCTGCATCCCCCAGCCATTCTTTCGTAACGAAGCTTTACTGAAGCCTCTCGACAAAATCGTCCCAGTCTTCCCCAACACAGTACCGTTCCTCTGTGCTACCGGTGGCCATTCTCATGGGTCATGAATTCCCGTTTCTCGTCGCCAATTTAAAGTCCTTACGCTACAGAATATATTTCAACTTATTGCACGTGGCAGTTCCAACCTCAATTTCTGCTTTGCAATGTAATGCTGGAGTCCATTATTAAGGAAGCAGTAGCAGGACATTTGGAAAAGCATGATTCAATCAAGCAGAGTCAGCATGGTTTTATGAAAGGGAAATCAGGTTTGACAAATTTGCTGGAGCTCTTTGAGGATGTAACGAGCAGGGTGGATAAGGGAGAACCAATGGATGCGGTGTATTTGGATTTCCAGAAGGCATTCGATAAGGTGCCACATAAGAGGTTACTGCACAAGATAAAAGCTCACAGGGTTGGCGGTAATATATTAGCATGGATGGAGGATTGGCTAACTAACAGAAAACGGAGAGCCGGGATAAATGGGTCATTTTCCGGTTGGCAAACAGTGACTAGTGGGGTGCTGCAGGGATCGGTACTAGGTCCTCAACTATTTACATTCTATATTAATGATTTGGATGAAGGGACTGAGTGTAATGTAGCCAAGGTTGCTTGCTGATGATACAAAGATGGGTGGGAAAGCAAATTATGAGGTGGACACAAAAAATCTGCAAAGGGATATAGATAGGCTAAGTGAGTGGGCAAAGATTTGGCAGATGGAGTATAATGTGGGAAAATGTGAGGTTATCCACTTTGGCAGAAATAATAGAAAAGCAAATTATAATTTAAATAGAGAAAAATTGCAAAATGCTGCAGTTCAGAGAGACCAGGGGGTCCTTGTGCATGAAACACAAAAAGTTAGTATGCAGGTACAGCAAGTAATCAGGAAGGCCTTTATTGCAAGGGGGATAAAGTATAAAAGCAGAGAAGTCCTGCTACAACTGTACAGGGTATTGGCGAGGCCACACCTGGAGTACTGCGTACAGTTTTGCTCTCCGTATTTAAGGAAGGATATACTTGTATTGGAGGCAGTTCAGAGAAGGTTCACTCGGTTGATTCCGGAGATAAGGGATTTGACTTATGAGGATAGGTTGAGTAGGTTGGGCCTGTACACATTGGAGTTCAGAAGAATGAGAGGTGATCCTATTGAAACTTATAAGATAATGAGGAGGCTCGACAAGGTGGCTGCAGAGAGGATATTTCCACTCATAGGGGAAACTAAAACTAGGGGACATAGAATAAGGGGCCACCCATTTAAAACTGAGATGAGGAGACATTTCTTCTCTGAGGGTTGTAAATCTATGGAATTCTCTGCCCCAGAGAGCTGTGGAGGCGGGGTCATTAAATCTGAGGAAGGACGTTTTTGCTATTGAGGGAGTACAGCGAAGGTTCACCAGACTGATTCCCGGGATGGCGGGACTGACATATGAGGAGAGACTGGATTGACTGGGCCTGTATTTACTGGGGTTTAGAAGGCTGAGAGAGGATCTCATAGAAACATATAAAATTCTGACGGGACTGGACAGGTTAGATGCAGGAAGAATGTTCCCGATGTTGGGGAAGTCCAGAACCAGGGGTCTCAGGATAAGGGGTAAGTCATTTAGGACCGCGATGAGAAGAAACTTCTTCACTCAGAGTTGTGAACCCGTGGAATTCTCTACCACAGAAAGTTTTTGAGGCCAGTTCATTCGATATATTCAAGAGTTAGATGTGGCCCTTACGACTAAAGGGATCAAGGGGTATGGAGCGAAAGCAGGAAAGGGGTACTGAGGTGAATGATCAGCAATGATCTTATTGAATGGTGGTGCAGGCTCGAAGGGCCGAATGGCCTACTCCTGCACCTATTTTCTATGTTTACAGTATGAAACCACACGAGGCACATTCTGGGGACAAGGTCACTCTGTGACCTTAACTCTTTATTCACAGGACTCCAAAAACGATGACCCTGCGTGGGACCTCCCTTTTTATACCTGTGTGATTAGGTAAGGAGAGTCTCCCACAAGTTCATCCCTTATGGTCAAGGTGTGCATCTAGGTTGAGTGTATACAGTAATACAGTGGTTACATACATGACAGCTACCAGTTTGGTAGCACCGAGGAGAGACCATTTAAAGGTTCCGACTGAGTGACGAGCTTTAAAAGCACCAAGGACCGCGTTGATGAGAGCCGGTTCAAATGCTCTCACTGCGGGAAGAGGTTTAAGCAATCAACCAGCCTTCTGAAACACGAGCCCATCCACACCAGGGGAGGGGCCGTTTCCCTGCTCAGTGTGGGGACAGCGATTGACTGGTCCGTCTGACCTGCTAGTATCATCGAATCACAGAAACTTACAGCACAGAAGGAAGCCATTGGATCCCAACGTTCCCTTTAAGCTGCATGACCGAACAGTGATCCAGGGATCCCATACAGCTGGCTTTACAATGCAAAAACCGCACATGCATAGTACATTGAATGGTCCGCGCAGCTCCCAAAAAACATTGGAGGGAATCTTGCTCCCCACTCGGGCCTTTCACGTCCTACCCTCCGTAAACTTAAGCTCATCCAGAACTCGACTCACACCAAGTCCCACTCACCCATCACACCTGTGCTCGCTGACCTACTTTGGCGCCTTGTTAAACAATGCCTCCATTTTAAATCCTCATCCTTGTATTCAAATCCCACCATGGTTTCGCCCCTCCCCATCTCTGTAATCTCCTCCAGCCCCACAAACAATGTTTCCTCTAATACTTGTTTCGTTCGCGAACCCTTTAAATTTGCTGCTCTTCCAGAGACAATAGCTCCCAGGGCAGGTACAGCACGGGTTAGATATAGAGTAAAACTCCCTCTACACAGTCCCCTCAAACACTCCCAGGGCAGAAGTCCCGCCCCTCGGGCCATCCGATTGGTTGGAGGACCCGCTGCCACCACAATCGTCCAAGCCCCGCCCACTTTCCCTATCGGAGCTCACGTCAGTAACCGCCGTGGAGCGGATCACGTGGCCCAGTCCGGCCCCTGCAGGAGACTCCATGCTGCAGCCGCTCAATCCGCTGCAATTGGTGCCGGTGGGGGCTCGGACGTCGCGCTCGGTGCCCGGGGAGGCGCTCGGACACTGCGCTCAATGCCGGGGGGGGGGGGGGGGGGGGCGCTCGGTCACTGCGCTCGGTGCCCGGGGGCGCTCGGTCACTGCGCTCGGTGCCCGGGGGGGGGGGGGGGGGGGGGGCAATCGGACACTTCGCTCGATGCCCAGGGCAGCGCTCGGTGCCAGGAGGGAGGCGGCGCTCGGACACTGCGCTTGGTGTCCGGGGGGAGGCACTCGGACGCCGTGCTCGATGCCCGGTGAGGCGCTCGGACGCTGCGCTCGGGGCCGCTCGGTGCCCGGAGGGGGGGGGGCGCTCGGACACTGCGCTCGGTGCCCGCGGGTGGGGCGCTTGGACACTGTGCTCGGTGCCCGGGGGGGGGAGGGGCTCTCAGACACTGCGCTCGTTACCAGGGGAGTCGCTCGGACACTGCGCTCGGTGCCGGGGGGGGGGGGGGGGGGGCGGTGCTCGGACACTGCGCTCTGTGCCCGAGGGGGGGAGGGGCTCTCGGACACTGCGCTCGTTACATGGGGAAGCGCTCGGTGCCGGGGTGGGGGGGGGGGGGCGGCGGCGCTCGGACACTGCGCTCGGTGCCCGGGGGGGAGGGGCTCTCGGACACTGCGCTCATTACCAGGGGAGGCGCTCGGACACTGCGCTCGGTGACCGGGAGGGGGTGGGGGCTCTCGAACACAGCGCTCGTTACCAGGGGAGGCGCTCAGACACTGCGCTCGGTGCCCGGGGGGGGGGGGGGGGGGCGGGGGCGGTGCTCGGTGCCCGGGGGGGCGCTCGGACACTGCGCTCGGTGCCCGGGGGGGGGGGGGGGGGGGGGCGGGGCTCAGACACTGCGGTTTGTATTTTAGTTTTATTTATCTCCCTGCCCGCGCTTCTCTCCGGTATTTATATTAAAAAAACCTTCATAAAACTCACTTTCTGCCGGTGACCCGGACTCAGGTGGTGTGTATGCTGACCATGCGCGGTTCGGGCCGCCGAGAGTCTGTGGAGCAGGAAAGGGCTGGGCCAACGGGCGCATGCGAGCGGCCGGGGAGAGTCAGTGAGAGCCTCGGGCATCGGGGGAGGGAAGGTAAGGAAGGAAGGTTGGAGAATGGGATTGGGAGGGAGCAGGAGCCCGAGGGGTGAGATGGAAAATGGGGGTCAGTGGGTGGGGAGACTGGGGAATTGAGGTCAGAGAGAGGGAGACTAGGGAATGGGGGTCAGAGAGAGGGAGACTGGGGAATGGGGTTCAGAGAGAGGGAGACTGGGGAATGGGGGTCAGAGAGAGGGAGACTGGGGAATGGGGGTCAGAGATAGGGGAATGAGAGATGGGGAGAGAGATGGATTAGAAGTGGGTTCGCGAGAAAGATGGGGACGAGTCAGTGTCAGTTGGAGCTCGAGTGGGGTGGGGGGCTGAGAGAGGCAGATTGGAGAGAGGGAGAGACTGGGTAATGGGGGTCAGGGAGACTGGGGAATGGGGGTCAGGGAGAGGCCGATAGGGGGACTGGCAGATGGGGAGAGAGATAGATTGGAAGTGGGGTTCGCGAGAAAGATGGGGACGAGTCAGTGACAGTTGGAGCTCGAGTGGGGTGGGGGGACCGAGAGAGGCAGACTGAGGAATGGGGTGCATATGGGGCCCAGCATTTCCTGCGGTGCAGAAGCATCTTGATGAGTGGGAGAGGCACCGAGAGAGGAGCATCTAGTTATTGGGTGAGCGAAACCTAGGGACCTTGCTGTGGGTATACAGTGCAAGATTGTTTCCACTGGTCAAATGTGGAATAAGGTGAAAGGGACAGAGGATACTCACTGAAAGAACCAAGGAGGAAGAGAGAAGGAAGACTCTTGATCTGAGGAGTATTAACTAAAACCACCTTTTTCCACCTCCGTAACCTTGCCCGCATCCGCCCCTGCCTCAGGTCTTCTACTGCTGAAACCCTCATTCATGCCTTTGTTGCCTCTATACTTGACTACTCCAACTCACTCCTGTGTTTCACCTCTGTGCTTTCTGACCTACATTGGCTCCCAGTTGAATAACGCCACAAATTCAAAATTCTCATCCTTGTTTACAAATCACTCCATGGACTTGCCCCTCCCTATCTCTAATCTTTTTCAGCCTTAAACCCCACAAGATGTCTGTGCGCATCAAATTCTGGTCTCTTGAACATCCTTCATTATAACTGCTCAACCATCGGAGGACATGCCTTCAGCTGCCTGGGCCCTAAGCTCCCTAAACCTCTATGCCTCTCTACCTCTCGTTCCTTCTTTAAGACGCGCATTAAAACCTACCTCTTTAAACAAGCTTTTGGTCATCTGCCTTAATTTGTTCTGTGGCTTGGTGTCATATTTATCTGTGTGTCTGTAACACTTGTGAAGCACCTTGAGATGTTTTTCTACATTAAAGGTGCTAAATAAATAAAAGTTATTGTTATCAGTTATTAGACCATGGGATGCTTCACCACAAGTGTCTATTGAGGTAGAGACTAGAACATTATTTAAAAAGGGAATGGGATAAATATTTGAAAAGTAGTAATAGATAAGCATCTGGGCTGAATGGAGTTATAGTAGAGAGGGAGCCAGAATCGACACAGGCACGGGGGGGGGGGGGTCACGAATAGCCTTCTCCTGTGCTGTAATTCTACCATTCTATGAAAACTCTATTTATTGAGTCCTAGACCAAGGTGTGCTTTAGAAATGTTGGTGCTGAGCTGGATTTAGGATGATGTGCCCTATCAGAAGTGCCCCAAACATGCTCTTTGTTCAATCCCTTGGTTTGGTTCGGGTTGGTTTGTGCCGTCTGGCTTTGACATGTAGTCCAAGTACAGTTCGGCATTAACTGAGGGTACCAGTTCAGAGTTATCACCTTTACATTGAGGGGCAACGGGGTCAGAGAGAAAGGGAATAAGGGTCAGGACAAGGGGAATGGGTAATTGGGGTTAGAGAACGAAAGATTTGCATTTATATAGCGCCTTTCACGACCTTTGGACATCTCAAGGCACTTTTGGAGTGTAGTCACTGTTGTAATGTGGGAAACTTGGTAGCCAACTTGCCCACAGCAAACAGCAATGTGATAATGACCAGATAATCTGTTTTTTGTTATGTTGCAGATGACACTAAGCTGGGTGGCAGTGCAAGCTGCGAGGAAGATGCTAAGAGGCTGCAGGGGGACTTGGACAGGTTAGGTGAATGGGCAAATGCATGGCAGATGCAGTATAATGTGGATAAATGTGAGGTTATCCACTTGGTGGCAAAAACAGGAAGGCAGATTATTATCTGAATGGTGACAGATTAGTAAAAGGGGAGGTGCAACGAGACCTGGGTGTCATGGTACATCAGTCATTGAGGTAGGTACAGCAGGCAGTAAAGAAAGCAAATGGCATGCTGGCCTTCATAGTGAGAAGATTTGAGTATCGGATCAGGGAGGTCTTGTTGCAGTTGTACAGGGCCTTGGTGAGACAACACCTTGAGTATTGTGTGCAGTTTTGGTCTTCTAATCTGAGGAAGAATGTGCTTGCTATTGAGGGAGTGCAGCGAAGGTTCACCAGACTGATTCCCAGGATGGCAGGACTGACATATGAGGAAAGACTGGATCGGCTGGGCTTATACTCACTGGAATTTAGAAGAATGAGAGGGGATCTCATAGAAACGCATAAAATTATGACGGGACTGGACAGGTTAGATGCAGGAAGAATGTTCCCGATGTTGGGGTAGTCCAGAACCAGGGGACACAGTTTAAGGATAAGGGGTAAGCCATATAGGACTGAGATGAGGAGAAATTTTTTCACCCAGAGAGTTGTGAACCTGTGGAGTTCTCTGCCACAGAAAGTTGTGGAGTCCACTTCGCTGGACATATTCAAAAGGGAGTTAGATGTGGCCCTTATGGCTAAAGGGATCAGGGGGTATGGAGAGAAAGCAGGAATGGGGTACTGAGGTTGCATGATCAGCCATGATCATATTGAATGGCGGTGCAGACTCGAAGGGCCGAATGGCCTGCTCCTGCACCTATTTTCTATGTTTCTATGTCAGCCACAACTCAGCGCGGCGGCCGGAGCGCTTTCTGGGGTGAGGGGGCTTGTGGATTTTGCAGCCGCCATTACTATTGATCCTTTCAACAACCTGTATGGCAGCTGGAGCCTGAAAATCAGCTTCACTGCCGCTGAGTGGGGAAAGGGCGACATGAGACAACATTTTACAAGTTGCTGCTGGTGTGTTGTTTGGGAATTATCCACCCCCCAAAATTAATCTCTTTTAATGAAAATAGAGCACCTTTTGAGAAAGCAACATTATATTGGGTGTGGGAATAGAAAGTGTCAAGAGAGCCCTCTAATTTCTTGAGCATCTCTGAGTCCCAACACACTATTCACCAACTGAGTGGATATAGACATGATTCAGTTGCTGTGTCCCATAGGCTAACTTTGGTTCAAATATGGGAATGTGTGTTTCTTTTTCCCCTCTCTCCTCCCCTTCTGTATCTGTGCAAGTCAGGCATGGCTCAGTGGATAGCACTCTCGCCTCTGAGTCAGAAGGTTGGGGTTGAAGTCACACTCCAGAGACTTGAACACAAAATCTAAGCTGACACTCCAGCGCAGTGCTGATGGAGTACTGCTCTGTCAGAGGTGCCGTCTTTCGGATGAGACCTTAAACCGAGGTCGTGTCTGCTCTCAAAAAATCTGCACATGCTAAGTGAGTGGGCAAAAATTTGGCAGATGGATTATATGGAAAATGTGGCAAAATGTGAGGCTATCCACTTTGGCAGAAATAATAGAAAAGCAAATTATAATTTAAATGGAGAAAAATTGCAAAGTGATGCAGTACAGAGAGACCTGGGGGTCCTTGTGCATGGAACACAAAAAGTTAGTATGCAGGTACAGCAAGTAATCAGGAAGGCAAATAGAATGTTGGCCTTTATTGCAAGGGGGATAAGAATATAAAAGTAGGGAAGTCCTGCTACAACTGTACAGGGTATTGGTGAGGCTACACCTGGAGTACTGCGTGCAGTTTTGGTCTCCATATTTAAGGAAGGATATACTTGCATTGGAGGCTGTTCAGAGAAGGTTCACTAGGTTGATTCCGGTGATGAGGGGGTTGACTTATTAGGACAGGTTGAGAAGGTTGGGCCTATACACATTGGAGTTCAGAAGAATGAGAGGTGATCTTATTGAAATTTATAAGATAATGAGGGGGCTTGACAAGGTGGATGCC
Organism: Pristiophorus japonicus; assembly: GCF_044704955.1. Lineage (NCBI taxonomy): Eukaryota > Metazoa > Chordata > Chondrichthyes > Pristiophoridae > Pristiophorus > Pristiophorus japonicus. The sequence goes on from NC_091995.1 coordinate 57,713,110, forward strand.
AAGAGGATATTTCCACTCATAGGGGAAACTAAAACTAGGAGACATTGTCTTAGAATAAGGGGTCGCCCATTTAAAACTGAGATGAGAAATTTCTCATATCAGAGTGTGGGGAATCTTCGTAGTTCTCTACCTCAGAGGGCTGTGGAAGCTCAGTCGTTGAGTATATTCAAGACAGAGATCGATAGATATTTGGATATTAAGGGAATTAAGGGATAGGGGGATAGTGCAGGTAAGTGGAGTTGAGACTGAAGATCAGCCATGAAAAGAATTTAAGGAGCTAGGAGCTAAATTAAAAAGTAGGACCTCAAAAGTAGTAATCTCAGGATTGCTACCAGTGCCACGTGCTAGTCTGAGTAGGAATCGCAGGATAGCGCAGATGAATACGTGGCTTCAGCAGTGGTGCAGCAGGGAGGGATTCAAATTCCTGGGGCATTGGAACCGGTTCTGGGGGAGGTGGGACCAGTAGAAACCGGACGGTCTGCACCTGGCCAGGACCGGAACCAATGTCCTAGGGGGAGTGTTTGCTAGTGCTGTTGGGGAGGAGTTAAACTAATATTGCAGGGGGATGGGAACCTATGCAGGGAGACAGAGGGAGACAAAAATTAGGCAAAAGTAAAAGACAGAAAGGAGATGAGGAAAAGTGGAGGGCAGAGAAACCCAAGGCAAAGAACAAAAAGGGCCACTGTACAGCAAAATTCTAAAAGGACAAAGGGTGTTAAAAAAGCAAGCCTGAAGGCTTTGTGTCTTAATGAAAGGAGTATCCGCAATAAGGTGGATGAATTAAGTGTGCAAATAGATGTTAACAAATATGATGTGATTGGGATTACGGAGACGTGGCTCCAGGATGATCAGGGCTGGGAACTCAACATCCAGGGGTATTCAACAGTCAGGAAGGATAGAATAAAAGGAAAAGGAGGTGGGGTAGCATTGCTGGTTAAAGAGGAGATTAATGCAATAGTTAGGAAAGACATTAGCTTGGATGATGTGGAATCTATATGGGTAGAGCTGCAGAACACTAAAGGGCAAAAAACGTTAGTGGGAGTTGTGTACAGACCTCCAAACAGTAGTAGTGATGTTGGGGAGGGCATCAAACAGGAAATTAGGAGTGCATGCAATAAAGGTGCAGCAGTTATAATGGGTGACTTTAATATGCACATAGATTGGGCTAGCCAAACTGGAAGCAATACGGTGGAGGAGGATTTCCTGGAATGCATAAGGGATGGTTTTCTAGACCAATATGTCGAGGAACCAACTAGGGGGGAGGCCATCTTAGACTGGGTGTTGTGTAATGAGAGAGGATTAATTAACAATCTCATTGTGCGAGGCCCCTTGGGGAAGAGTGACCATAATATGGTGGAATTCTGCATTAGGATGGAGAATGAAACAGTTAATTCAGAGACCATGGTCCAGAACTTAAAGAAGGGTAACTTTGAAGGTATGAGGCGTGAATTGGCTAAGATAGATTGGCGAATGATACTTAAGGGGTTGACTGTGGATGGGCAATGGCAGACATTTACAGACCGCATGGATGAATTACAACAATTGTACATTCCTGTCTGGCGTAAAAATAAAAAAGGGAAGGTGGCTCAACCGTGGCTATCTAGGGAAATCAGGGATAGTATTAAAGCCAAGGAAGTGGCATACAAATTGGCCAGAAATAGCAGCGAACCTGGGGACTGGGAGAAATTTAGAACTCAGCAGAGGAGGACAAAGGGTTTGATTAGGGCAGGGAAAATGGAGTACGAGAAGAAGCTTGCAGGGAACATTAAGGCGGATTGCAAAAGTTTCTATAGGTATGTAAAGAGAAAAAGGTTAGTAAAGACAAACGTAGGTCCCCTGCAGTCAGAATCAGGGGAAGTCATAACAGGGAACAAAGAAATGGCAGACCAATTGAACAAGTACTTTGGTTCAGTATTCACTAAGGAGGACACAAACAACCTTCCGGATATAAAAGGGGTCAGAGGGTCTAGTAAGGAGGAGGAACTGAGGGAAATCTTTATTAGTCGGGAAATTGTGTTGAGGAAATTAATGGGATTGAAGGCCGATAAATCCCCAGGGCCTGATGGACTGCATCCCAGAGTACTTAAGGAGGTGGCCTTGGAAATAGCGGATGCATTGACAGTCATTTTCCAACATTCCATTGACTCTGGATCAGTTCCTATCGAGTGGAGGGTAGCCAATGTAACCCCACTTTTTAAAAAAGGAGGGAGAGAAAGCAGGGAATTATAGACCGGTCAGCCTGACCTCAGTAGTGGGTAAAATGATGGAATCAATTATTAAGGATGTCATAGCAGCGCATTTGGAAAGAGGTGATATGATAGGTCCAAGTCAGCATGGATTTGTGAAAGGGAAATCATGCTTGACAAATCTTCTGGAATTTTTTGAGGATGTTTCCAGTAAAGTGGACAAAGGAGAACCAGTTGATGTGGTATATTTGGACTTTCAGAAGGCTTTCGACAAGGTCCCACACAGGAAATTAATGTGCAAAGTTAAAGCACATGGGATTGGGGGTAGTGTGCTGACGTGGATTGAGAACTGGTTGTCAGACAGGAAGCAAAGAGTAGGAGTAAATGGGTACTTTTCAGAATGGCAGGCAGTGACTAGTGGGGTACCGCAAGGTTCTGTGCTGGGGCCCCAGCTGTTTACATTGTACATTAATGATTTAGACGAGGGGATTAAATGTAGTATCTCCAAATTTGCGGATGACACTAAGTTGGGTGGCAGTGTGAGCTGCGAGGAGGATGCTATGAGGCTGCAGAGTGACTTGGATAGGTTAGGTGAGTGGGCAAATGCGTGGCAGATGAAGTATAATGTGGATAAATGTGAGGTTATCCACTTTGGTGGTAAAAACAGAGAGACAGACTATTATCTGAATGGTGACAGATTAGGAAGGGGGAAGGTGCAGCGAGACCTGGGTGTCATGGTACATCAGTCATTGAAGGTTGGCATGCAGGTACAGCAGGAGGTTAAGAAAGCAAATGGCATGTTGGCCTTCATAGCGAGGGGATTTGAGTACAGGGGCAGGGAGGTGTTGCTACATTTGTATAGGGCCTTGGTGAGGCCACACCTGGAGTATTGTGTACAGTTTTGGTCTCCTAACTTGAGGAAGGACGTTCTTGCTATTGAGGGAGTGCAGCGAAGATTCACCAGACTGATTCCCGGGATGGTGGGACTGACCTATCAAGAAAGACTGGATCAACTGGGCTTGTATTCACTGGAGTTCAGAAGAGTGAGAGGGGACCTCATAGAAACTTTTAAAATTCTGACGGGTTTGGACAGGTTGGATGCAGGAAGAATGTTCCCAATGTTGGGGAAGTCCAGTACCAGGGGTCACAGTCCAAGGATAAGGGGTAAGCCATTTAGGACCGAAATGAGGAGAAACTTCTTCACCCAGAGAGTGGTGAACCTGTGGAATTCTCTACCACAGAAAGTAGTTGAGGCCAATTCACTAAATATATTCAAAAGGGAGTTAGATGAAGTCCTTACTACTCGGGGGATCAAGGGGTATGGCGAGAAAGCAGGAAGGGGGTACTGAAGTTTCATGTTCAGCCATGAACTCATTGAATGGCGGTGCAGGCTAGAAGGGCTGAATGGCCTGCTCCTGCACCTATTTCCTATGTTTCTGTGTTTCTATGATCTTACTGAAAGGCGGAGCAGGCTCGAGGGGCCGAAGGCCCTACTCCTGCTCCTATTTCTTAAGTTCTCCTCAACCAATCTTTTGATCATCTGCCCTAACATCTCATGGCTTCAGGGTCCCAGTGACCAGCAGAGAAATAACAACTTAGAATAATACAATGGTTGCAGCACAAAAAGCCGTTCGGCCCATCGAGTCCATACCGGCTCTCAGCTAGTCCCTCTTCCCCACCTGGTAACTTTTTTCCTTCAGATACTTATCCTTTTGAAAGATAAGATTGAATCTGTCTCTACCACCATTTCAGAGTGCATTCCAGATCTTAACCACTTGCAGTGTTTAAAAATGAAAGTTTTTTCTTACATCGCCTTTGGTTCTTTTGCCATCACCTTAAATCTGTGTCCTCTGGTTCTCGACCTTTCTGCCAATGGGAACAGTTTATCTCTGTCTACTCTGTCCAGACCCCTCATGATTTTGACCATCTCTATAAAATATCCTCTCAATCGTCTCTGCTCCAAAGAGAACAAGCCCAGTTTCTCCAGTCTATCAACATAACTGAAGTCCCTCATCCCTGAAATCATTTTCGTAAATCTTTTCTGCACCCTCTCTAAAGACTTCACATCCTTCCTAAAGTGAGGTGCCCAGAATTGGACACAATACTCGAGTCGGTGCTGAACCAATGTTTTATACAGATTCATCATAATTTTCACACTTTTGTACTCCATACCTCTACTCACGTAGCTCAGGATCCCATAAGCCTTTTTAACTGCATTCTCAACCTGCCCTGCCACCTTCAGCGATTTGTGCACACATACCCCCAGGTCTCTCTGTTCCTGCACCCGCTTTGTACCATTGAGTTTATACGTCCTCTCATTCTTTCTTCCAAAATGTATCACTTTACACTTTTCTGCGCTAAAATTCATCTGCCACGTGTTTGCATATTTCACCAGCTTGTGCGTCTTCCTGAAGTCTATCCGTATCCTCCTCACTGCTCACTATACTTCCAAGTTTTGTCTCATCTGCAATTTTGAAATTGTGCCCTGTACACCCATGTCCAAGTCATTAATATATATCAAGAAAAGCAGTGGTCCTAATACTGACCCCTGGGGAACACCACTGTTTACCTTCCTCCAGTCCAAAAAACAACCGTTCACCACTACTCTCTGTTTCCTGTCACTTCGCCAATTTCAAATCCATGCTGCCACTGTCCCTTTTATTCCACGGGCTTCACTTTGCTGGCAAGCCTATTATGTGGCACTTTGTTGAATCCATGTACACTGTCAACCACATTACCCTCATCAACCCTCGCTGTTACTTCATTAAAAAATCGATCAAGTTGGTTAAACACGATTTGCCTTTAACAAATCCATGCTGGCTTTCCTTAATTAATCCACACCTATCCTAGTGACTGTTAATTTTGTCTCTGATCACTGTTTCTAAAAGCTTCCCTTATACCGAGGTTAAACTGACTGGCATGTAGTTGCTGGGTTTATCTTTACGCCCTCTTTTGAACAATGGTGTAACATTTGTAATTCTCCAGTCCACTGGCACCACTAATGTATCTATGGAGGATTGGAATATTATGGACAGTATCCCTGCGATTTCCGCCCTCAATTCACTCAGCATCCAAGGATGATAGAGCTACTTTAAGTACAACAAGCCTTTCCAATACCTCTTCTTTATCAATTTTTATCCTATCAAGTGTCTCCACTACTTCCTCCTTCACTGTCTATGGCAGCCTCCTCTCGGAAACATAGAAATTTACAGCACAGGAGGCCATTTCAGCCCATCGTGTCCACACCGGCCGACAGTCACACGGCCCTCGGTCAGCAGCCCTGAAGGTTACATATAAACCGATGAACAATGGGCGTAAATGCAAAGCACATCCATCCCAAACAGACCGCCTCACACAACTGCGACACCCCTTATACTGAAACATTCTACACTCCACCCCAACCGGAGTCATGTGATCTCCTGGGAGAGTCAAAAACCAGATTAAAAACCCTGGCCAATTTAGGGAGAAAAAAAATCTTGAAAAATTCCTCTCCGACCCATCCAGGCGATTGAAACTAGTTCAGGCGATCACACTGGCCGTATTCGATTCCCTGCAGTACTTACCATTATATCTGCGTCGGCCAACAAAAGGTTATCCAGTCTGATCCCAATTACCAGCTCTAGGTCCGTAACCCTGCAGGTTACGGCACTTTAAGCCAACCATCTCTTAAAAGTCGTGAGGGTTTCTGCATCCACCAGTCCTCCAGGCAGTGAGTTCCAGATCCCCACAACCCTCTGCATAAAGAAGCCTCCCCCTCAAATCCCCTCTAAACCTTCCACCAACCACCTTCAAACTATGCACCTTTGTAATAGACCCCTCCACAATGGAAATAGGCCCTTACTATCCACTATATCCAGGCCCCTCAATATTTTGCACACCTCAATGAGGTCTCCTCTCAACCTCCTCTGTTCCAATGAGAACAAACCCAGCCTATCCAATCTGTCCTCATAACTAAGATTCTCCATTCCAGGCAGCATCCTAGTAAATCTCCTCGCCCTTGGTGAAGATAGATGTAAAGTACTCGTTTAGAACCTCAGCCATACCCTCTGCCTCCATGCATAGGTCTCCCAACCAGCCAATCACTTACCATCTTGGCTGTGATGTCACACTTCGATTACTTTTGACTTATTTCTTACTTTTGACCGCTGGGAGGTCCGTGAGTTCGGGAGGTCCATGAGTTCAGGAGGTCCGAGAGTTTGGAAGATACAGGTTAAACCTGCAGTCGGGGAGGAGCGGCGAAGCCTATAAAAGGCCCAGCGGCAGCGAGGAGCAGCAGCAGTCGGGGAGGAGCGGCGAGGCCTATAAAAGGCCCAGCGGCAGCGAGGAGCAGCAGCAGTCAGGGAGGAGCGGCGAGGCCTATAAAAGGCCCAGCGGCAGCGAGGAGCAGCAGCAGTCAGGGAGGAGCGGCGAGACCTATAAAAGGCCCAGCGGCAGCGAGGAGCAGCAGCAGTCGGGGAGGCCAGCTGCAGCAGGCTGAAAAGTAATAAAGAAGTAAAAAGTAATCGAAATGTGACGTCACAGCCAAGAGGGTAAGTGATTGGCTGGTTGATTTGTGAGTAGTTTTCTTTTTCCTTATCTTTTTTCTTTTTCTTAGCAGTAAGAAACCTAGTCACTATTGCCAAATTAAGTAATTTAAGGGTTAAGTCATGGCAGGAGAGCCCAGACTCATGTCATGTTTCTCCTGTGCTATGTGGGAAGTCAGGGACGCTCCCAGTGTCCCTGACTACTATGTGTGCAGGAAGTGTATCCAGCTGCAGCACCTGACAGACCGCATTGCAGCACTGGAGCTGCGCATGGATTCACTCTGGAGCATCCGCGATGCTGAGGATGTCATGAATAGCAGGTTTAGTGAGTTGGTCACACCGCAGGTAAAGGTTACACAGGCAGATAGGGAATGGGTGACCATCAGGAAGAGCAGTGAAAGAAAGGTAGTGCAATAATCCCCTGCGGTCATCTCACTCCAAAACAGATATACCACCTTGGGTACTGTAGGGGGAGATGGCCAATCAGGAGAAGGCAGCAGCAGCCAAGTTCATGGCACTGTGGGTGGCTCTGCTGCACACGAGGGCAGGAAAAAGAGTGGGAGAGCTATCGTGGTAGGGGATTGTATTGTAAGGGGAATAGATGGGCGTTTCTGCGGCCGCAAACGAGACTTCAGGATGGTATGTTGCCTCCCTGGTGCAAGGGTCAAGGATGTCTCGGAGCGGCTGCAGGGCATTCTGGAGGGGGAGGGTGAACAGCCAGTTGTCATGGTGCATATAGGTACCAACGATATAGGTAAGAAGCAGGATGAGGTCCTACAAGCTGCATTTATGGAGATGGAGTTAAATTAAAAAGTAGGACCTCAAAGGTAATAATTTCAGGATTGTTACCAGTGGCACGTGCTAGTCAGAGTAGAAATAGCAGGATAGCTAAAATGAATACATGGTTTGAGGAATGGTGCAAGAGGGAGGGATTCAAATTCCTGGGACATTGGAACCGGTTCTGGGGTAGGTGGAACCAGTACAAACCAGACGGTCTGCACCTGGGCAGGACTGGAACCAATGTCTTAGGTGTGTGTTCACCGGTGCTGTTGGGGAGGATTTAAACTAATAGGGCAGGGGGATGGGAACCTATGCAGGGAGACAGAGGGAAGTAAAATTGGGTCAGAAGCAAAAGGTATAAAAGGAGAAAAGTAAAAGGGGAAAAAATCAAAAGGCAAAAATCAAAAAGGGCCACATTACAATATAATTCTAAAAGGACAAAGAATGTTAAAAAAAACAAGCCTGAAGGTTCTGTGTCTCAATGCGAGGAACATTCGTAATAAGGTGGATGAATTAACTCCGCAGATAACTGTTAACGGATATGATGTAATTGGGATTACGGAGACATGGCTCCAGGGTGACCAATGCTAGGAACTCAATATCCAAGGGTATTCAACATTCAGGAAAGATAGACTGAAAGGAAAAGGAGGTGGGGTCGCGTTGCTGGTTAAAGAAGAGATTAACGCAATAGTAAGGAAGGACATTAGCGTGGATGAGGTGGAATCTGTATGGGTAGAGCTGAGGAACACCAAAGGGCAGAAAACGCTAGTGGGAGTTGTGTACAGACCACCAAACAGTCATTGTGAGGTTGGGGATGGCATCAAACAGGAAATTAGGGATGCGTACAATAAAGGTACAGCAGTCATCATGGGTGACTTTAATCTACATATAGATTGGGCTAAACAAACTGGTAGCAATACGGTGGAGGAGGATTTCCTGGAGTGTATAAGGGATGGTTTTCTAGACCAATACGTCGAGGAACCAACTAGAGAGCAGGCCATCCTAGACTGAGTGTTGTGTAATGAGAGAGGATTATTGAGCAATCTTGTTGTGCGAGGCCCCTTGGGGAAAAGTGACCATAATATGGTAGATTTCTTCATTAAGATAGTGACACAGTTAATTCAGAGACTAGAGTCCCAAACTTAACGAAAGGTAACTTCGACAGTATGAGACGTGATTTGGCTAGGATAGACTGGCGAATGATACATAAAGGGGTAACGGTGGATAGGCAATGGTCGACTTTTAAAGATCACATGGATGAACTACAACAATTGTACATCCCTGTCTGGAGTAAAAATAAAACGGGGAAGGTGGCTCAACCGTGGCTTACAAGGGAAATTAGGGATAGTGTTAAATTCAAGGAAGAGGCATATAAATTGGCCAAAAAAAGCAGCAAACCTGAGGACTGGGAGAAATTTAGAATTCAGCAGAGGACGACAAAGGGTTTAATTAGGAGGGGGAAAATAGAATACGAGAGTAAGCTTGCAGGGAACATAAAAACTGACTGCAAAAGCTTCTACAGATACATGGAGAAAAAGATTAGTGAAGACAAAGGTAGGTCCCTTACAGTCAGAATCAGGTGAATTTATAATGGGAAACAAAGAAATGGCAGACCAATTGAACAAATACTTTGGTTCTGTCTTCACTAAGCAAGACACAAAATAACCTTCCGGAAATTATAGGGGACCGAGGGTCTAACGAGAAGGAGGAACTAAAGGAAATCCTTATTAGTCAGCAAATAGTGTTAGGAAAATTGATGGGATTGAAGGCCGATAAATCCCCAGGGCCTGATAGTCTGCATCCCAGAGTACTTAAGGAAGTGGCCTTAGAAATAGTGGATACATTGGTGGTTATTTTCCAACATTCTATAGAGTCTGGATCAGTTCCTATGGACTGGAGGGTAGCTAATGTATCCCCACTTTTTAAAAAAGGAGAGAGAGAGAGAGAGAGAGAGAGAGAAAACAGGGAATTGTTGACCGGTCAGCCTGACAGTAGTGGGAAAAATGTTGGAATCAATTATTAAAGATATAATAGCAGCGCATTTGGAAAGCAGTGACAGGATCGGTCCAAGTCAGAATGGATTTATGAAAGGGAAATCATGCTTGACAAATCTTCTAGAATTTTTTGAGGATGTAACTAGGAGAGTGGGCAAGGGGGAGTCAATGGATGTGGTGTATTTAGACTTTCAAAAGGCTTTTGACAAGGTCCCACACAAGAGATTAGTGTGCAAAATTAAAGCATATGGTATTGGGGGTAATGTATTGACGTGGATAGAGAACTGGTTACATAGAAAATAGGTGGAGTAGGCCATTCAGCCCTTCAAGCCTGCACCGCCATTCAATGAGTTCATGGCTGAACATGCAACTTCAGTACCCCATTCCTGCTTTCTCGCCATACCCCTTGATCCCCCTAATAGTAAGGACTGCATCTAACTCCTTTTTGACTATACTTAGTGAATTGGCCTCAACAACTTTCTGTGGTAGAGAATTCCACAGGTTCACCATTCTCTGGGTGAAGAAGTTTCTCCTCATCTCGGTCCTAAATGGCTTACCCCTTATCCTTAGACTGTGACCCCTGGTTCTGGACTTCCCCAACATTGGGAACATTCTTCCTGCATCTAACCTGTCCAAACCCGTCAGAATTTAACGTTTCTATGAGATCCCCTCTCATTCTTCCGAACTCCAGTGAATACAAGCCCAGTTGATCCAGTCTTTCTTGATATGTCAGTCCCGCCATCCCGGGAATCAGTCTGGTGAACCTTCGCTGCACTCCCTCAATAGCAAGAATGTCCTTCCTCAAGTTAGGAGACCAAAACTGCACACAATACTCCAGGTGTAGCCTCACCAAGGCCCTGTACAACTGTAGCAACACCTCCCTGCCCCTGTACTCAAATCCCCTTGCTATGAAGGCCAACATGCCATTTGCTTTCTTAACCGCCTGCTGTACCTGCATGCCAACCTTCAATGACTGATGTACCATGACACCCAGGTCTCGTTGCACTTCCCCTTTTCCTAATCTGTCACCATTCAGCTAATAGTCTGTCTCTCTGTTTTTACCACCAAAGTGGATAACCTCACATTTATCCACATTATACTTCATCTGCCATGCATTTTCCCACTCACCTAACCTATCCAAGTCACTCTTCAGCCTCCTAGTATCCTCCTCGCAGCTCACACTGCCACCCAACTTAGTGTCATCCGCAGACGTATTAGCAACCTCACATCTGTCATACGCACTGTTTTTCTGCTTCATCATATTCTCTATCTGTTGTGTCATCCAGGGAGCCTTGACTTTAATTGCTCTACTTTTCCCCACCAGTGGGAATATACCTCAATTGTACCTGAACTATTTCCTCTTTAAAGGCAGTCCATTGTTCCATTGCAGGTTTGCCTGTCAATTTGTGATTCCAATTTACCTGGGCCAGATCCGTTCTCATCCCACTGAAACTGGCCTTCCCCCAGAAACATTTTTACCCTAGAATGCTCCCTGTCCTTTTCCATAGTTAATCTAAACCTTATGATACTACAAAGAAAGACCTGCATTTATACAGCAACTTTCACAACCTCAGGACATCCCAATGCACTTTAAAGCCAATTAGGTACTTTTGAAGTGTAGTCACTCTTGTAATGTAGGAAACGCAGCAGCCAATTTGCACACAGCAAGCTCTCACAAACAGCAATGTGATCATAACCAGATCATTAGTTTTTGTTATATTGATTGAGGGATAAATATTGGCCAGGACACTGGGGATAACTCGAAGTGTCAAGGGATATTTTACGTCCACCCGAGAGAGCAGACGATGCCTCTGTTTAACTTCTCATCCAGAAGGCGGCACCTCCGACAGAGCAGCATTCCCTCAGCACTGCACTGGAGTGTCAACCTAGATTTATGATCACTGTTCCCTAAATGTTCACCTACTGACACTTGCTCCACTTGACCTACCTCATTCCCCAGAACCAGATCCAGCAATGCCTCCTCTCTCGTCTGGCTGGAAACATACTGATCAAGAAAGTTCTCCTGAACACACCAGAAATTATTCCCCTTCTCTGCCCTTTACACGATTACAATCCCAGTCTATATTAGGATAGTTGAAGTCCCCCATTATTACTCTATAGTTCTTGCACTTCTCTCATTTCGCTGCAAATTTGATCCTCCATACCTTTCCCACTATTTGGTGATCTACAGAATACACCTAGTAGTGTAATGGCACCAATATTCCTTAACTCCAGCCATATAGATTCTGTCCTTGACCCCTCCAGGACATCTTCCATCTCCAGCACTGTATCATTGTCTTTAACCAATACTGCCACACCACCTCCTATCTTACCTTCCCTATCTTTCCTGAACACCTTATAACCAGGAATATTCAATACCCAATCCTGCCCTTTTTTGAGCCAGGTCTCAGTTATTGCCACAGCATCATATTCCCATGTGGCTATTTGTGCCTGCAGCTCAGTTACCTTGTTTATTACGCTTTGTGCTTTCACATACATACACTGTAAACCCATCTTAGACCATCCTGTATTCTCTCTTAGTTGGACTCCACTTAATACCTCACTATTTCTTACTTTAGTGCTCTCTGGCTCTCCCAATCTTTTGAGCACTTTATTTCTCCTTTATAATGTTACATCCTGGTGCCCATCCCCCTGCCAAATTAGTTTAAACTCTCCCCAACAGCACAAGCAAACCCCCCCCCCCCACCACCGCGAGGATATTGGTTCCGGCCCTGTTGAGGTGCAACCCGTCTGGCCTGTACAGATCCCACCTTCCACATAACCGGTCCCAATGCCCCAGGAATCTGAAGCCCTCCCTCCTGTACCATCTCTCCAGCCACAAATTCATCTGCTCTATCCTACTATTTCTATACTCACTCACGTGTGGCACCGGGAATAATCCAGCGATTACTGCCTTTGAGGTCATGTTATTTAATCTCTTCCCTAATTCCCTAAACCTGCCTGCAAGACCTCATCCCTCTTTCTACCTGCGTTGTTGGTCCCACGACCTCAGAATATTCTGCAGCCGCTCAGTGACATCCTTAACCCAGGCACCAGAGAGGCAACATGACATCCTCGGGTCACATCTGCGGCCGCAGAAACGCCTGTCTGTCCCCCCCACTAGCTATCGAATCCCCAACCACTATTGCTCCGCTCTTATTCCTCCTCTACCCCCCTCCCCGTACAGCTGAGCCACACGAGTTGCTGTGGATTTGGCTCTGGCTGTACTCCCCAGAGGAATCATCACCCCCACCAGTACTTAACAGAATATTGGTCGGAGAACGAGATGCACTTGGAACTCCTGCACTACCTGATAGAATAAAAGCCCACAGGTCCTGACTAACAGCCCACAGGTCCCATATTTGCACCACGGTGATAGGCCCAGCCGCCCGGGGTAACTGGTCGCCATCTTGGACAGGGAGGAATCAGGGCGACTGCGTGGCCATCTTGCTAGTGGCTTTCTCCCTAGGTTATGGCACGTCCGCTGCCATCTTGGTACAGGAGCAGAGAGTGGGCGGGGCTTCAAGGTCACCAGGGGAGAAAATCATTTCCTCATTGATTTATTCTCGCTCTGCACACAGCGGGTGAAGAGCTGAACTGTGTGGGATGGGAATTTACAGCTTTGGGGGAACAAAAGAGGAAAGAATGTTCCATAGTAACTAGTATCCTGTACTTACAGTGCTGACTGTTGTTAACTCATTTTACAGGATATTAGATGAGGAACATTTGCAAATGGGAAACTCGAATCAAATATGATGTCAAGATCTGACAGTCACTCGATTCATCAGGACCTGAATATCATCGGCTTTTCAAAGTAGGAGAAATCTTTGCCTGTTCTGTCTGTCGGAAAAGATTTTAAACATCAGTGTGACCGAGACACACACACTAGAGTGAGTGTTCCAGTGCACTGACTGTGGAAAGAGCTTTAACCAGTTACACGGCCTGAAAAACATCACAGCGTTGACAGCAGGGAGAAACCGTACAAGTGTTGTGTGTGTGGACCAGGCTTCAATTGATCGTCCAACCTGGAGAGACACAAGGACACCCGCACCACAGAGAAACCATGGAAAAGCGGGGACTGTTGAAGGAATTCAATTACCCATCCCTGCTGGAAACTCAACACAGTCACACTGGAGAGAGGCCGTTCCCCCTGCCTGAGTGTGGGAAAGGATTCACTCGGTCATCCCACCTGCTGACACACCAGCAAGTTCACACTGATGAGACCTTGTAAATGCTCTGACTGTGGGAAAAGCTTTAAAAGCTCTAGGGTGATAATTCAACACCAGCGAGAAAGGCCATTCATCTGCTTTGTGTGTGGGAAAGGATTCATTCAGTCATCCTACCTGCTGACACACCAACGAGTTCACAAGTGACTACAGGGGTTGGATTCTGCTGTTAATCACATCCAGGTTCATGTTCTTGTTCACTCTGACAGTTGGGGTTTATTGCTGCTGATGTTAATAACCCCTATAACTGGGTTGGAGGTTAATTTTCTGCCCATCACAGAATCACAAAATGGTTACGGCACAAAAGGATGCCTTGCGGCCCGTTGAGCCTGTGCCGGCTCTCCGCAAGAGCACCTCAACTAGTCCCACTGCCCCACCTTTTCCCCGTAGCATTGCAACATTTTAGTTCAGGTACTTATCCAATTCTTTTTTTGAAAGCCACGATTGAATCTGCCTCCACCACCATTTCAGGCAGTGCATTCTAGATCCTAATCACTTGCTGCGTAAAAACAATTTTCCTCATGTCGTCTTTGGTTCCTTAGCCAATCACCTTGAATCTGTGTCCTCTGGTTTTCAACCCTTCCACCAATGGGAAAAGTTTCTCTCTATCTACTCTGTCTAGACCCATCATGATTTTGAACACCTCTATCAAATCTCACATCCTTCTCTGCTCTAAGGAGAATAATCCCAGCTTCTCCACTCTATCCACGTATCTGAAGTCCCTCATCCCTGGAAGCATTCTTGTAAATCGTTCTTGCACCCTCTGTCAAACAACTGTCAAATAAATCAGCTTTGTTTCCCACATAGTGAGTTGATTGCTTGATGTCACCAAGAGGAGAATAATTGATGTCCTGTTACTGACTCTTCCATTTGTGAGCCTTTTCTCCTTTGTTAAAGGAAGACTTGTGTTTATAAAGTGCCTTTCACGGTCTCAGGACGTCCCAAAGCCCATTACAACCAATGAAATACCTTTTACTTGCAGTCGCTGCTGTAATAGAGGAAATGCAGCAACCAACAGTAGCTCCCTCAAACAGCAATGTGATGATGACCAGATAATCTGCTTCAGTAGGTTGGTTAAGGGATAAAAGTTCGACAGGGCACCGGGGAGGACTCCCCTTTTCTTCAAAAAACGTCATGGGATCTTTTACTCCCACTTGGGAGGTCAGATGGGGCCTCGGTTCAATGTCTCATGTGAAAGACGGCACCTGACAGTGCAACACTCCCTCTGTACTGCATTGGAAAGTCAGCCTAGATTTTATGCTCAAGGGTCTGGACACGGACTTGAACCAAAACCTACTGACTCAGAGACCAGAGTGCTACCACTGAGCCATGACCAACACCTCATTACTCCGGATTATTTCAGTTCTCTTACCATCGGTTATTCTCATGGACAGGTCTGACCTCCCCTTACCTTCCAGAGCACCTCTCTTAGCCTTGGGATCCAGGGAAGGTATTGGTAACATGCCCATGTACCTGCTCAGGGAGTGTTTGATGGGACATTGTAGAGGGAGCTTTACTCTGTATTTAACCCGTGCTGCATCTGCCCTGCAGTGTTTCATGGGACAGTGTTCAGGGAGCTTTAGTCTGTATTTAAGCCGTGCTGTAGCCGACTGGGAGTATTTGATGCGACAGTGTCGAGGCAGCCTTACTCTGTATCTAACCCATGCTGTACCTGCCTTGGGAGTGTTTGATGG
Organism: Pristiophorus japonicus; assembly: GCF_044704955.1. Taxonomy (NCBI): domain Eukaryota; kingdom Metazoa; phylum Chordata; class Chondrichthyes; family Pristiophoridae; genus Pristiophorus; species Pristiophorus japonicus. The sequence continues at coordinate 57,728,513 of NC_091995.1, forward strand.
GACAGCGTAGAGGGAGCATTACTCTGTATCTAACTCGTGTTGGACCTGCTCTGGGAGTGATTCATGGTAAAGTGTAAAGGAGTTTTGCTCTGAATCTAACCCAAGCTGTAGACGTCCTGGAAATATTTGATGGGACAATGCAGAGGGAGCTTTACTCTGTATCTAACCCAAGCTGTACTAGGCCTGGGAGTGGTTGATGGGACAGTGTAAAAAGAACATAACATAAGAAATAGGAACAAGAGTAGGCCATACGGCCCCTGGAGTCTGCTCCGCCTTTCAATAAGATCATGGCTGATCTGATCATGGACTCAAAGCTCCACTTCCCTGCCCGCTCGCCATAACCCCTTATCCCCTTATCATTTAAGAAACTGTCTATTTCTGTCTTAAATTTATTCAATGTCCAAGCTTCCACAGCTCTCTAAGGCAGCAAATTCCACAAATTTACAACCCGCAGAAGAAATTTCTCCTCATCTCTGTTCTAAATGGGTGGCCCCTTATTCTAAGATCATGCCCTCTAGTTCTAGTCTCCCCCATCAGTGGAAACATCCTCTCTGCATCCACCTTGTCAAGCCCCCTCATAATCTTATATATTTCAATAAGATCACCTCTCATTCTTCTGAATTCCAAATGAGTAGAGGCCCAACCTATTCAACCTTTCCTCATCAGCCAACCCCCTCATCCCTGGAAACAACCGAGTGAACCTTTTCTGAACTGTCTCCAAAGCAAGTATATCCTTTCGTAAATATGGAAACCAAAACTGCTTCCAGTATTCCAGGTGTGGCCTCACCAATACCTTATATAGCTCTAGCAAGACTTCCCTGCTTTTATACTCCATCCCCTTTGCAATAAAGGCCAAGATACCATTGGTCTTCCTGATCACTTGCTGTACCTGCATACTATCCTTTTGTGTTTCATGCACAAGTACCCCCAGGTCCTGCTGTACTGCGGCACTTTGCAATCTTTCTCCATTTAAATAATAACTTGCTCTTTGATTTTTTTTCTGCCAAAGCGCATGACCTTGCACTGAATTAGACTCCATCTCCCAAATTTTTGCCCACTCACTTAGCCTGTCTATGTCCGTTTGCAGATTTTTTGTGTTCTCCTCACACATTGCTTTTCCTCCTATCTTTGTATCATCAGCAAACTTGGCAACGTTACACCCAGTCCCTTCTTCCAAGTTATTAAATATAGATTGTAAATAGTTGGGGTCCAGCACTGATCCCTGTGGCACCCCACAAGATACTGGTTGCCAACCAGAGAATGAACCATTTATCCCAACCTAGAAGGAGCTTTACTCTATATCTAATCCATGCTGTGCCAGTCCCGGGAGTATTTGTTGGGACATTGCAGAGGAGCTTTACTCTGTATCTAACCCGAGCTGTACCAGCCGTGGGAATGTTTGATGGGGCGGCATAGAGGGAGCTTTACTCTATACCTAACCCAGGCTACAACTACCCTGGGTTTGTTTAGTTTGACAGCATTGAGTGAGCTTTACCCTATATCTAACCCTTGCTGTACCTGCCCTGGGGTTTTTGATGCGACAGTGTAGAGTGAGCTTAAGTCAATATATAACCCGTGCTGTACCTTCCTGGGAGTGTTTGATGGGACTGTGCAGAGAGAGCTTTACTCTGTATCTAACACGTGCTGTACCCGACAGGAGATTGTTTGACGGGGCAGTGTAGAGGGAGCTTTCCTCTGCATCTAACTCATGCTGTACCTGCAGCTGGGAGTGATTCATGGTAAAGTTTAGAGGAGCTTTACTCTGCATCTAATCCGTGCTGTGCCTGTCCTGGGAGTATTTGATGGGACAGTGGAGATGGAGCTTTACTGTGTACCTAACCCATGCTGCACCTGTCCTGGGAATGTTTGATGGGGCAGCGTAGAGGGAACATTACTCTGTATCTAACCCTTGCTGTACCTGCTCTGGGAGTGATTGATGGGACAGTGTAGAAGGAGCTTAACTCTGCATCTAACTCATGCTGTACCTGCTTTGGGAGTGATTCATGGTAATGTGTAGAGGAGCTTTACTCTGTATCTAATCCATGCTGTGCCTGTCCTGAGAGTATTTGATGGGACATTGCAGAGGAACTTTACTCTATATCTAACCTGAACTGTACCGGCCATGGGAGTGTGTAGAGGGAGCTTAACTCTGCATCTAACTCATGCTGTACCTGCACCTGGAAGTGTTTGATGGGACAGTTTAGAGGAGCTTAACTCTGTATCTAACCCATGCTGTTCCTGTCCTGGGAATGTTTGATCGGCCAGCATAGAGGGAGCTTTGCTCTGTATCTAACCCGTGCTGTACTTGCCCTGGGAGTGATTGATGGGACAGTGTTATCAGAGCTTTATTGCAAAGGGGATGGAGTATAAAAGCAGGGAAGTCTTGCTACAGTTATACAGGGTATTCGTGGGGCCACACCTGGAATACTTTGTGCAGTTTTGGTTTCCATATTTGAGAAAGGATATACTTGCTTGGGCAGCAGTTCAGAGAAGGTTCACTCGGATGATTCCGGAGATGACGGGGTTGACTTATGAGGAAAGGTTGAGTAGGTTGGGCCTCTACTCATTGGAATTGCAGAAGAATGAGAGGTGATCTTATCGAAATGTATAAGATTATGAGAGGGCTTGACCAGTGGATGCAGAGGATGTTTCCACTGATAGAGGAGACTAGGACTAGGGGGTATAATCTTAGAATAAGGGGCCACCCATTAAAACTGAGATGAGGAGGAACCTCTTCTCTCGGAGGGCTGTAAATCTGTGGAATTTGCTGCCTCAGAGAGCTGTGGAATCTGGGTCATTGAATAAATTTAAGGGGTTATGGGGAGCAGGCAGGGAAGTGAATCGGGGTCCATGATCAGGTCAGCCATGATCGTATTAAAAGGTGGAGCAGGCTCGATGGGATGTATGGCCTACTCCTGCTCCTATTTCTTATGTTCTTAACTCTATCTAACCCGTGCTGCATCTGCCCTGAGATGTTTGATGGGACAATGTTCAGGGAGCGTTAGTCTGTATTTAACCAGTGCTATACCTGTTTTGGGAATGGCAGACATTTAGAGACCGCATGAATGAACTACAACAATTGTACATCCCTGTCTGGTGTAAAAATAAAAAGGGAAGGTGGCTCAACCGTGGCTATCAAGGGAAATCAGGGATAGTATTAAAGCCAAGGAAGTGGCATACAAATTGGCCAGAAATAGCAGTGAACCCGGGGACTGGGAGAAATTTAGAACTCAGCAGAGGACGACAAATGGTTTGATTAGGGCAGGGAAAATAGAGTACGAGAAGAAGCTTGCAGGGAACATTAAGATGGACTGCAAAAGTTTCTATAGATATGTAAAGAGAAAAAGGTTAGTAAAGACAAACGTAGGTCCCCTGCAGTCAGAATCAGGGGAAGTCATAACGGGGAACAAAGAAATGGCGGACCAACTGAACAAGTACTTTGGTTCGGTATTCACTAAGGAGGACACAAACAACCTTCCGGATATAAAAGGGGTCAGAGGGTCTAGTAAGGAGGAACTGAAGGAAATCCTTATTAGTCGGGAAATTGTGTTGGGGAAATTGATGGGATTGAAGGCCGATAAATCCCCAGGGCCTGATGGACTGCATCCCAGAGTACTTAAGGAGGTGGCCTTGGAAATAGCGGATGCATTGACAGTCATTTTCCAACATTCCATTGACTCTGGATCAGTTCCTATCGAGTGGAGGGTAGCCAATGTAACCCCACTTTTTAAAAAAGGAGGGAGAGAGAAAACAGGGAATTATAGACCGGTCAGCCTGACAAAACAGTGGGTAAAATGATGGAATCAATTATTAAGAATGTCATAGCAGCGCATTTGGAAAGAGGTGACATGATAGGTCCAAGTCAGCATGGATTTGTGAAAGGGAAATCATGCTTGACAAATCTTCTGGAATCTTTTGAGGATGTTTCCAGAAGAGTGGACAAGGGAGAACCAGTTGATGTGGTGTATTTGGACTTTCAGAAGTCTTTCGACAAGGTCCCACACAAGAGATTAATGTGCAAAGTTAAAACACATGGGATTGGGGGTAGTGTGCTGACGTGGATTGAGAACTGGTTGTCAGACAGGAAGCAAAGAGTAGGAGTAAATGGGTACTTTTCAGAATGGCAGGCAGTGACTAGTGGGGTACTGCAAGGTTCTGTGCTGGGGCCCCAGCTGTTTACATTGTACATTAATGATTTAGATGAGGGGATTAAATGTAGTATCTCCAAATTTGCGGATGACACTAAGTTGGGTGGCAGTGTGAGCTGCATGGAGGATGCTATGAGGATGCAGAGTGACTTACATAGGTTAGGCGAGTGGGCAAATGCATGGCAGATGAAGTATAATGTGGATAAATGTGAGGTTATCCACTTTGGTGGTAAAAACAGAGAGACAGACTATTATCTGAATGGTGACAGATTAGGAAAAGGGGAGGTGCAACGAGATCTGGGTGTCATGGTACATCAGTCATTGAAGGTTGGCATGCAGGTACAGCAGGCGGTTAAGAAAGCAAATGGCATGTTGGCCTTCATAGCGAGGGGATTTGAGTACAGGGGCAGGGAGGTGTTACTACAGTTGTACAGGGCCTTGGTGGAGTATTGTGTACAGTTTTGGTCTCCTAACTTGAGGAAGGACATTCTTACTATTGAGGGAGTGCAGCGAAGGTTCACCAGGCTGATTCCCGGGATGGCGGGACTGACATATCAAGAAAGACTGGATCAACTGGGCTTGTATTTACTGGAGTTCAGAAGAATGAGAGGGGATCTCATTGAAACGTTTAAAATTCTGATGGGTTTGGACAGGTTAAATGCAGGAAGAATGTTCCCAATGTTGGGTAAGTCCAGAACCAGGGGTCACAGTCTAAGGATAAGGGGTAAGCCATTTAGGACCAAGATGAGGAGAAACTTCTTCACCCAGAGAGTGGTGAACCTGTGGAATTCTCTACCACAGAAAGTTGTTGAGGCCAATTCACTAAATATATTCAAAAAGGAGTTAGATGTAGTCCTTACTACTCGGGGGATCAAGGGGTATGGCGAGAAAGCAGGAATGGGGTACTGAAGTTGCATGTTCAGCCATGAACTCATTGAATGGCGGTGCAGGCTCGAAGGGCCGAATGGCCTACTCCTGCACCTATTTTCTATGTTTCTATGTTTGCTAAGACATCGCAGAGGGAGCATCACTCTGTATCTAACCCGTGTTGCACCTGCTCTGGGACTGATTCATAGTAAAGTGTAGACGCAGCTTTACTTTGTATCTAATCCAAGCTGTACCGGCTGTGGAAGTGATTGATGGGACAGTGTAGAGGGAGCTTTATTCTGTATCTAACCCATGTTGTACCTGTACTGGGAGTATTTGATGGGTTAGCGTACAGGGAGCTTCACTCAGGATGTACTCCTGCTGTACGTGTTTGGGAATGTTTGATGGGACAGTGTAAAGGGAGCTTTACTCTGTATCTAAACCTTTCTGTACCTGCATTGGGAGTGTTTGATGGGACAGTACAGAGCAAGCTTTACTCTGCATCTAACCCCGTGCCGTACCTCCCCTGGAGTTGTTTGATGCGACAGTGTAGAGTGAGCTTAAGTCAGTATATAACCCGTGCTGTACCTGTCCTCGAAATGTTTGATGGGACAGCATAAAGGGTGCTTTACTGTGTATTTAATCTGTGCTGTTCCTGTCCTGGGATACTTGATGGGATACTGTAGACAGAGCTTTAATCTGTATATAACCCGTGCTGTACCTGCCCTGGGAGTGTTTGATGGGACAATGTAGAGGGAGCTTTACTCTGTATATAACCCGTGCTGTACCTAGGAGTGGTGATGTGAACCTACCTGTGTCCATTCTTATTCTTGTTGATGTTGGATCTTCTCCCGTTTGGACCTTCAGCCATGTTGGTAACAGGCGTTTACAGATTCTGATGCTCTGTAATAAATAATAATATTAATAGAAGAGTTAGATGGAAATATTAAAATGGGAAGGAGGTCATTGCCTTGTTAAACATGGTATCAATCCCTCCTCCCCCATCAGCACAACAGCGGTTAACTCTGGGATCGAGCATTTCCCGAGTGTTACGATGAACTCTCCACATTAGGTGTGACACAGACAGCTGCCCAGTGAAATCCAGCGAGTCCCGCTGATCTCCACAACCCAGTTCCAGATGGACTCCCGTCGGCCGAGACTCCGCACTGGGAGCGTCAATTGGTGAGATTTACTCCCAATGCAGGCCCAAACCAGCCTTATTCCCTAGGTCGGCACGGAAATAAGTGGATGATCATTGATGAATTAAATGATCCTTCACTCAGTTTTACACAGTCTGGCATAAGAACGTAAGAAATAGCAGGATTAGGCCATCTGACCCCTTGAGCCTGCTCCGCCATTTAATGGCGGCATTGGATTATTTTTATTCACAAATTTGTGTTTAATATTTTTGATTTGTTGAGTTGTGATATTAAATTATGGCATTTTATGAATATTATATCTATCCACATACACAACATATAGCTGGGTGTAATTCCTCTGGTCTCTATTAGCAGTGACATTGTCCGTGTGTTCAGGGAGATGTGACCTGCTTGCTGCTCCTATTTGAATATATTGACCATATCTCATGGTGTCAGCACCTGATTAGTGAGCTCCGCAGGGCAGGCCACATTGTTCGCATGCCTGACATGAGACTCCCAAAGCAAGCGCTCTACTCGGAACTCCTTCACGGCAAACGAGCCCAAGGTGGACAGAGGAAATGTTTCAAGGACACCCTCAAAGCCTCCTTAATGAAATGCAACATCCCCACCGACACCTGGGAGTCCCTGGCCAAAGACTGCCCGAAGTGGCGGAAGTGCATCCGGGAGGGCGCTGAGCACCTCGAGTCTCGTCGCTGAGGGCATGCAGAAAGCAAGTGCAGGCAGCAGAAGGAGCGTGAGGCAAACCAGTCGCACCCACCCTTTCCTTCAACCACTGTCTGTCCCACCTGTGACAGAGGCTGTGGTTCTCGTATTGGATTGGTCAGTCACCTAAGAACTCATTTTTAGAGTGGAAGCAAGTCTTCCTTTATTCCACCTGACTGCCTATGATGATGATGAATGAGCACTGTAGGAGGTGAGGACATTTCCCACAGTTCCACTGATATTAACACTAATGTAGAATGAATTGTGTACTTTCACAGTCAGGGGATACATAACATTGATTTGTTTAATTATCTTTAGCTGTCTTACAATCTCAAAACACCATAAATATATATATAATTGGTAGATTTAGCTGCTGTTTTACAATCACAATTTTCCACTTGTGCATGTGCAGACACATGCTCACCCACGTTAATTGTCAGTCCTTTCCTTTCCCCACTGTGGAAATGCAAACGATTCAGTCTTGGATCAGTAATTTTCCAAACAGTAGTTGAAGTTATTCTCCAGCATTAATTTGCGAGGAGTTAGGAAACAAGCAGCAGGGTTTTGGATGAGTGCAAGTTTACAGAGGGTGTAAGAAGGGAGGCCGGCCAGGAGAACATTGGAATAGTCAAGTCTACAGGTAACAAAGGCAGGGATAAGGGTTTCAGCAACAGATGGTTCACCTGCTGTTCTTCAGTCTGCAACCCCTGTTCACTTCCAGCTTAGACCTTTCTTTATCACGCCATCATTTTCCCAAGATCTAATTATGTGAGACAGAAAATAAGATAAATATTGATAGTGACGTGGATTGGGACGCTCTCTGACCTTTCTCCCCAGTCCATCCCCAGGACCAGTGTGTATCTGAATCAATTGGACTCTCTCTGACCTTTCTCCCCAGTCCATCCCCAGGACCAGTGTGTATCTGAGTCAATGGGACTCTCTTTGATCTTTCGCCCTTGCCTATCTATGGAAGCTCTGTGAATCATAAGAGTTCTCCCTGTTTGGTGCTCTCACAATCCTGGGCTGGTTCACCTGCTGTTGTTCCTCAGTCTATAATCCCTGTTTACTTCCAGCTGTGGACGTTTCTCAAGCACTCCTTCATTTACCGGGATATCTAATCAGGACAGAAAATGAGAACAATATGGACGGTGTGGAGTGCGACGTTAACCTACCCTGTAGTTATTGGTCGAAACAAAATATTGAAATAAAAATAATTCCATAGTGCGCAGTTGGAGACTCGTCCTATACCGGACGCATATTTTCCAGGAATAGCTCACATATTGGGGACTTTGTCCGCTATCTGTAATCACTGCCCATTCCTTTATATTCTTGGCTGAAGCCCATCCAGGACACACCCGCCCAGTCTCCACCTGTCTTTCTTTCCCTCGTGTTTTGCTTTCTCTCAGTGAAACCTCAGGCAGAGAGAGAGCTGACAGACAATATATTCAGCTCAGACAACTCAGCAACTTTCCTGGAGCGTTGCCCAGCTTTAATGACACTGATTAACAACGGGTTTCTACCTCCCATTGTCTGGGGCTCTCTCTGTGTCCGGAGAGACAACAATGAAGATCCAACTCGCTGTCAATTGCTGTCTGAGTATCCGCCACATTTGGAGAGCGGACCGGGAAATATTACAGTGAGCGCCCGCTTTCTGTGAGCTCAGCGCTTCCGCCACTGTAACCGGGGCAACCATCCTGTCACGCACACACCGGCCCCGCCCCTGTAACCCGGGTAACCATCCTGTGTCTGCACGTCACTCACACACCGGCCCCGCCCCTGTAACCCGGGTAACCATCCTGTGTTTGCACGTCACTCACACACAGTTTCGCGGGACACAACACGCAGAGCTCGCCCACCGAGATCCCTGGATTCACCGCGGGGGCGGCACTGCCTCAGTGCAACGCCTCCAGCGGTGGGAGGAGAATAATTCCCCCCCCAGGCACTGCCTGGGGCTCAGTGCGGGGTCTCACACAGGGAATTGTCGCCGTGTTGGTGAGCGAGAGACCCCCAGAGGGAGGAGAAGCGCTTGGCCATTAATCCCGACACTGAGCCCCCCACCCCACCCGCCGAGCATTCTGCCCCGGTTTACCCACATTGTCCAACGCTGTCTGCAGCAAACCACGCTGCATCCGGGGTGGGCAGGGCGGCACCGAGCATGCCCACTGCGGCCACACAGCGCGATCGCTGCATAAATTAATGACCCCAGCTGACTCCTCCCGTTCTATTGGCTGCACACAGGAGTGACAGCCCCTTGCATCAATCCCAGTTCCGCTCCGCTAAAGTCCCGCCCCGCGGACTGCAGAGGCGCGCAGGGTCACGTGGCTCCTGATTTGAACCTGTGGCACTTGAACTGTCACGCCGCAAGCGGGCCATGGCCCCGCCCACCGTGTGTGAGGTCAGGGCCCCGCCCACACAGCCCCCGAGCTCAGCAGCGGGAATGCTGCAATGTGAGAGAATAAAGAGAGAAGGTGCTGGGAACAGTCAGCCGCTCAGGCAGTGTGTGTGGTGGGAGAGAGAGAGAATGGATAGACCTGAGGGAAGCTCATTGTCATTGCCCTGACATTCAGGGGCATGGTGCTTTACCTGCTGTTGGGGGAAGTGCAGCTGAAAGATTTATTAAAAATACACAGCACTGTTTCCTGACACATGTTAATGAAGTAACTGGGAAAACCATAGATTGGATCTGGTGTTTAGTAGTGAGCCTGACCTCGGATCAGGCCTCCGTGTCGGGGAACATCTGGGCAACACTGATCACATTATACCGTCTCAATTGGCCGGGAAAAATAAAGGGACTGAGAACCTGCAACTCGGACGCATTTCAGGGCAAACTTCTCCAAAATGGCAGAGGACTTGCAAAGGTAAATTGGCCAACCCTCCTCGGTGGTGATGTGACCGATGTTGAATGTAAATGGAAAGTTATTAAGAACAAGATTAAAAATGTGGTAAACAAACATAGCCAAAATCAAAAGAAGGAAATGTGGTAATAAAAAGCCAAGGTGGCCAACTGGCTCTGTACAAAGACAAATAAAATGTAAACAGAAATGTTTCCATAAATTAAAGAAATTTAACACTCAAATAAATAGGGTTGAAGACAACAAACAAATCTAATTGTATTTATTGAAGAAGATACAAAGTTGGTGGATGAAGGAAGCCAAGTAGACATAAAAACATAGAAACAGAAAATAGGTGCAGGAGTAGGCCATTCGGCCCTTTGAGCCTGTACCACCATTCAATAAGATCATGGCTGATCATTCACCTCAGTACCCCTTTCCTGCTTTCTCTCCATACCCCTTGATCCCTTTAGCCGTAAGGGCCATATCTAACTCCCTCTTGAATATATCCAATGAACTGGCATCATCAACAACTCTCTGCGGTAGGGAATTCCACAGGTTAACAATTCTCTGAGTGAAGAAGCTTCTCCTCATCTCAGTCCTAAATGGCTTACCTCTTAGCCTCATTGTCTACTTAGATTTCCAAAAACCTTTTGACAAGGTACTGCACAAGGGGCTTCTTTCTCTATAAGATCGGAGCCTCTGATATTAGTGATAATATATTGAGCTGGATACAGAACTGGCTGGCAGGATGTCGGTAAAGAGCAGTTATAGATGGATTTGGATCTGTTTGGAGACCGGTCATCAGTGGTGTCCCGCAGGGATCAGTGTTGGGACCATTGCTTTTCACTTTTTATTAATGATCTGGATTTTGGGGTTGGGGCACAATTTGCAAATTTGGAAATGATACCAAAATCTGTGCAAGTGTTCGAACTGTAGAAGAGGCTCATCTGATTCAGGCAGATCTTAGCGTTGGGACACTGGTCTCATGACTGGAAAATGATGTATAACTTAGATAAGTTCAGTGTTATGCATGTGGGCAGGACAAATACTGAACATTCATACACCCTCCAGGAAAAGGCATTAAAGATAGTGGAGGTAAAAAGAGATTTAGGCTTCTAGTGCATACATCCTTAAAGGTACACGAGCAATGCCTGCAGCGACAGCTAGAGCAAATAGGGTGCTGGCGTGTATCCATAGGACAATTGAGTGTAAGACGAGGCGTACTGTTTTGTCCGAGTACAACACCTTAGTCAGGCCGCACTTGGAATACTTCAGTTTTGGTCTCCTCACATGGTGGGTGATATTGAGGCTCTAGAAAAGGTGCAGAAGTCTAAAGCATCTTAGTTATCAAGATAGGTTAAAAGAGTTTGGACTCTTTAGATGTGTTTCTGTTGTTGCATGTGGGAGCTGGTTGACCACATTGAGATCCACAGCGACCATATCTGCAGCAAGTGTCTGCAGCTCGAGGAACTTCGGCTCCGTGTTGGTCAGCTGGATTCTGAGCTGCTGACGCTGCGACACATCAGGGGAGGGTGAGAGTTACCTGGACGCTGTGTTCCAGGAGGCAGTCACACCTCTTAGATTAATTCATTCAAATTCGATCTGTGGTCAGGGACAGGAGGGTGTGACTACAAGTGAGGAAGGTATGGGGGACCCAGGAGGTAGTGATGGAGGAGCCTCAGCCCTTGCTCTTTTCCAACAGATTCGAGGTTCCTACTCCCTGTGTGGACGAAAGCAGGGACTGCAGGGAAGATGAGCAAACTGACCACAGCACCGTGGTACGGGGGGGGGGGGCATTCAAGTGAGGGAAGTAAAAATAAATATTCTAGTGATAGGAGACACTAAAATGAGGGGTATAGATACTGTTCTCTGCTGCCGAGATCGTGAGTCCTGAAGGCTGTGTTGCCTACCCGGTGCCTGGGTTAAGGACATCTCCTTTGGGCTGGAGAGGAACTTGGAGGGGAAAGATCCAGTTATCATGGTCCACGTGGGTACCAACGACATAGGTCAGACAAAGAGGGCCTGCCGAAGGAGTATGAGTAGCTGGGGGCCAAATTAAAAAGCAGAACCACAAAGGTAACAATCTCTGGATTACTACCTGAGCCACGAGCAAATTTGCATCGGGTAAATATGATCGGAGAGTTAAACATGTGGCTCAAAGATTGGTGTGGGAGCAATGGGTTTTGGTTCGTGGGACACTGGTACAGTATTGGGATAAGAGGGAGCTGTTCCATTCGGATGGGCTCTGTTATGCTCATAATAAATGGTGAGACTGAGTACTGTGTGTAATGAGCAAGTGTGACCTTAGCTCCTTTATTAAGATTCCAGAGTGCAGGTATCTCGTGGGTGGTCCGCTTATATACTGTGCTCCCAAGAGATGCTGGTGGGCCCTCTGGTGGTCAGGTATAATGCAAGTTACAAAGGGTTAAATACATAACAGGCTCCACTTAGACCATGCTGGGACTCGGGTCCTGGTGAATCAAATAACTAGGGCTGTAGAGAGGCTTTGAACTAATTAGTGTGTGTGTGGTGGGGGCGGGGGAGGGAGAGAGTGAGGATTGATTTAGGGGAGCAAAAATTTAACAAGTCAAAGAATAAGGAGAAGGCAATAGATCAGGGTAGCACTGGGAAAATGAAAACCTCTGCATGCCAGGAAGGGACAGAATGTATAAACATAAAGATGAACCAGAAAAAATGGTTAAAAAAAACAACTTTAAAAGCTCTTTATCTGACTGCACAAAGCATTCAGAACAAAATAGATGAGTTGACAGCATAGAAACATAGAAACACAGAAAATAGGTGCAGGAGCAGGCCATTCAGTCCTTCAAGCCTGCACCGCCATTCAATGAGTTCATGGCTGAACATGAAACTTCAGTACCCCCTTCCTGCTTTCACACCATACCCCTTGATCCCCCGAGTAGTAAGGACTTCATCTAACTCCCTTTTGAATATATTTAGTGAATTGGCCTCAACAACTTTCTGTGGTAGAGAATTCCACAGGTTCACCACTCTCTGGGTGAAGAAGTTTCTCCTCATCTCGGACCTAAATGGCTTACCCCTTATCCTTGGACTGTGACCCCTGGTTCTGGACTTCCCCAACATTGGGAACATTCTTCCTGCATCCAACCTGTCCAAACCTGTCAGAATTTTAAATGTTTCTATGAGGTCCCCTCTCACTCTTCTGAACTCCAGTGAATACAAGCCCAGTTGATCCAGTCTTTCTTGATAGGTCAGTCCCACCATCCCGGGACTCAGTCTGGTGAATCTTCGCTGCACTCCCACAATAGCAAGAATGTCCTTCCTCAAGTTAGGAGACCAAAACTGTACACAATACTCCAGGTGTGGCCTCACCAAGGCCCTGTACAACTGTAGCAACACCTCCCTGCCCCTGTACTCAAATCCCCTCGCTATGAAGGCCAACATGCCATTTGCTTTCTTAACCGCCTGCTGTACCTGCATGCCAACCTTCAATGACTGATGTACCATGACACCCAGGTCTCGTTGCACCTTCCCTTTTCCTAATCTGTCACCATTCAGATAATAGTCTGTCTCTCTGTTTTTACCACCAAAGTGGATAACCTCACATTTATCCACATTATACTTCATCTGCCACGCATTTGCCCACTCACCTAACCTATCCAAGTCACTCTCTGCAGCCTCATAGCATCCTCCTCGCAGCTCACACTGCCACCCAATTTAGTGTCATCCGCAAATTTGGAGATACTACATTTAATCCCCTCGTCTAAATCATTAATGTACAATGTAAACAGCTGGGGCCCCAGCACAGAACCTTGCGGTACCCCACTAGTTACTGCCTGCCATTCTGAAAAGTACCCATTTACTCCTACTCTTTGCTTCCTGTCTGACAACCAGTTCTCAATCCACACCAGCACACTACCCCCAATCCCATGTGCTTTAACTTTGCACATTAATCTCCTGTGTGGGACCTTGTCGAAAGCCTTCTGAAAGTCCAAATATACCACATCTACTGGTTCTCATTTGTTCACTTTACTGGAAACATCCTCAAAAAATTCCAGAAGATTTGTCAAGCATGATCTCCCTTTCACAAATCCATGCTGACTTGGACCTATCATGTCACCATTTTCCAAATGCGCTGCTATGACATCCTTAATAATTGATTCCATCATTTTACCCACTACTGAGGTCAGGCTGACCGGTCTATAATTCCCTGCTTTCTCTCTCCCTCCTTTTTTAAAAAGTGGGGTTACATTGGCTACCCTCCACTCGATAGGAACTGATCCAGAGTCAATGGAATGTTGGAAAGTGACTGTCAATGCATCCGCTATTTCCAAGGCCACCTCCTTAAGTACTCTGGGATGCAGTCCATCAGGCCCTGGGGATTTATTGGCCTTCAATCCCATCAATTTCCCCAACACAATTTCCCGACTAATAAAGATTTCCCTCAGTTCCTCCTCCTTACTAGACCCTCTGACCCCGTTTATATCCGGAAGGTTGTTTGTGTCCTCCTTAGTGAATACTGAACCAAAGTACTTGTTCAATTGGTCTGCCATTTCTTTGTTCCCCGTTATGACTTCCCCTGACTCTGACTGCAGGGGACCTACGTTTGTCTTTATTAACCTTTTTCTCTTTACATACCTATAGAAACTTTTGCAATCCGCCTTAATGTTCCCTGCAAGCTTCTTCTCGTACTCCATTTACCCTGCCCTAATCAAACCCTTTGTCCTCCTCTGCTGAGTTCTAAATTTCTCCCAGTCCCCAGGTTCGCTGCTATTTCTGGCCAATTTGTATGCCACTTCCTTGGCTTTAATACTATCCCTGATTTCCCTAGATAGCCACGGTTGAGCCACCTTCCCTTTTTTATTTTTACGCCAGACAGGAATGTAAAATTGTTGTAATTCATCCATGCGGTCTCTAAATGTCTGCCATTGCCCATCTACAGTCAACCCCTTAAGTATCATTCGCCAATCTATCTTAGCCAATTCACGCCTCATACCTTCAAAGTTACCCTTCTTTAAGTTCTGGACCATGGTCTCTGAATTAACTGTTTCATTCTCCATCCTAATGCAAAATTCCACCATATTATGGTCACTCTTCCACAAGGGGCCTCACACAATGAGATTGTTAATTAATCCTCTCTCATTACACAACACCAGTCTAAGATGGCCTCCCCCCTAGTTGGTTCCTCGACATATTGGTCTAGAAAACCATCCCTTATGCACTCCAGGAAATCCTCCTCCACCGTATTGCTTCCAGTTTGGCTAGCCCAATCTATGTGCATATTAAAGTCACCCATTATAACCGCTGCACCTTTATTGCATGCACTCCTAATTTCCTGTTTGATGCCCTCCCCAACATCACTACTACTGTTTGGAGGTCTGTACACAACTCCCACTAACGTTTTTTGCCCTTTAGTGTTCTGCAGCTCTACCCATATAGATTCCACATCATCCAAGCTAATGTCTTTCCTAACTATTGCATTAATCTCCTCTTTAACCAGCAATGCTACCCCACCTCCTTTTCCTTTTATTCTATCCTTCCTGAATGAATAGATACAAATGGGGATGATCTGTTAGCCATTACAGTGGTGTGGTTGAAAGGTGACCAGGACTGAGAACTAAATATTCAGGGATATTTGACAATTTGGAAGGACAGACAGAAAGGAAAAGGAGGTAGGGTAGCAGATGAGATCAGTGCATTAGTGAGAAACAATATTGGTTCAGAAGATCAAGATGTTGAATCATTTTGGGTGGAGATAAGGAATAATAAGGGGAAAAAGTCACTGGTGGGCGTGGTCTGTAGGCCCCCTAACAGTAGCTACACAGTTGGTCGGAGTATAAATCAAGAAATAATGGAGGCTTGTAATAAAGGAACGGTGATAACCATGGGCAATTTTAACCTTCATATTGATCGGACAAAGCAAATTGGCCAGGGTAGCCATGAGGAAGAGCTCAGAGTGTATGCAGGACGGTTTCCTTGAACAGAACATAGAAACATAGAAAATAGGTGCAGGAGTAGGCCATTCGGCTCTTCGAGCCTACACCACCATTCAATAAGATCATGGCTGATCATTCACCTCAGTACCCCTTTCCTGCTTTCTCTCCATACCCCTTGATCCCTTTAGCCGTAAGGGCCATATCCAACTCCCTCTTGAATATATCTAACGAACTGGCATCAACAACTCTCTGCGAAAGAGAATTCCACAGAACCAACCAGGGAGCAGGCTATCTTAGACCTGGTACTGTGTAATGAGACAGGATTAAGAAATGATCTCGTAGTAAAGGATCCTCTAGGAATGAGTGACCATAACATGGTTGAATTTCAAATTCAGTTAGAGGGTGAGAAAGTTGGTTCTCAGACCAGTGTCCTAACCTTAAATAAAGGAGACGACAAAGGTATGAAGGCAGAGTTGGCTGAAGTGGACTGGGAAAATCACAAATGTAACGCCCCTATTTAAAAATGGAGGCAGACAAAAAGCAAGAAAATATAGACCAATTAGCCTAACATCTGTCGTTGGGAAAATGCTGGAGTCCATTATTAAGGAAGCAGTAGCGGGATTTTGGAAAAGCATGATTCAATCAAGCACAGTCAGCATGGTTTTATGAAAGCTAAATCAAGTTTGACAAATTTGCTGGAGTTCTTTGAGGATGTAACGAGCAGGGTTGATAAGGTGGAATCAGTGGATGTGGTGTATTTGAATTTCCAGAAGGCATTCTATATAGTGCCACATAAAAATCACTTCCTCCAGTCTGAAAAGCAACCGTTCACCACTACTCTGTTTGTGTCACTTAGCCATTTTCATATCCATGCTGTCACCGTGTCCGTTATTCCATGAGCTTCGATTTTGCTGGTATTGGTAACACGCCCAGGCTCACTAAACACAAAACTCATGTCAATCACTTTCAGCTACTGGATTTAGCGTGTGCCCCACAGCATCTCTTCTACCTTCAATATGTGAATAGAGCATCAAACCTGCAAACCTGGTTTAAGTTTATATCCACTCAGCAAATCTATTTAAGAAAAGCCTGTAGGCCGATGAGACACTGTTAAGGTGCCAGCATTTTGCCTGTAATGGACTCCATATTTTGGTCTCTGTATTTAAGGAAGGGTATACTTGCATTGGAGGCTGTTCAGAGATTCCGGAGATGAAGGGGTTGATTAATAAAGGTAGGTTGAGTAGGGTGGGCCTAAATACATTGGAGTACAGAAGAATGAAAGATGATCTTATTGAAAAGTATAAGATAATGAGGGGGCTCGACAAGGTGGATGCAGAGAGGATATTTCAACTCAGGGGAAACTAAACCTAGAATAAGGGGCCACCCATTTAAAACTGAGATGAGGAATTTCTTCTCTCAGAAGGTTGTAAATCTATGGAATTCTCTGCCCAGAGAGCTGTGGAGGCTGGGTCTTTGAATATATTTATGGCAGAGATAGACAGATTTTTGAGCAATAAGGGAGTAAAGGGTTATGAGGAGCTGGCAAGGAAGTGGAACTGAGTCCATGATCAGATCAGCCATGATCTTCTTGAATTGGGGAGCAGGCCCGAGGGGCCAATTGGCCTACTCCTGCACCTATTTCTTATGTTCTAACTGAACATTTCTCCCAGTGTAACCTTTGCTGTAATGAAATATGTGTCTTTTTATTAAGCCTCGGGTCCTTGCTCATGTCTGCTGCAATTGTGTAGAAAGGGGATGTGTAAAGAGATGGTAATTGTATGGAGATGTGAAACAAGGAAACGCTATCTGTGTATGACAGTGACACAGCCTTGTGGTCACAGGCAGAACAATGCACTGATATTCTTGTGGTTATGGTTTGAGCAGGGTTAGTTCACCAATGCTCAAGCTAAGAGGTGGCAGGGATCGGGAGCAGCGGCAGTAAATAAAATCTAAATGTAAATTCCGATATAGTTTATCTTCATTTATTCCTATTTTAATAGCTTTTGCTGAATGTGGCCCACGCCAAGTGCCAGGATATTGAATCAGGCCCACCATAGAAAATGAGTTTGACATCCCAGAGGTAGACAATGTCAACCAGATACCCCCATCCACCAACCTAACAACTTCTTCACTAACTGAAGCTAGTTTGTAAGACGTGACCTTGTTTTGAGGAAGCCGTGCTCAGTATCTGTAATGGCCCCTTCACTTTCCCCAAGATCGAAAACAGCATCTCTCAGGATCCCTTCATACATCTTCCGGTGATCGAGGTCACGTTGATGGGCCTTTAGTTCCCTGGCTCAGATTTGTCCACAATTTGGAAAATGGGAACTATGTGTGCTACCTTCCAATCTCAGGAAACAATCCTTGACTCTATTGAGCTGTTGGAGATATGGGCAAGGGGCTGACCGAGCGCCCATCCCATCTCTTTAATCACCCTTGGGTGGGTATCATCTGGACCTTACATGTATCAGGATTAACCCACACGGCAACTTTGATGTCAGTGAAGAGAGACGAGAAAGAGCAAAATGCTGTTTGCCCCTCTCAGTATTGCCCTGATGAACTGCGTCCAGGCTGAAGTTCTGTTCCCCCCGTAAGATCCTCCCACCAGATTGTCCTTTCTCAGCTCCAGCCAGGTGATGTTAAACACTCAGGTGGGAAAGACAAAAATCCACAGCAATGTGTTGAAAGCAACACTAATTTATGTGTCTGTATCCCAAATATTAAACTCCATTCCAGTTACAGGAGTTATTAACATCAGCGTTACAGGAGTTATAAACCCCAACTGTCAGAATGAACACGATTCAGTCCGGGATGTGATTAACAGCAGCAATAACAAATCCTGCAGTCACTTGTGAACTCGCTGGTGTCTCATCAGATGGGATGACCGAGTGAATCCCTTCCCACAGTCGGAGCAGGTGAACGGCCTCTCCCCAGTGTGAACCAGCTGGTGTGTCAGCAGGTGGGATGACAGAGTGAATCCCTTCCCACATTCAGAGCAGGTGAACGGCCTCGCCCCGGTGTGAACTCGCTGGTGTGTCCGCAGGTGCTGTTTGCTTTTAAAACACTTCTCGCAGTCAGAACATTTAAACGGTCTCTCCCCAGTATGAACTCGCTGGTGTGTCAGCAGGTGCTGTTTGCTTTTAAAACTCTTTCCACAGTCAGAACATTTAAAAGGTCTCTCCCCAGTGTGAACTCGCTGATGTCTCAGCAGTTTGGATAACCGAGTGAATTCCTTCCCACACTCAGAGCAGGTGAACGGCCTCTCCCCAGTGTGAACTCGCTGGTGTGTCAGCAGGTCAGATGACTGAGTGAATCCCTTCCCACACTCAGAGCAGGTGAACGGCCTCTCCCCAGTGTGAACTCGCTGGTGTGTCAGCAGGTAGGATGATCGAGTGAAGCCCTTCCCACACTCAGAGCAGGTGAATGGCCTCTCCCCAGTATGAACTCCCTGGTGTCTCAGCAGATCAGATGACTGAGTGAATCCCTTCCCACACTCAAAGCAGGTGAATGGCCTCTCCCCAGTGTGAACTCGCTGGTGTGTCAGCAGGTAGGATGATGTAGTGAATCCCTTCCCACACTCAGAGCAGGTGAACGGTCTCTCCCCGGTGTGAACTCGCTGGTGCCTCAGTAGGTGGGATGACCGAGTGAATCCCTTCCCACACTCAGAGCAGGTGAATGGCCTCTCCCCAGTGTGAACTCGCTGGTGAATCAGCAGGTAAGATGATGTAGTAAATCCCTTCCCACACTCAGAGCAGGTGAATGCCCTCTCCCCACTGTGAATGGTGCCTTCTGCTTCCATGGTCAAAAGCTCATGATATTCCAGTCCAGATGTATCGAGTGACTCTGTCAGATCTTGAGGTGATGTTTGGTTTGAGCTTCCAGTCTACAAATCCTCCCCTTTTAACACCCTGTAAAGTGAATTTCAAACAGGAAAAAGGGAGTGTGAGAGAGAACCCACAAAAACACAAAGGCAGGTTGTGAAA
Organism: Pristiophorus japonicus; assembly: GCF_044704955.1. Lineage (NCBI taxonomy): Eukaryota > Metazoa > Chordata > Chondrichthyes > Pristiophoridae > Pristiophorus > Pristiophorus japonicus. Next base: position 57,748,122 of record NC_091995.1, read on the forward strand.
TTGAGCTTAATGAATCTGGTCATTTGTGGACCCGGCACTAGATAAAAGTGACCATGAAAGGTGCCAGATTGTCGTAAAAACACATCTGGGTCACAGCTGTCCATCAGTGAAGGGAACCCACCTCCCTCGACAGTCCCACATGGGAAATTGATGGTCGCACTGGGCCCAGAATTACTGGGGGTGAAACCCAGCAGCTTCTCCCCCCCCCCCTCCAGCTCAAACTGATGCAACAAACAGACACACACAGGAGGCCAGGGAGCGACTTCCACATCCAGCACCTACCCTGATGCAGAGCGGCTGGGAATTGCTGGGCTGCTGTATAAAGGCAAGATGTTGTTTGCATGGTGTGGGGAGTTGCTGCCCCCGGGGTTTGCTGGTGCAGGGCATGCAGACTCTGACTCAGGGCCCGGGGGCCGCACTCGCTGTTGCCCGGGGGCCGCACTCGCTGTTGCCCGGGGCCACGTTCACACCGCTCAGTCTCCGGGAGCCGATCCATACAGGGAGGCACTCTCCGGGGACCAGCCCTCCCTGCACCAACACGCTGCCCCCCTGCTGATGGAGGTAGGGCACATTCCCGTGCGTGGAGCACTCTGGGTAAGATCATCTGCCATTGTTGGGGAGTGGTACAGCACATAAAATGGCCATTCAGCCCATCGTGTCTGTGCCGGCTCTTTGATGGGGCTGAGTCTCAGTCAGTGGCAATGAGTCTCAGTGCCCTGCTCTTTACTCATAGCTCGGTATATTTTTCCCTTCAAGTATTTATCCAATTCCCTTTTGAAAGTTACTATTGAATCTGCTTCCACCACCCTTTCAGACAGTGCACTCCAGATGATAACAACTCGCTGGGTAACAAATGATCCCACATCTCACCTCTGGTTCTTTTGCCAATCATCGGAAGTCTGACTCCTCTGGTTACCTACCCTAATGCAACTGGAAACATATTCTCCATATTTACTCTATCAAAATCGTTCATGATTTTGTACATCTCTATCAAATCTCCTTTTACCTTTTTCTGCTCTCTGGTGAAAACCTCCTCCAGTCTCTCCACATAACTGAAGTTCCTCATCCCTGGCACCATTCCTTCTGCACCCTCTCTAAAAGCTTGGCATCATTCCTATAGTTTAAAGCCCAGAATTGAACACAATACTCCAGCTAAGGCCTAACCAGTGTTTTACATAACATAAGAACATAACAAATAGGAGCAGGAGTAGGTCATATGGCCCCTCGAACCTGCTCCGTCATTCAATAAGATCATGGCTGATCTGATCATGGACTCAGCTCCACTTCCCTGCCCACTCTCCATAACCCCTTATCGTTTAAGAAACTGTCTAGTTCTGTCTTAAATTTATTCAATGACCCAGCTTCCACAGCTCTCTGAGAAAGCGAATTCCACAGATTTACAACTCAGAGAAGAAATTTCTCTTCATCGGTTTTAAATGGGCGGCCCCTTATTCTAAGATCATGCCCTCTAGTTCTAGTCTCCCCCTTCAGTGGAAGCATTCTCTCTGCCTCCACCTTGTCAAGCCCCCTCATAATCTTCTATGTTTCGATAAGATCATCTCTCATTCTTCGAAATTCCAATGAGTAGAGGCCCAACCTACTCAATCTTTTCTCATAAGTCAACCCCTTCATCTCCGGAATCAACCAAATGAACCTTCTCTGAACTGACTCCGAAGCAAGTATATCCTTTCGTAAATATGGAAACCAAAACTGCATGCACCAACAATAACTTATATAGCTGTAGCAAGACTTCCCTGCTTTTATACTCCATCCCCTTTGCAATAAAGGCCAAGATACCATTGGCCTTCCTGATCACTTGCTGTACCTGCATACTATCCTTTTGTGTATCATGCACAAGTATCCTCAGGTCCCGCTGTACTGCGGCACTTTGCAATCTTTGTCCATTTAAATAACAACTTGTTCTTTGATTTTTTTCTGACAAAGTGCATGACCTCACATTCTCCAACATTATACTCCATCTGCCAAATTTTTGCCCACTCACTTAGCCTGTCTATGTCCTTTTGCAGATTTTTTAATGTCCTCCTCACATATTCCTTTTCCTCCCATCTTTGTATCGTCAGCAAACTTGGCCATGTTATACTCAGTCCCTTCTTCCAATTGTTTATATATTGTAAATTGTTGGGGTCCCAGCACTGATCCCTGTGGAACCCCACTAGTCATCATCATCATCATCATAGGCAGTCCCTCGGAATCGAGGAAGACTTGCTTCCACTCCTGGAGGTTTAGCATAACTGAACATCAAATGCTGATATTTCTCCGATGGGGTTTAAAGGGCGAGGTCCATCCAGTCAATTGGATGCGTCAATGAGACTGTGAACCTAATGAAGTGCATTTGGAGTGGAGACACAGGGACACGCTGTGTAACCGGGCACAAACACTCCCGCACAACCCACAAATCACTTCTTTCCCATTTCACGAAAGGAATATGATACACGCAACAATTCATTTGATTTGATTTCAAATAGTTTAGTATACAAATTGAATCATGTTTCTATGATTGTTTCCCAACTCAGATTCAAGGCCAAAATTTTTCTCTTCATCTCTGTACAGCCACACGATTCTAACCCTGCGACTGTACATGGGGATTCTAACCCTGGGACAGTACGTGAGGATTCTAACCCTGGGAGTGAACAGCTCTGGAGCTTTCCTGTTACAATTGCCTGCGGCGTAAACCATAAGCTTGGCACTGAGCAGCGCCTTTTGGAGAAATGATGAGAAATCCGAGGTGTCGAGAGTGAGAATAAAATAACTAAGTTATTGGTTTATCCTCTTGGACTGGTTGGAAACACTGAAGCACCTGACGTTACTCCTGCACCAAGATGGCCACGCATGCACTTCGTTGCTCACTGTATCAAGATGGCGGAACACTGAACTTTCTTTCCTGTACAAAGATGGCTGCCGTTAGCCTGTGACAGGGAGAAAGCCTCGAAGCTGCAATCACCGATATCCAGGTTATTATTCCGGACTTCCCGTGGGCACCAGTTGTTTATGAAGCCTCCCCAGCTACCCGCTGGTCCATTACTCCCCTCCAGCTAGCTGAAAATGGGCTCTTGTGTGGAGCACATGTTCACCGTGTCCGCTCCGCCATTACACGCACCGCACATGCTCCAATTACAGCCTGGTCCCGTGCCTGCACACTGGGCCCCAATAATCTGGGTTCGGTCGTAGGGAATGCTGGGTAAATACACCGCCATCTGCAGCTACAACGGGGAGAGAAGGCAAAAAAGAAGTAGAAAGAAATCAAAAGGTGACGTCACAGCCAAGAGGGTAAGTGATTGGCTGGTGATTGGTGAGTAGTTTTTCTTTTTTCTCTTCTATATCAGTGAGTAACTTTTAACATTGTTGTTGCCAATTTAAGTGTATCTAAGGGTTAAGTCATGGCAGGAGAGCTCGGTCGGGTGTTATGCTCCTCCTGCACCATGTGGGAACTCAGGGATGACTCCAGTGTCCCTGACGACTATGTGTGCAGGAAGTGTATCCACCTCCAGCTCCTGACAGTCCGCGTTGCGGAGTTGGAGCTGAGGGTGGATTCACTCTGGAGCATCCACGATGCTGAGAATGACGTGAGTATCACGTGTAGCGAGTTGGTCGTACCGCAGGGAAAGGGTCCACAGCCAGATAGGGAATGGAAGACCAACAGGAAGAGCAGTGCAAGGAAGGTAGTGCAGGAGTCCCCTGTGGTCATCCCCCTGCAAAACAGATACACTGCTTTGGGTACTGTTGAGGAGGATTACTCATCAGGGAAGGGCAGCAGCAGCCAAGTTCATGGCACCGTGGCTGGCTCTGTTGCACAGGAGGGCAGGAAAAAGAGTAGGAGAGCGATAGTGATAGGGGATTCAATTGTAAAGGGAATAGATAGGCGTTTCTGCGGCCGCAACCGAGACTCCAGGATGGTATGTTGCCTCCCTGGTGCAAGGGTCAAGGATGTCTCGGAGCGGGTGCAGGACATTCTAAAAAGGGAGGGAGATCAGCCAGTTGTCATGGTGCACATTGGTACCAACGACATAGGCAAAAAAAAGGGATGAGGTCCTACGAAACGAATTTTAGGAGCTAGGAGCTGAATTAAAAAGTAGGACCTCAAAAGTAGTAATCTCGGGATTGCTACCAGTGCCACGTGATAGTCAGAGTAGGAATCGCAGGATAGCGCAGATGAATACGTGGCTTGAGCAGTGGTGCAGCAGGGAGGGATTCAAATTCCTGGGGCATTGGAACCGGTTCTGGGGGAGGTGGAACCAGTACAAACCGGACAGTCTGCACCTGGGCAGGACCGGAACCAATGTCCTAGGGGGAGTGTTTGCTAGTGCTGTTGGGGAGGATCTGAACTAATATGGCAGGCGGATGGGAACCAATGCAGGGAGACAGAGGGAAACAAAAAGGAGGCAAAAGCACAAGACAGAAAGGAGATGAGGAAAAGTGGAGGGCAGAGAAACCCAAGGCAAAGAACAAAAAGGGCCACTGTACAGCAAAATTCTAAAAGGACAAAGGGTGTTAAAAAAACAAGCCTGAAGGCTTTGTGTCTTAATGCAAGGAGTATCCGCAATAAGGTGGATGAATTAACTGTGCAAATAGATGTTAACAAATATGATGTGATTGGGATTACGGAGACGTGGCTCCAGGATGATCAGGGCTGGGAACTCAACATCCAGCGGTATTCAACATTCAGGAAAGATAGAATAAAAGGAAAAGGAGATGGGGTAGCATTGCTGGTTAAGGAGGAAATTAAGGCAATAGTTCGGAAGGACATTAGCTTGAATGATGTGGAATCTATATGGGTAGAGCTGCAGAATACCAAAGGGCAAAAAACGTTAGTGGGAGTTGTGTACAGACCTCCAAACAGTAGTAGTGATGTTGGGGAGGGCATCAAACATGAAATTAGGGGTGCGTGCAATAAAGGTGCAGCAGTTATAATGGGTGACTTTAATATGCACATAGATTGGGTTAACCAAACTGGAAGCAATACGGTGGAGGAGGATTTCCTGGAGTGCATAAGGGATGGTTTTTTAGAACAATATGTCGAGGAACCAACTTGGGGGGAGGCCATCTTAGACTGGCTGTTGTGTAATGAGAGAGGATTAATTAGCAATCTCGTTGTGCGAGGCCCCTTGGGGAAGAGTGACCATAATATGGTGGAATTCTGCATTAGGATGGAGAATGAAACAGTTAATTCAGAGACCATGGTCCATAACTTAAAGAAGGGTAACTTTGAAGGTATGAGGCGTGAATTGGCTAAGATAGATTGGCGAATGATACTGAAGGGGTTGACTGTGGATGGGCAATGGCAGATGAACTACAACAATTGTACATTCCTGTCTGGTGTAAAAATAAAAAAGGGAAGGTGGCTCAACCGTGGCTATCAAGGGAAATCAGGGATAGTATTAAAGCCAAGGAAGTGGCATACAAATTGGCCAGAAATAGCAGCGAACCCGGGGACTGGGAGAAATTTAGAACTCAGCAGAGGAGGACAAAGGGTTTGATTGGGGCAGGGAAAATGGAGTACGAGAAGAAGCTTGCAGGGAACATTAAGACGGATTGCAAAAGTTTCTATAGGTATGTAAAGAGAAAAAGGTTAGTAAAGACAAACGTAGGTCCCCTGCAGTCAGAATCAGGGGAAGTCATAACGGGGAACAAAGAAATGGCGGACCAATTGAACAAGTACTTTGGTTCGGTATTCACTGAGGAGGACACAAACAACCTTCCGGATATAAAAGGGGTCGGAGGGTCTAGTAAGGAGGGGGAACTGAGGGAAATCCTCATTAGTCGGGAAATTGTGTTGGGGAAATTGATGGGATTGAAGGCCGATAAATCCCCAGGGCCTGATGGACTGCATCCCAGAGTACTTAAGGAGGTGGCCTTGGAAATAGTGGATACATTGACAGTCATTTTCCAACATTCCATTGACTCTGGATCAGTTCCTATGGAGTGGAGGGTAGCCAATGTAACCCCACTTTTTAAAAAAGGAGGTAGAGAGATAACAGGGAATTATAGACCGGTCAGCCTGACATCGGTAGTGGGTAAAATGATGGAATCAATTATTAAGGATGTCATAGCAGTGCATTTGGAAAGAGGTGATATGATAGGTCCAAGTCAGCATGGATTTGTGAAAGGGAAATCATGCTTGACAAATCTTCTGGAATTTTTTGAGGATGTTTCCAGTAGAGTGGACAAGGGAGAACCAGTTGATGTGGTATATTTGGACTTTCAGAAGGCTTTCGACAAGGTCCCACACAAGAGATTAATGTGCAAAGTTAAAGCACATGGGATTGGGGGTAGTGTGCTGACATGGATTGAGAACTGGTTGTCAGACAGGAAGCAAAGAGTAGGAGTAAATGGGGACTTTTCAGAATGGCAGGCAGTGACTAGTGGGGTTCCGCAAGGTTCTGTGCTGGGGCCCCAGCTGTTTACACTGTACATTAATGATTTAGACGAGGGGATTAAATGTAGTATCTCCAAATTTGCGGATGACACTAAGTTGAGTGGCAGTGTGAGCTGCGAGGAGGATGCTATGAGGCTGCAGAGCGACTTCGATAGGTTAGGTGAGTGGGCAAATGCATGGCAGATGAAGTATAATGTGGATAAATGTGAGGTTATCCACTTTGGTAGTAAAAACAGAGAGACAGACTATTATCTGAATGGTGACAGATTAGGAAAAGGGGAGGTGCAAAGAGACCTGGGTGTCATGGTACATCAGTCATTGAAGGTTGGCATGCAGGTACAGCAGGCGGTTAAGAAAGCAAATGGCATGTTGGCCTTCATAGCAAGGGGATTTGAGTACAGGGGCAGGGAGGTGTTGCTAGAGTTGTACAGGGCCTTGGTGAGGCCACACCTGGAGTATTGTGTACAGTTTTGGTCTCCTAACCTGAGGAAGGACATTCTTGCTATTGAGGGAGTGCAGCGAAGGTTCACCTGTCTGATTCCCGGGGTGGCGGGACTGACCTATCAAGAAAGACTGGATCAACTGGGCTTGTATTCACTGGAGTTCAGAAGAATGAGAGGGGACCTCATAGAAACGTTTAACATTCTGACGGGGTTTGACAGGTTGGATGCAGGAAGAATGTTCCCAATGTTGGGGAAGTCCAGAACCAGGGGACACAGTCTAAGGATAAGGGGTAAGCCATTTAGGACCGAGATGAGGAGGAATTTCTTCACCCAGAGAGTGGTGAACCTGTGGAATTCTCTACCACAGAAAGTTGTTGAGGTCAATTCACTAAATATATTCAAAAAGGAGTTAGATGAAGTCCTTACTACTAGGGGAATCAAGGGGTATGGTGAGAAAGCAGGAATGGGGTACTGAAGTTGCATGTTCAGCCATGAACTCATTGAATGGCGGTGCAGGCTAGAAGGGCCGAATGGCCTACTCCTGCACCTATTTTCTATGTTTCTATGTATCAAAAGGCCACGTTAGCGAATTAAACAGGATTTACTGTGATTGCATTGGGCACTGAACCCCTGGGAGGACAGATGCACCAATATTAGCGTCCTCATCCAGGCCAACATCTCCAGCATTGAAGCACTGACCACACTTGATCAGCTCCGCCAGGCAGGCCACATTTTTCCCATGCCAGACACGAGATTCCCAAAGCAAGCGCTCTACTCGGAACACCTTCATGGCAAACGAGCCAAAGGAGGGCAGCAGAACCGTTACAAGGACACCCTCAAAGCCTCCCTGATGAAGTGCAACATCCCCACTGACACCTGGGAGTCCCTGGCCAAAGACCGCCCCAAGTGGAGAAAGTGCATCTGGGAGGGCACTGAGCACCTCGAGTCCCGTCATCGAGAGCATGCAGAAATCAAGTGCAGGCAGCGGAAAGAGCGTGCGGCAAACCAGTCCCACCCACCCCTTCCCTCTTCGTCCCACCTGTGACAGAGACTGTGGTTCTCGTATTGGACTGTTCAGCCACCTAAGAATTCATGCTAAGAGTGGAAGCAAATCTTCCTCGATTCCGAGGGACTGCCTATGATGATGATGAACCATGTTAATTCTGGCAGTTAGACTTTGTTTCTGCTGCTCTTAATAACCCCAATACCTGAGCAGGAAATTAATGTTCTGTATAAATATTGAATAAATCAGCTTGTTTCAAACACAGTGTGTCAAATATTTGATTTCTCCATAATAAGAGGAGACTAATTAATGTTCCCTTCCTTTCTGGGCCTTTTCTTATTCTAGATTATTTCACTTCTCACACAGTTCATCTTTTACCACATCAAATCCCAAGCTTGTTTTATTTGAGTATACAACTTGTGGGTGTCATAGACTGAACCGGCATGTCTCACTTTACACTCATTTGATGTTCCTTTCAACCAACCCTTGAAAGAACTATCTTGCTTAAGACTGGAAAACAATACAGAAAATAACAGATTAACGCTTTTTGAATGCGGTTAGTAGAACTCCACACATACTGAAGAGGATGCAAAGATGCTGCAAGACAATTTAGATAGGTTGAGTGAGTGGGCAAATACATGGCAGGTGCAGTATAACGTATATAAATGTGAAGTTATCTACTTTGTTAGGAAAAATAAGAGGACAAAGTATTATTTAAATGGTGATGGGTTGAGAAGTGTCGATGTACAGAGGGACCTGGGTGTCTCTGTACACTAGTCATTGAAAGCAAACATGCAGGTGCAGCAAGCAGTTAGGAAGACAAATGGCATGTTGGCCTTCATTGCAAGAGGATTTGAGTACAGGAGCAAGGATGTCTTATTACAGTTATACAGGGCCTTGGTGAGACCGCACCTGGAGAATCGTGTGTAGTTTTGGTCTCCTTACCTAAGGAAGGATATACTTGCCATAAAGGGAGTGCAGCGAAGGTTCACCTGTCCGATTCCTGGGATGGTAGGACTGTCGTATGAGGAGAGATTGGGTCAACTAGGCTTGTACTCACGAGAGTTTAGAAGAATGAGAGGGGATCTCATTGAAACGTATAAAATTCTGACTGGTTTGGATAGACTGGATGCGGGGAGGATGTTTCCCCTGGCTGGGAAGTCTAGAACAAGGGGTCACAGTCTCAGGATACGGGGTAGGAAATTTCGGAGCGAGATGAGGAGAATTGTTTTCACTCAGAGGCTGGTGAACCTGTGGAATTCTCTACCTCAGAAGGCTGTGGAGGCCAAGTTACTGAATATATTTAAGAGGGAGTTGGATAGATTACTAGAAACAAAAGGCATCAAGTGGTATGGGGAAAAAGCAGGAATATGGTATTGAGATAGATGATCAGCCATGATCATATTGAATGGCGGTGCAGACTCGAAGGGCTGAATGACCTATTACTGCTCCTAGTTTCTATGGGCCCAAGTTTCCACACGATAAAAAACAAGCGCCCCTCCGAGCTGGGCGCCCGTTTTTCGCGCCTAAAACGCCGCCTAAAAAAAACCGCGCTATTCTTGAACGCCTTGCAGCTCCATGTCTGCCTGGCGCGGCATGCAGGGGGCGGAGCCTACCACTCGCGCCGATTTTGTAAATGGGAAGGGGCGGGTACCATTTAAATTAGTTTTTTTCCTGCCGGCAACCCTGCGCGTGCGCGTTGGAGCGTTCGCACACGCGCAGTGTGAAGGAAACATTGGCACTCGGCCATTTTTGTAGTTCTTTGTAGCTGTTTAATTTTTGAACATTTTTTAATAAAAGCACATTGCCATCAGCACTGGGCCGTCGGGAATGGCTGCTCAACTTCTAAGGCTTCCTGCAGCCTTCTCACTGTCTCCTTCCCGCCCGTCGTCTGGAACGGCTTCCTCCCCCCCCCCCCCCACCCCCCGCTGCGTTCGGTCGATCGGGCCCGCACTCCGGAACGGCTTCCTCTCCCCCCCCCGCTGCGTTCGGTCGATCGGGCCCGCACTCCCGCCGTCTGGAACGGCTTCCTCCCTCCTCCTCCCCCCCCCCCCCCCGCTGCGTTCGGTCGATCGGGCCCGCACTCCCGTCGTCTGGAACGGCTTCCTCCCTCCTCCTCCCCCCCCCCCGCTGCGTTCGGTCGATCGGGCCCGCACTCCGGAACGGCTTCCTCTCCCCCCCCCCGCTGCGTTCGGTCGATCGGGCCCGCACTCCCGCCGTCTGGAACGGCTTCCTCCCTCCTCCCCCCCCCCCCCCTGCTGCGTTCGGTCGATCTCGCCCGCCCGCCCGCCGTCTGGAACGGCTTCCTCCCCCCCCGCTGCAGTCGGGCCCGCACTCCCTCCCTCCCGCTGTCTGGAACGGCTTCCTCCCCCGCCCCCCCCCGCTGCGGTCGGGCCCGCACTCCCTCCCTCCCGCTGTCTGGAACGGCTTCCTCCCCCGCCCCCCCCCGCTGCAGTCGGGCCCGCACTCCCGCCCGCCCGCCGTCTGGAACGGCTTCCTCCCCCCCCCGCTGCAGTCGGGCCCGCACTCCCTCCCTCCCGCTGTCTGGAACGGCTTCCTCCCCCGCCCCCCCCCGCTGCAGTCGGGCCCGCACTCCCTCCCTCCCGCTGTCTGGAACGGCTTCCTCCCCCCCCGCTGCAGTCGGGCCCGCACTCCCTCCCTCCCGCTGTCTGGAACGGCTTCCTCCCCCCCCGCTGCAGTCGGGCCCGCACTCCCTCCCTCCCGCTGTCTGGAACGGCTTCCTCCCCCGCCCCCCCCCCGCTGCGGTCGGGCGGTCGGTCCCGCACTCCCTCCCTCCCATCCGCCCGCCGTTGGGAACGGCTTCCTCCTCCCCCCCTGCCGTCGGGAACGAACGAATGAACTTGTGAGGCTGGCTGAAGCACTTTCACACAGGTAGGAAGATGGTTTATTTAATCTTTTCTTTGCTTATAAATGTTTATTCAGGTTGGATTTATTTGTATAATATTTGTAGAAGTATAAATAAGGATTTATTGTAGAATTTAATGACTTCCCTTCCCCCCCCCCCACCTCGTTCTGGACGCCTAATTTGTAACCTGCGCCTGATTTTTTAATGTGTAGAACAGGATTTTTCAGTTCTACAAAAATCTTCACTTGCTCCATTCTAAGTTAGTTTGGAGTACGTTTTCATTGTGGAAACTTTGAAATCAGGCGTCAGTGGCCGGACACGCCCCCTTTTGAAGAAAAAATTCTGTTCCAAAGTAGAACTGTTCTACCTGACTAGAACTGCAGAAAACAAAATGGCGAATTACGATTTCTAAGATAGTCCGTTCTCCACCAGTTGCTCCTAAAAATCAGGCGCAAATCATGTGGAAACTTGGGCCCTATGTTTCTATCCATGTGATCGCCTTTGAAATGTTCTGATCTTTGTAATTGTCTTTGATAATTTTGATGGGTTAGTTGATTATAATTACTTGTTGCTAACATACCTTGCAGTATTTCTTGCATCAAAATAGTTATTTAAATACATCCTTTATCAGGACTTTAGCTCCCACACTGATCTCGGTTTCCTCTTGTGAGGGAATCAAGAACGAGGTGGTATAGTCTGAGAATAAGCGGTTGCTCATTTAAAATGGAAATTAGGAGGAATGTCTTCTGTCAGAGACTCGTGAATCTGTGAAATTCTCTACCCCAGAGAGCAGTGGAGCCCGGATCATTGAATATATTTAAGTTGCAGATAGACTGATTTTTGAGAGATAAGGAAGTCAAGGGTTATGGGGAGAGGGCAGGGAAGTGGAGTTGGGACCAAGATCAGATCAGCCATGATCTTATTGAATGGCGGAGTGGGCTCAATGGGCCAGATGGCCTACTTCTGCTCCTATTTCTTATCTTCTTAGCCTTGGTTATGGGCTGTGTTTAGGTGTAGGTTTAGGGGCTAGTGCTTGTGATTTGTGGTTATTTGTTCGGATTGGAGTTAGTAGTTGGTGTAGTCAATATGATATAAGGCTTAGGATGTAGTGATTAACTTAGAAAGCACTATTGGCAATATAATGTCACTGGATGTGCCCTTTTCCATTTCATGTTTTTAACCTCACACAGACGAGTGACAAAACAGCCTCACAATGTGTTCGTTCAAGGAACCTTCTTTCTTGCGCAAACTTAATTTCCTCCCTTCTTTCACATCTCTACATTTCTCACAGAAAAATAAATTAGGGACATGGGATTTGGGGACAAGAACAGACCGTTACAGTTGTTGTGCTGGTTACATCTGATCATCAGCCTGCCTGAAAAGGGCTTCTGACAATAACCTGTCACCAGGCCCCACCAGTCGCCATGTGATTCCACCATCATATCTTCATTACCCACCTTTCGCCCTAACTAGAGCTGCTTTCACCAGCATGACCATTCCCCATACTGAGGCTCTCTAATTCCCGAGCAAACAACGGCATGGACTGGTTCGTCCGAATGGCTCATTTCTGTGCTGTATATCCGATGCAATTTTGTAGTCTCCATGTAAGTGGTCCCTGGATTTGGTACCTCAGTGTTACTGGTCCCTGGATTTGGTGTCTCATTGTAAGTGGTCCCCAGATTTGTTGTCACGGTATAAGTGTCCCTGGATTTGATGCCTCAGTGTTACTGGTCCCTGAATTTGTTGTCATAATATTAGTAATCCCTTCATTTGGTGTCATGATGTAATTCATTCTGGATTTGGTGTCTCATTTTAAATGGTCCCTGGATTTGGTGTCACAATGTAAGTGCTGGATTTGATCCCTGAATTTGGTATCACAGGATAAGTGGCCCCTGGATTTGGTGTCTCAATGTAAGTGGTCCCTGGATTTGTTGTCAACAGCACCTCGTCACTGGAACTGAGGGAAAACCCATAGCCAGCAACGCATTCAGCACAGAATGATCCCACACAAACCTATTCCCAATTAACACTGTCCACATTAATTCACCAGAAACAGTTCAGTGCCTACAAGGAACTGCAGCCTCACATCTAACTTCAGTGAAACACACAATAAAAAACATTTAAAAAAAATAAACCTCATCAAAATTCAACAGAGGCGATTAATGGGCAGTAAATCCCCCTCACTCATATACCTCCTTCACCCCTACTCTCCAACTCACTCTTCCCAACTACTCTTTCACCCCTACTCTCCAACCCCTCACCCCAACTCTCCAAACCCATCACCCCAACACTTACTTCACCTCTACTCTCCAACTCATCACCCCAACTACTCTTCCACCCGTTCTCTCTAAACCCCCCCACACTCAATTCCTCTTTTACCCCTACAATTTCATTTTATACATAACTTACACTAATCATCCACACTGGAGGTAAATCTCAGGAGCTTCTGTGTGATGGTGAGGTGATCACTTGACAATAAAACTCAGAGAATGGTGGGTGGCTGCTTGTAATCCTCGGTGTAATTTAATCCCCTTTCCCACTGAATACTGCGGACACACAGTCACCTTGTTAACAGAATGGTCAGCGTGACATCAATTCTAAACAAGAGCAGTGTGTCAGTGTGGAATGGACAAGGGAGTGTAGGATAGATACTGAATCTGTACAGTGTGTCAGTGTGGGATGGACAGGGGATTGTAGGATAGATACTGTATCTGTCACTCTCTGGTACAGTGTGTCAGTGTGGGATGGACAGAGGAGTGTAGGATAGATACTGAATCTGTCACTCTCTGGTACAGTGTGGGATGGACAGGGGAGTGTAGGATAAATACTGTCTCCGTCACTCTCTTGTACAGTGTCAGTGTGGGATAAACGGAATTGTAGGATAGATACAGTATTCTGTCACTCACAGGTATAGTGTGGGATGGACAGGGGAGTGTACGATAGATAATGTATCTGTTACTCTCTGGTACAGTGTGGGATAGACAGGGGAGTGTAGGATAGATACTGTATCTGTCACTCTCTAGTTCAGTGTGGGATGGACAGGGGACTATTGGGTTGGCACTGCCTCTGTCACACTCTGCATTGATGCCAGTGTCAATTGGGCCGGTGCAAAGGTATCAATATCGTTTCTGTCACTCATTACTACAAGGGGACAATTTTAAATTGCTTGGTTAGTGTCTTTCATAGAAACATAGAAAATAGGTGCAGGAGTAGGCCATTCGATCAGATCATGGCTGATCATTCCCTCAGTACCCCTTTCCTGCTTTCTCTCCATACCTCTTGATCCCCTTAGCCTTAAGGGCTATATCTAACTCCCTCTTGAATATATCCAATGAACTGGAATGAACAACTCTCTGCGGCAGGGAATTCCACTGGTTAATAACTCTCTGAGTGAAGAAGTTTCTCCTCATCTCAGTCCTAAATGGCCTACCCCTTATCCTAAGACTTGTGTCCCCTGGTTCTGGACTTCCCAAACATCGGGAACAATCTAACCTGTCCCATTCCGTCCCGTCAGAATCTTGTATGTTTCTATGAAATCCCCTTTCATCCTTCTAAACTCCAATGTATAAAGGCCCAGTTGATCAAGTCTCTCCTCATATGTCTGTATCAAGCCATCCTGGGAATCAGTCTGGTGAACCTTCGCTCCACTCCCTCAATAGCAAGAACGTCCTTCCTCAGATTAGGAGACTTTCTGGTACTGTGTGTCAGTGTAGGATTGACAGGTGTGTATAGGACAGACACTGCCGCTCACTCTCTGGTACTATGTGTCAGTCTGGAATTGACGGTTGTGTATAGGAAATACCTGCCACTCAGTCTCTTGTCATACATATCAGTTTGGGAATTGTTGTTGACTACAGGTTAGATAGTGTATCTGTCACTCTCTGATAAAGTGTGTCAGTGTGGGATTGATAGAATATATAGGAAATACACTGCCCCAGTCACTCTCTGATACTCTGCGTCATTCTAAGATTGACTGCTGAATATGGGACAGACACTATACCTATCATTCTCTGATAATATTATGAATAGGTCATATATTTGTTAACAAAGGATAGATATTACATTTCTCAATTTCTGTTACAGTGAGGCAGAATTAGATTGCCAGGTGAGTTTTTTTTTATACATACTGCTCCTGTTATTCTCTCATTCTATGTAACAGTTTCTGATGACAGGTGAGTGTTGGATAGATACTGCCTCTCTCATTCTCTGACACTATGTGACAGATTCTGATTGACAGGTGATTGTAGGATGGACACTGCCATTTTCAATCTCCGGTGCAGTGTCAGTGTGGGACTGACCGATGATTATAGGATAGATACTGACACTTTCACACTCTGATCCATTGTTAGAATTAATATTGTGGGTGTCTGGTATGTGAATGAGGGTTTTACTCTGTCAGTTTCTGATACGAGACCATGGCTTTTATCTTGCACCTGTCAATTTCTGGTAATTGCCTGTGGGTTTCATTCTGTAACTTTCCATTCCTGGTGTGAGTGTTTATTTTGCGCTGTATCTGTCCATCTCTGTTATGTGAATGTGAGCTCTACTCCATACCCATCAATCTCCAGTATGTTAGTATTGTTTTAGTCTTTCCCACCAATTCCTGATAGAGTATTTGTTTTACTTTCTAACTGTCAATTTTTGTTATGGATGTGAGTGTTTATGCTGAATCTGTCGGTTTCTGGTAAATGAGTCTGAGTTTCACTCTGTATCTATCGGTCTCTGGTATGTGAGTGTGGGCCTTTCTCTGTATCTCTCCATTTCTGTTATGGGAGTCTGGGTTTTATACTGTACATGTCAAGTTCTGATATGTGAGTGTGGGCCTTACTCTATACCTGCCAGTTTCGGCTTGATTAAAAGTGGGCTTTTTACCTGTCAGTTTCTGGTATGGAAGAGAGGTCTTTACCCTGTACCTGTCAATTGCTGATAAGTGAGTATTGGCATTTTACTGAATGTCAATTTATGTTATGGGAATATAGATTTTAATATGTCAATCTCTGATATGTGAGTGTGGGTTTATACTGTATCTCTCAGTCTCTGATATTCAAGTGTGTTTATTATTCTGTACCTGCCAGGGTTTGGTATGTGTGTGGGAGTTTAAGCTGTGCCTCTAAGTTTCTGGTATGTTGGTCTGCATTTAATTTTATCTATTAGTCTATGTGGTTGTACGTTTTAGACTGTAAGTTTCTGTTATGTGTGTGTGGCATTTACTCTGTACTTGTCAGTGTCTGATATGTGAGTGTGGTGTATAATCTGTACCTGTCAGTCTCTGTATGAGAGTGTGGGGTATAATCTGTACCTGTCAGTCTCTGGTATGTGAGTGTCAGGTATAATCTGTACCTGTCACTTTCTGGTATATGGGTGTGGGGTATAATCTGTACCTGTCAGTCTCTGGTATGCGAGTGTCAGGTATAATCTGTACCTGTCACTTTCTGGTATGCGAGTGTAGGGTATAATCTGTACCTGTCACTTTCTGGTATGTGAATGTGGGGTATAATCTGTACCTGTCACTTTCTGGTATGCGAGTGTGGGGTATAATCTGTAACTGTCACTTTCTGGTATGTGAGTGTGGGGTATAATCTGTACCTGTCAGGTTTTGGTATGTGTTCCTGCTCCTTGATTGTATGTTTTAGACAGTACCTGTCAGTTCCTGCTATGTGAGTGTGGAATTTATTCTGTATCTGCCAGTCTCTGGTATGTGAATGTGAGAATCAATTTTACTTTTTACCTGTATTTCTCCGATATGTGAGTGAAGATTTTGCCTTCAACATGTCATTTTTCTGATGGGGGCAGAGTAAAACCCACATGCACACATCAGTTTCTGCAATGCAAGTAACAATTTTACTTACTGCCTTTCAGTTTTCTGATATGTGCACATGGGATTTAGATTTGGTATGCAAGTGTGGATTTTATTCTGCTACTTTCATATATGTGGGTGTGTATTGCGTGCTGTATCTGTCAGTATATGGTACAGGAATGTGGGTTTTATTCTGCACTTGTCATCTTCTGGTATGTTCGGAGGGGTTAAATACTGAATCTGTCAGATTCTGAAACATGAATATGGCTATTGCTCTGCACCCATCAGCTTCTGATATGCGAGTTTGGTTTATACTCTCTATGAGACATTTTTTTCTGATACATGATTGTGTGTTTTATTCTCCACCTGCCAGTTTCTGGCAAGTGGGTGTTTAATGTACCTGTTAGTGTGATCTGTTTCAATGATGAAACAGCATCTGATTCTACTGCTCCATGTGGCTGTAAGATTCACAATGTAACTCTGCCACTTCGGATCACTGTGGGACTGACAGCTTCTGCTGCCTGTGACAATAGGATTGAGGCCAGTTCTGTGTCTCTGCGCTTTGTGAGTGATAATGTCCTTACTGTGTGTGAGAAGGAGCTGCCTGCACTGTTCCTTATGTTCCAGGTAGAGGAAAGATCACATTTGTTCTGGCTGGTTAAAGAATTTTGCTCTGAGAATAATACGAGAATATTAGTTATAAGATATGGATGCGGGGGAGAATATGATGTATCTGAGGGAGTGACAATGATCACCAGCAACACGGTTCTGGAGAACTCAGCTCACTAAAACAATATAACCCATCCTTAAAATATCTTCTCCCCCACTCCTCCCCTGGTGCCTGCAATAGATGCACTTTATGAAATTCCTCACATAGAAAAATAGGTGCAGGAGTAGGCCATTCGGCCTTTCCGAGTCAGGCTGTGTTTCCACTGTTCACTGTCCAAGAACAACAGACACGGTGAGATTGGAACTGAATCAGGAACATTCACTACTGATTTGGGGAAAGAAGGCAGCAATGATTTGAAAGAGCGAGGTGGTTTACTTTCTCTGTTAACTTACACTCTCCACACACAGCCCGAGAAAGGCCTCTCCCTTCCCCCACTTACACCACGCACTGAGACTGGTTCTTGGTCCACTCTGCCCCTTACACACAGAACCCGACGGAACTAAACCAGGAACGTTCACTGGTTTGGAGAGAGAAAGCAGCAGATTGTAAATAGCAGATTCTGCCCATTCTGTCTCCCTTACCCTGGACACACGCTGTCCACACAGCCCGAGAATGGCCTCTCCCTTCCCCCACTCACACCACGCACTGAGACTGGTTCTTGGTCCACTCTGCGCTTTACACACAGCCCCCGACTCCCCCCCGCCCGGACTCAATGCCGATCTCTGAGCCCATCTGCGGACACGCTCCCAAAGCACTGCGCTGCTGTAAGGAGGCTGCTGCTCGCTGCCTTACCCCGGGGCCGCGACGTTTCCATTCCCGGCTATTTTAAACCATCTTCTTCCGCTCACTGAGTGAATGGCAATCACAGGCAGGGCTGGGGGAGGGGAGGGCGCATGCGCTCTTCTGCTCACTGGGCATGGACACGGGGGCGGGGCTTGTCCGCGCATGCGCAGCTCTCTCCACTAATTCAGCCTGTAAAAATCAAAGTGCACTTTTCCCAATTTACTTTTATTAGAATTTGAGCAAAGGAACTGGGCCTGGGGGGAAAGGACAGAGAATGATTAAAGCTGGGAGCCTTGTCCCTTGGAGATGCTCAATTTGGGATCATTCCGTGCAGGGTGTTTCTCTCCAAGAACTCACAAAGCAATCCTGCAGAAATATCGGAGGGACGAGGGAGTGGGAGTGTTTGCTGGGACTGTGCAGCAGTCCGAGATCAGTTTAGTTAGAGTAAAACACTCGATCACAGAGTAATACCGAACGGCCCTGAGCTGCAAGATTGCAGAGATTACAACAGGCAAGCGAGGGTTAAATGTGGGCCATTGTTTCTCTCACTCTCTGACACTGCCCTGCAGTGTGGGATTAATAATGTGTCTGTCTCTAGTACAATATCAGTGAGAGAGGAAACTGCATCTTCTGTCTCTCCAATGGGATCTTTCAGGATAAAACGGGATCCCCTTGGAATGAGTGATCATAGAATGATTGAATTTCAAATTCAGATGGAGGGTGAGAAAGTTGGATCTCTAACCAGCGGACTAAGCTTAAATAAAGGAGACTATGAAGGTATGAGTGCAGAGTTAGGTAAAGTGGACGGGGAAAATGGATTAAAGTGTAGGATGGTTGATGAACAGTGGTGTACATTGAAGGAGATATTTCACAACTCTCAAGAAAAATATATTCCAGTGAGGAGGAAAGGGTGTAAGAGAAAAAAGATCCATTCGTGGCTAACTAAAGAAATCTGTTATGTATGTAAACATTATAACTGTGTAAGACTTGCCACCAGAGGGCGCACCTGTTGGAGACCCAAGGGTCACCTGCACACTTCGTGCAAGCGAGTATAAAAGGTTGTCTGCCATGCTGCTTTGGCACTCTGGACTTTTAATAAAGAGACTAAGGTCACATCAGTTTAAGCTCACAGTACTCAGACTTGTGGAGTTATTCTAAATGTAACAATTGGCGACGAGTAACAGATCATGAACTTTCATGCGGTTATGGCTGCTGTTCTTGAGAGATTTGTAGAGGGTGATGATTGGGAAGCCTTCATTGACCGTCTCGACCAGAACTTCGTGACCAATGAGCTGGATGCGGACGATAAAGCGATTAAGCGCAGGGCGATTCTCCTCACCATTTGTGCGTTTACAACATATGGCCTCATCAACCATCTGCTAGCACCGACGAAACCAACAGAAAATACATATCCAGAGGTGTGTATACTGGTTCGGGAACACCTCAAGCCAAAGGAGAGCATCTTAATGGCTTCTATATGCACCATCGCTCTGAGGGCCAGGACATGGCAAATTATGTCGCTGACCTAAGACACCTTGCGGGACCATGCAATTTTGCTGGATTTTTGGGGGGAAATGCTACGGGACTTTTTTGTGCTTGGAATCGGCCACGAGGTTATTCTTCGCAAGTTGCTGTCTGCCGAATCCCCAGACCTGAGCAAAGCCATCACAATAGCTCAGGCATTCATGTCCATGAACAATAATACTAAACAGATATCTTCTCAACATCGAAGCTCACCGGCAAGTACTGTGCATCAAATAACACCATTTACAGGCGGGACTGTACATGGTAGGGTCTACACGCCTGCAGCTGCAAGACCTAGGATGACTCAGAGTCCGCCATGGGGCGTGAATGTGAATCCATTGGCACCATATTGGCACTGCGGGGGTAATCATAGAGCCCATCAATGTCGATTCAAGCATTACATGTGAACAGACTGTAAAACAATGGGGCAGCTCCAGCGAATGTGCAAACGTGCTGCGACTCACCACATGGCAGAATCGGCAGAAGATGATCAATCCAATGCGGATCACGTAGAATGAGCAAGAGAGGCAACTGAACCCAAGGCCGAGGAAGAAGTGTATGGGGTACACACCTTCACCACCAAGAGCCCTCCTATAATGCTGAAAGTCAAATTAAATGGCATTCCAGTTTCTATGGAGTTGAACATGGGGTGAGTCAGTCAATTATGAGCCAGAAGGCTTTTGAGAAACTGTGGGGCAACAAGGCACAAAGGCCCAAACTGAGCCCAACTTACACAAAGCTGCGCTCTTGCACCAAAGAACTCATACCAGTCATTGGCAGTGTGGCAGTGAAGGTATCGTACAATGGAGCTGTGCATGACTTATCTCTGTGGATTGTACCAGGCGATAGCCCAATGCTGTTCAGCAGAAGCTGGCTAGGAAAGATTTGATGGAACTGGGATGACATCAAAGCACTATCTTCGGTGGAAGACACCTCGTGCGCTCAAGTGCTGAGCAAATTTACGTCACTATTTGAACCGGGCATCGGCAACTTTTCTGGTGCCAAGGTGCAGATCCATCTAGTCCCTGATGCACGGCCTGTTCATCACAAGGCTCGAGTGGTTCCATATATGATGAGGGAGAAAGTCAAGATCGAACTGGACAGACTTCAACGAGAGGGAATCATATCGCCAGTTGAAAAGCAATGGCACGGTCAGAATCTGCAGAGACGACAAGGTAATGATCAACGGAGTCTCATTACAGTACCAGTATCCACTACCCAAGGCGGATGACCTGTTCGCAACGTTAGCAGGGGGGAAGTCATTCGAAGTTGGACCTAACCTCCGCCTACATGACACAGGAGCTGGTTGAATCTTCGAAAAGATTGACATGCATCAACACGCACAAAGGACTGTTTATATACCACAGGTGCCCTTTTGGGATTCGCTCAGCTGCTGCCATCTTCCAGAGGAACATGGAGAGTCTGCTGAAATTGGTACCGCGCACTGTTGTGTTTCAAGACGACATCCTGGTCACCGGTCGTGACACCACCAAACACCTGCACAACCTGGAAGAGGTTCTAAGTCGACTAGATAGAGTGGGGCTCAGGCTGAAATGCTCCAAGTGTGTTTCCCTGGCGCCAGAGGTCGAATTTTTGGTGAGAAAGATTGCGGCAGATGGCATCAGATCCACGGACTCAAAGACAGAGGCCATCAAGAATGCACCCAGACCACAGAATGTGATGGAGCTGCGTTCGTTCCTGGGACTCCTCAACAAATATTTTGGTAACTTTCTACCCGGGTTAAGCACTTTGCTAGAACCATTGCACATGTTGCTACGTAAGGGTGATGACTAGGTTTGGGGTAAGTCTCAAGAGACAGCCTTTGAGAAGGCCAGGAATCTACTTTGTTCTAAAAAGTTACTTGTACTGTATGACCCATGTAAACGTTTAGTGCTAGCTTGTGATGCATCTTCGAACAGGGTTGGGTGTGTGTTACAGCAAACCAATGTATCGGGAAAACTGCAACTGGTTGCATATGCATCTAGAAGTCTATCTAAGGCTGAAAGTTGAGAAAGAGGCGTTAGCATGCGTATATGGGGTTAAGAAAATGCACCAATACCTATTTGGACTCCAGTTCGAGCTTGAAACCAATCACAAACCGCTCATTTCGCTGTTGTCAGAAAGCAAAGGTATAAACACCAATGGTTCGTCCCGCATTGTCCGCTTATAACTATCCGCCACAGACCAGGCACGGAGAACTGTGCTGATGCCCTCAGTCGGTTACCATTGCCCACTACCGGGGTGGAAATGGCGCAACCCGCAGATTTGCTTCTGGTCATGGATGTTTTTGAGAGCGAGGGTTCACCTGTCACGCCTCGCCAGATCAGGACCTGGACTAGCCTGGACCCAGTGCTATCACTAGTAAAAAGTTGCGATCTCAATGGGAGCTGGTCGGCGGTTCCCGGGGAAATGCAAGATGAAATTAAGCCATTTCACTGACGTAAAGACGAAATGTCCATCCAGTCAGATTGTCTCTTATGGGGTAATCACGTAGTTTTGCCAGAAAAAGGGCAGGGAAAAACGTTTATACCTGATCTACACAGTACCCACACAGGCATAGTCATGATGAAGGCTTTTGCCAGGTCGCACGTTTGGTGGCCCGACATTGACTTGGATTTGGAGTCATGCATACACCAATGTAACACTTGTTCACAGTTGAGCAATGCATCAAGGGAGGCTCCACTGAGTCTGTGGTCATGGCCCTCCAAACCGTGGTCCAGGAGCCACATAGATTTTATTGGCCCCTTTCTAGGAAAGATGTTCTTAGTAGTAGTGGACGCTTACTCAAAATGGATTGAATGCATAATCATGTCATCCTGCACGTCCACTGCCATCATTGAAAGCCTCCGGGCAATGTTCGCCACCCATGACTTGCCCAACGTCCTTGTCAGTGACAATGGACCGTGTTTCACCAGCTCAGAAATCAACGAGTTTATGACCCGCAGTGGCATCAAGCATGTCAGGTCTGCCACGTTTAAGCCCACATCCAACGGTCAAGTGGAATGGGCAGTCCAAACTATCAAGCAGAGCTTGAAATGCGTGACGGACGGCTCCCTGTAGACCTGTTTATCTCGGGTTCTGCTTAGCTACCAGATGCGACTCCACTCACTTACCGGGGTTACCCCGGCAGAATTGGTAATGAAGAGAGCACTCAAAATCAGGCTCTCCTTAGTCCACCCGGATCTCAATAATCATGTGGCAACCCGGTGTCCCCGGCAAAACATGTACCATGACCGCACGGCTGTATCGCGTGACATTGATGTAAACGACCCTGTGTTTGCCCTTAATTAAGGTCATGATCCCAAATTCGTTGCTGGCACTGCCTTGACCAAGGAGGGGAATAGTGTTTATTATCAAACTATGTAATGGACAAACATGCAGAAAGCATTTAGATTATATCAAACTGCGATTCACTGACAACCACGAACAACTTGAAGAGGACGTCACCATCATTGATCCACCAACACACATCCAACCAGCAATCGACCTCGCCATCAATCACGAGGATGAACCCAACATGCCCGACAGTCTGGTCAGACCAGCCACACTGCAGTGCAGCAATGGCCCGACCAACTCACCTATGCCAGGGTTTGAAGTCAGGCGATCAACCAGGGAGCGAAGGACCCTGGATCACCTCAAGTTGTAAATAACTTGTATCAAAGACTTTGGGGGGAGAGGGGGGGGGGATGATGTGTATGTAAACATTATAACTGTGTAAGACTTGCCACCAGAGGCCGCACCTGTTGGAGACCCAAGGGTCACCTGCACACCTCGTGCAAGCGAGTATAAAAGGTTGTGTGCCATGCTGCTTTGGCACTCTGCAGTTTTAATACAGAGACTAAGGTCACATCAGTTTAAGCTTACAGTACTCAGTCTTGTGGAGTTATTCTAAACGTAACAGTAAAAAATTAAAAGCAAGGGCATACAAAGTGGCCAAAACTAGTGGGAGGACAGAAGACTGGGAAGCTTTTAAAAGCCAGCAAAGAATGATTTAAAAAATGATTAAGAAAGGGAAGATAGACTATGAAAGTAAACTAGCACAAAATATAAAAACAGATAGCAAGAGTTTCTATAGGTATATAAAAAGGAAAAGAGTGGTTAAAGTAAATGTTGGTCCCTTAGAGGACAAGACCGAGGAATTAATAATGGGGACCATGGAGATGGCAGAAACTCTGAACAAATATTTTGTATCAGTCTTTATGGTAGAGGGCACTAACAGTATTCCAACAGTGGATAGTCAAGGGGCTATAGTGGGGGAGGAACTTAACACAATCACAATCATTAATGAGGTGGTACTCAGTAAGATAATGGGACTAAAGGCAGATAACTCCCCTGGACCTGGTGGCTTGCATCCTAGGGTCTTAAGAGAAGTAGCGGCAGGGATTGTGGATGCATTGGTTGTAATTTACCAAAATTTCCTGGATTCTGAGGAGGTCCTAGCAGATTGGAAAATTGCAAATGTAACGCCCCTATTTAAAAAAGGAGGCAGACAAAAAGCAGAAAACTATAGACCAGTTAGCCTAACATCTGTGGTTGGGAAAATATTGGAGTCCATTATTAAAGAAGCAGTAGCAGGACTTTTGGAAATGCAAAATTCGGTCAGGCAGTCAGCATGGATTTAGGAAGGAGAAGTCATGTTTGACAAATTTGCTGCAATTCTTTAAGGATGTAACGAACAGGGTGGATAAAGGGGAACCAATGGATCTGGTATATTTTGACTTCCAGAAGGCATTTGACAAGGTGCCACATAAAAGATTACTGCACAAGATGAAAGTTCACAGGGTTGGGGGTGATATATTGGCATGGATAGAGGATTGCCTAACTAACTGGTTCATTATCTGGTTGGCAACCAGTAACTAGTGAGGTGCTGCAGGGATCAGTGCAAGGACCCCAACTATTTACAATCTATATTAATGATTGGAAGATGGGACTGAGTGTAACATAGCCAAGTTTGCTGACGGTACAAAGATGGGAGGAAAAGCAACATGTGAGGAGGACACAAAAAATCTGCAAAATGACACAGGCTAAGTGAATGGGCAAAGATTTGGCAGATAGAGTATGATGTTGGAAAGTGTGAGGTCATGCTCTTTGATCTTTTTCTGCCAAAGTGCAAGTTATTATTTAAATGGAAAAAGATTGCAAAGTGCTGAAGTACAGCGGGACCTGGGGGTACTTGTGCATGAAACACAAAAGGATAGTATGCAGGTACAGCAAGTGATCAGGAAGGGCAATGGAATCTTGGCCTTGATTGCAAAGGGTTTGGAGTATAAAAGCAGGGAAGTCTTGCTACAAGAATACAGGGTATTGGTAACGCTACAACTGTAATACTGCGTGCCGTTTTGGTTTCCATATTTATGAAAGGATATACTTGCTTATTAGGCAGTTCAGATAAGGTTCAGCAGGTTGATTCTGGAGATGAGGAGGTTGACTTATGAGGAAAGGTTGAGTAGGTTGAGCCTCTACTCATTGAAATTCAGAAGAATAAGAGCTGATCTTATTGAAACGTATAAGATTAGGAGTGGGCTTGACAAGTTGGATGCAAAGAGGATGTTTCCACTGATGGGGGAGTCTAGAACTAGAGGGCATGATCTTAGAATAAGGGGCCGCCCATTTAAAACTGAGATGAGGAGAAATTTCTTCTCTCAGAGGATTGTAAATGTGTGGAATTTGCTACCTCAGAGAGCTGCGGAGGGTGGGACATTGAATAAATTTAAGACAGAAATAGACAGTTTCTTAAAAGATATGGGGTTATGGAGAGCGGGCAGGGAAGTGGAGCTGAGTCCATGATCAGATCAGCCATGATTTTATTGAATGGCGGAGCAGGCTCCAGGGGCCGTATGGCCTACTCCGGTTCCTATTTTTTATGTTCTTATGATACTGTGCATGTCTTTCTGTGTCTCATCACCCTACCTCGCACTCTCCTGTCCCTCTCTCAGCCCTCTCCCCTTTCTCTGTCTCTCTGTTGCTATCTGCTCTCTCTTGTACTGGTTGTGAAGGCGAGATACTGTTATTTAGCATGATATGGAAACACTGTTGGAAGTGTAAGACTGATAATGTCTCTGTTTCTCTCTCTGGTGCAATACGTGAAGGTGTGGCACTGTTACTGAGCGTAATATGGAGACACTGATACATAGTGTAAGACTGATATTCTGTCTGTCTGTCTGTCTTTTCTGCTGGTGCTGTACATGAATGTGTGATACTATTATTGAGCATAATATGGAGACACAGTTTGGGAGTTTAAGACTGATACTGTGTCTGTCTCTCTGTCGCTCACTCTGATAGCCATCTCTGGGTGTTGAGTATGGGATGGATAGGACACCAGTTACTCTTATATGTCCCTCATTTTCCGAGGAGAGAGAGAGACAAAGAGAGGCTGCAGGAGCGGTGAGCACATTATTTGTATTTCCATGTTAGTCAAACATATTTCTGCATTCGAACAATATAACAACTTAAAGCAGAGATGGGTTAAGCCAGCCACAGCTGTGATTGGCTCCTGCCCCTGAATCTGGGAACAGACACTGTGAGGAGCGCCGGCCTCAGAGTGTTTAACATTTACTGAGCTGGGAAACTACAACTGACCCGAGAATCGGCAACACAGCCGGGCGGAGAAATATAGATACATAGAAAATAGGTGCAGGAGTCGGCCATTCGGCCCTTCGAGCCTGCACCGCCATTCAATAAGATCATGGCTGATCATTCCTTCAGTACTCCTTTTCTGATTTCTCTCCATACCCCTTGATCCCCTTAACCGTAAGGGCCATATCTAACTCCCTCTTGAATATATCCAATGAACTGGCATCAACAACTCTCTGCGGCAGGGAATTCCACAGGTCAACAACTCTGAGTGAAGAAGTTTCTCCTCATCTCAGTCCTAAATGGGCTACCCCTTATCCTAAGACTATGTCCCCTGGTTCTGGACTTACTCAACATCGAGAACATTCTTCCCGCATCTAACCTGTCCAGTCCCGTCAGAATCTTATATGTTTCTATGAGATCCCCTCTCATCCTTCTAAATGCCAGTGAATAAAGGCCCAGTTGATCCAGTCTCTTCTCATATGACAGCCTAGCCATTCCTGGAATCAGTTTGGTGAACCTTCGCTGCACTCCCTCAATAGCAAGAACATCCTTCCTCAGACTAGGAGACCAAAACTGGACACAATATTCCAGGTGAGGCCTCACTAAGGCCCTGTACAACTGCAGTAAGACCTCCCTGCTCCTATAATCTAATCCCCTTGCTATGAAGGCCAACATACCATTTACCTTCTTTACCGCCTGCTGTACCTGTGTGCCCACTTTCAGTGACTGATGAACCATGACACCCAGGTCTCGTTGCACCACCCCTTTTACTAGTCTGCCGCCATTCAGATAATATTCTGCCTTCGTGTTTTTGCCCCCAAAATGGATAACCTCACATTTATCCACATTATACTGCATCTGCCATGTATTTGCCCACTCACCTAATCTGTCCAAGTCACCCTGCAGCCTCTTAGCGTCCTCCTCACAGCTCACACTGCCACCCAGTTTAGTGTCATCTGCAAACTTGGAGATATTACACTCTATTCCTTCATCCAAATCGTTAATGTATATTGTAAAGAGCTGGGGCACCCCACTAGTAACTGCCTGCCATTCTGAAAAGGACCCGTTTATCGCTACTCTCTGCTTCCTGTCTGCCAACCAGTTCTCTATCCACGTCAGTACATTACCCCCAATACCACGCGCTTTGATTTTGTACACCAATCTCTTGTGCGGGACCTTGTCAAAAGCCTTTTGAAAGTCCAAATACACCACATCCATTGGTTCTCCCTTGTCCACTCTACTAGTTACATCCTCAAAAAATTCCATAAGATTCGTGAAGCATGATTTCCCTTTCATAAATCCATGCTGACTCGGTCCGATCCTATCACTGCTTTCCAAATGGGCTGTTATTTCATCCTTAATGATTGATTCCAACATTTTCCGCACTACTGATGTCAGGCTAACCGATCTATAATTATCTGCTTTCTCTCTCCCTCCCTTTTTAAAAAGTGGCATTACATTAGCTACCCTCCAGTCCATAGGAACTGATCCAGAGTCGATAGATTGTTGGAAAATGATCACCAATGCATCCAGTATTTCTAGGGCTACTTCCTTAAGTACTCTGGGATGCAGACTATCAGGACCCATGGATTTATCAGCCTTTAATCCCATCAATTTCCCGAACACAATTTCCCGCCTAATAAGGATATCTTTCAGTTCCTCATTCCCACTGTCCCCTAGTACATTCGGAAGTTATTTGTATCTTCCTTTGTGAAGACAGTGCCGAAGTATTGGTTCAACTGGTCTGCCATTTTTTGTTCCCCATTCTAAATTCACCTGAATCTCCGACTGCAAGGGACCTACGTTTGTCTTTACTAATCTTTTTCTCTTCACATATTTATAGAAGCTTTTGCAGTCAGTTTTTATGTTCCCTGCAAGCTTCCTCTCGTACTCTATTTTCCTCTTCTTAATTAAACCCTTAGTTCTCCTCTGTTGAATTCTAAATTCCTTCCAGTCCTCAGGTTTGTTGCTTTTTCTAGCCAATTTATATGCCTCTTCCTTGGTTTTAACACTATCCTTAATTTCCCTTGTTAGCCATGGTTGATCCACCTTCCCAGTTTTATTTTTTACTCCAGACAGGGATGTACAATTGCTTAATTTCATCCATGTGATCTTTAAATGTTGCCATTGCCTATCCACCGCCAACCCTTTAAGTATCCTCTGGCAGTCTATTGTAGCCAATTCACACCTCATACCATCGAAGTTACCTTTCCTTAAGTTCAGGACCCTAGTTTCCGAATTAACTTTGTTACTCTCCATCTTACTAAGGAATTCTACCATATTATGGTCACTTTTCCCCAAAGGGCCTCACACAACAAGATTGTTAATTAATTCCTTCTCATTACACATCACCCAGTCTAGGATGGCCAGCTCCCTGGTTGGTTCCTCGACATATTGGTCTAAAAAAAATCCCTAATACACTCCAGGAAGTCCTCCTCCACCGCATTGCTACTAGTTAGGTTAGCCCAACCGATATGTAGATTAAAGTCGCCCATGATTACTGCTGTACCTTTATTGCACACATCCCTTATTTCTTGTTTGATGCTGTCCTGAACCTCACTACTACTATTTGGTGGTCTATACACAACTCCCACTAGCGTTTTCTGCCCTTTGGAATTCCGCAGCTCCACCCATACCGATTCCACATCATCCAGGCCTTCCTTACAATTGCATTGACTTCCTCTTTAACCAGCAACGCCACCCCGCCTCCTTTTCCTTTCCTAAATGCTGAATACCCTTGGATGTTGAGTTCCCAGCCTTGGTCACCCTGGAGCCATGTCTCCGTGATGCCAATCACATCGTATCCTTTAACTGCTATCTGCGCAGTTAATTCATCCACCTTATTCCGAATACTCCTCGCATTGAGACACAGAACCTTCAGGCTTGTCTTTTTAACACACTTTTCCCCTTTTGAATCTTGCTGTAATGTGGCCCGTTTTGATTTTTGCCTTGGGTTTCTCTGCCCTCCAATTTTACTATTCTCCTTTCTATCTTTTGCTTCTGGCCCCTTTCTATTTCTCTCTGTCTCCCTGCAGAGGTTCCCATCCCTTTTATTAGAGAGGAGAACCTGTGCTGGGAACTGTAAATCTGAGAACAGTTTGCGTGTGAATGTGCAGATTTCAACATTGTGTGAGCGAGAGTGTGTCTAAAGGGGCGGGCGGGTTAGACTAATGTCACTGTTTGTGTGTCCGCTCTCATCGCCGGATTTCAGAGTCCCTCTTGTGTAAAATTCAAAGATTTCCGTCACAGGATCGCCCTGCTGCCCTGTTCAGGCCTGAAGCGGGAATTAAACAGAAAGTTTGATTTGATTTCAAATTTCAGTCGAAAAAGAGAAAATATCCGCGATCGGCTGAGAGAGCGCGACCAGTGCAGCAATGAAACGGGTTTCAATCGAAATTGTTGCCTCCAATTGGGATGAAACTTTCTCGACAGCAAACATCCCGGTCTCGGAGACAGAAAGAGGCCAGTCTGGGAATCGGGAGGGCCGGAGTTGAATTGGAATCGGAGAGTTAGTGAGGAGAGAGAAACAGAGAGGCTGGAGGGGCGGGGAGCTGACAGCAGGATGTCTCCGCCCCGTCCGCTCGCTGCCTTTAAGTTGCTCTGTGTCGCCGTCTCTCGTTTCATTTCTGACCCAGCTCTGACGGTCAGAGAGATTTTCCACAGAGTCGCGGACATGACTGATACTGCAGCCGCCGAAAGGGCTCCTCCTGCCGCCGCCGCTCAAACCAAGGCTCCCAGCAAGAAGAAGGCGGTGGCTACCTGCTCCAAGCCAGCCGGTCCCAAGTTGGGCGAACACATCCTCAAGGTTGTGGCCGATGGCAGCGATCGCAAGGGCCGCGATGAAGAAGGCTCTGGCGGCCAAAGGCGTCGATGTGGAGAAGCGCGGGTCCCAGATCAGGTTCAGTATCAAGAAGAATGTGACAAATGGTTGCCTGAAGCAGATCAAGGGCACGGGCGCCTCGGGCTCCTTCAAAGGCGCTGAGAAGGAAACCCTGGGAAAAGTGGGAAGGATGATGAAGAAACCAGCAGCCAAGAAATCTCCAGCCAAGCAAACGAGCACCAAGAAGGCGCCAACGGCAAAAGAGACAGCGAAAGCGCCGGCTGGGAAGAAGGCGGTGGCGAAGAAGCCCAAGAGCCCCAAGAAGGCCACAGGCGCAAAGGTGAAGGCGGCCAAAACAGGTGGAGAAACCGAGGGCCAGGCCACGCCCGAATCAGCAAATACCAAGAAAGCAGCGACCAAAAAGTAAATAAAAAGGGCAACTTGTAAATATCTGAACCCAAAGGCTCTTCTCAGAGCCACCCACGCCTCTCAGAAAATCCCGGAATCAAATGATCCCTGTCCCGGGGCCTGGCTCAGCTTCAAGACAGAAATAATCGGAAATGATCCCAGGATCCCTGGTGACTCGCTGACATTGACTGCACCCACCCCTCCCCCAGTGTCTGCAATAAAACACATGGAGAATGGGATGTCCGGCCCGGGCCTCAGTGTAACTGGGGTTTGTGTTCGGCTCCAGTCTCAGTTTCTGATCATTGTCATTTCACAGATTCGGGGGGGGCGGGGGGAGTCTCTGTGAGACGGTGGTACTAGCGGCGATACCCCACCTCACAACTCAAACCCCAAACATCAGATTCTCCAAATCAGCTGGAATAAGGTGTTTATAAACTGCTGAACCCGTCTGTGGGAGGAGATGGAATAAGGTCTGATATTGACAGGGTAGGGACTATATAGGCGGGAATATTCGTGAGTGTTAATTGTAACGGAACCTTATTTAAAAGCTTCTGGTTCCTGGAAGCCTTGAATATGAATTCCGTGACTGTTGGGGTTGGTGCGGAGCGCTGTGTATCGGTTCTATTGCGGAGAAACCAATTTGAAATTGGCGGTTGCAGAAAGCTGGCGGTGGAGCTGGAAGATCAGAGGCCGCACTCTGCTCTGTCTCTCAATCTTGACTCTGTCTCCTCCCCTGCAGCGCTCTCTGTTTAATCTCTCACTCTGTCTCCTCCCCTTCCCGCCTCTCTCACTCTGCACTTTCTCAGTCAGGTCGGGGCCGGCTCTATACAAAGGAGCCAGGAACAGTTTGTTTCTCATTCACCGACAGTTTGAGTATGTCTGGCCGAGGTAAAGGAGGCAAAGGACTGGGCAAAGGCGGAGCCAAGCGGCACCGTAAAATGTTCCGTGATAACATCCAGGGCATCACCAAACCCGCCATCCGCCGCCTGGCTCGCCGTGACGGTGTCAATCGGATCTCGGGCCTGATCTACGAGTAGACCCGCGGGGTGCTGAAGGTTTTCCTGGAGAATGTGATCAGGGACGCGGTCACCTGCACCGAGCACGCCAAGCGCAAGACGGTCACTGCCATTGATGTGGTATACGCTCTGAAACAGCAGGGCCGCACTCTCTACGGATTCGGTGGCTGAACAACTCGATCCTTTCCACCCAGCACAACACAAAGAGCCACCCACCGCCTCACAGAGAGAGCAGCGACCTGGGGATGGGAGTGTGGACAGTTTGGTTGGGAAATAATTTCAGCTATTTAATTAATGGGAAGAAAGAAAGACTTGGATTTATATAGCGCCTTACACGACCACCCGACGTCTCAAAGCCACTTTTGCAATCTAGTCGCTGTGGGAAAATGGGGATTATTAAATATTTTAGAACAATGTTTTAATATGAGAGATTAGAAACTCCGGGTGTCACGGTCACAATGAGCGGGCGGGGATACAGAGTCTCCTTTACACAGACATTACAGTCTGCCCTCACAGATAATCCTGTCACGGTGTGAGGTTTCTGTGTGAGAACCGGTTACACGGGACGACACTGGCCGGATCGATGCGGGACTTTGTGTTTACAGGATGCAATGGCCGAGGAATTATTCCCGCCCGGTACGGACGTTCAGGGAATGGGACAGAATTCAAACCGAAATGTTAAAGAGAATGGGATTGATGACTTATAATGGGGCACCATCGAGGTTATAAAGAGGGCGATTCTTACATAGCTGGCGGGAAATTAGTTTCTTTAATTTGTTCATGATACTCTGAAATTGGCGGGCTTTTTGAAATTGACGAACTGTCAGTTTCAGTTCAGCCAATCATAGCCCAGTAATCCTCGCCCTTCCTTTTGGCTCTCGGTGATTGGGCGCAGTCCGACTGCAAATCACAGCCCCGGGGCGGACCCTCACAGACACAGACGCATTGTGTCCCAGGTTGTGCTGAGATCCGTTCAGAAGATGGCCAGTACCAAGCAGACAGCGCACAAATCGACCAGCGGGAAAGCTCCTCGCAAACAGCTGGCGACCAAAGCGGCCCGGAAGAGCGCTCCGGCCACGGGCGGAGTGAAGAAGCCTCATCGCTACAAACCCGGCACCGTGGCTCTGAGGGAGATCCGCCGCTACCAGAAATCCACCGAGCTGCTGATGGCGGGTTTGGTGATGCCCTTCCAGCGCCTGGTGAGGGAGATCGCTTAGGACTTCAAGATCGGCCTGCACTTCCAGAGCTCGGCCGTCATGGCCCTTCAGGAGACCAGCGAGGCTTACCTGCTGGGGCTGTTTGAGGACACCAACCTGTGCGCCATCCACGCCAAGCGAGTCACCATCATGCCCAAAGATATCCAGCTGAACCGCCACATCCGCGGGCAACATGCCTAGACTCCTCCTGCCCTGGCTCGAAGCTTTAGCACCAAGTGCAACAAACGCTCTTTTCAGAGCCACCAAATCAGCAAAGGAAAGAGCTACGACCGGCGCCAGGCAAACTGTCCTGTGCACTCACGGTGCACGTCTTGTAGTGTTACTGCAGCTGGGTTTACACAGTGCAGGCGGTGAATATCTGACGGTGCGGGTTTGATCCAGGTTTAAATGTGAGTGAGATGCCGACTGCACCCGCCCAACGTGGGTCGGTAACTATAAATGGGAGATCTGGTGGTGAATTGTGCCCACTGCACATACCCGGATAGATTTTCAGGCTAGAGTGGGTCCCTCCTGTAAACAAACTGAAGATTGGCATAGGTGTGTTCAGGATGTATAAACTTCTCCCTATTGAATTATTGCCCCAATAAGAGACAGAGCCCAGCAACCGCTCAATCCCTTTATACTCGGGCTCTTAACCCGTTCATTTTCGGCTCCCAACATCATCGTCATCATAGGCAGTCCCTCGGAATCGAAGAAGACTTGCTTTCACTCTTAACATGAGTTCTTAGGTGGCTGTACAGTCCAATACGAGAACCACAGTCTCTGTCGCAGGTGGGACAGACAGTGGTTGAAGGAAAGGGTGGGTGGGACAGGTTTGCCGCACGCTCTTTCCACTGCATGCGCTTGATTTCTGCATGCTTTCGACGACGAGACTCGAGGAACTCAGCGCCCTCCCGGATGCACTTCCTTCACTTAGGGCGGTCTTTGGCCAGGGACTCCCAGGTGTCAGTGGGAACAATGTGTTCAATGACGGCCAGTCTCACGTTCAGGTTCCGTCTGTTGTGTTTTTCTATGAAGCTAGTTCCTCTCTATTGATTCACTGATCTGAGCAGCGTTTGTCGATCTAGATTCCTACATGTTCGACATGTTTGTAACTGAGATAAAATTCTGACGGGACTGGACAGGTTAGATGCAGGAAGAATGTTCCCAATGTTGGCGAAGTCCAGAACCAGGGGACACAGTCTAAGGATAAGGGGTAAACCATTTAGCACTGAGATGAGGAGAAACTTTTTCACTCAGAGAGTTGTTAATCTGTGGAATTCTCTACCACAGAGAGTTGTTGATGCCAATTTGTTAGATATATTCAAGAGGGAGTTAGATATTGCCCTTGTGGCTAAAGGGATCAAGGGGTATGGAGAGAAAGCAGGAAAGGGGTACTGAGGTGAATGATCAGCCATGATCTTATTGAATGGTGGTGCAGGCTCGAAGGGCCGAATGGCCTACTCCTGCACCTATTTTCTATGTTTCTATGAGAGTGTCTGAGACTAATTTCTGATCAGGAAACTTTCAGCTTAATACAATAACACAATAGCAGAGATTTAATGTTAAATTAGATCTGGGACAATTGTAATCTATCGAACAATAAGCAGCCCTTTCAGATACTGTGGGTGGCTCTGAAAAGACCCATTCTGTTATTAGATTAAATCCTGTCCACTTTACTTGATCTTGGACATACTGGTGGTTTTCTTGAGCAGCAGCACAGCCTGGATGTGAGGCAGCACCCCCCCCCCCCCCTCCCCTCCCCTCCCCGAGCGATGGTCACCTTTCCCAGCAGCTTGTTGAGCTCCTCGTCGTTG
This sequence comes from Pristiophorus japonicus, assembly GCF_044704955.1. Taxonomy (NCBI): domain Eukaryota; kingdom Metazoa; phylum Chordata; class Chondrichthyes; family Pristiophoridae; genus Pristiophorus; species Pristiophorus japonicus. The sequence continues at coordinate 57,782,435 of NC_091995.1, forward strand.
CGGATGGCCAGCTGCAGGTCTCTGGGGATGATACGGGTCTTCTTGTTGTCGCGGTCCGCGTTGCCGGCCAGCTCCAGGATTTCAGCGGTCAGATACTCGAGCACAGCAGCCATGTAGACCGGGGCTCCGGCACCCACACGCTCAGCGTAGCTTCCCTTCCGCAGGAGCATGTGAACACGGTCCACAGGGAACTGCAGTCAGGCCCGGGAGGAGCAAGACTTGGCCCTAGCCCGAGCTTTACCACCGCTTTTTCCTCTTCCAAACATTTCCACAATCGACACATTCAGAGAAAGAATGAAAAACTCCTCCCACATCTGCCTTTCTTATACCATCTGGAGGAATGCAGGGAGCGAACTTGTGATTCGTCGCTCTGTGGTGCATGTCATTGTTTATCGGAAAAGACCAATCTAGTCTGCTTAGCCCAACAATGAAAGTAGGCCTCCAACAGTCAGAATAACAATTTTTTAATTCAAAAACGCCGCCAAGAATTGTTAAAATAGCGGATTATGTTAATAAATTCACCATTAGTCAAATATTTGCCAACACGTTTTAATTTGTTTTGTCTTATTCCACATATCCCTTGCAAGTTCCAGGCTGTTACAATCAGGATTAAATTCGGGTACTGTTTCAAACTGTCTGTAATGGGCGGGAATCAATCCCCACTGATTCTGTAACGAGAAATATTCCAACTCAATCTTTGGGTTAAAAGTTGGCTTTCATAGATTGTCGATCGATCCTCAGCAGAGGCGGGAGTGAGACCAGAATTGGGATTCCCTCTGTGAAAAGAGAAGAGGGATAGAGTGTTCAAACTGCCCACGGTCTTGTCTCTGCAAGAACTCCCATTCTGCGTTGTTACACTGCGGAGAGTGTCCGGTTAATGAACGGATTGAGCTGCAACAGGAATTGAAATATAAACTTGAAAAGGGTTTGCGAGAAGAATGTGTGACTGAAATCGGAGTCTCGGTCCCGAACCAAGCTCTTAATTTGGCAGGCAATGTAAATGAACGGTTCTGAGAGCAAAGGGAAACTGCGACCAGTGACTGTTGGGAAATTCCAGCGACACTGAAGTCGAACCGGACAATGAAGCTGCTTATCTGAGAATTCAAAAGTAAATCTACAGCTGGAACTGCAAAGGTTCTCACACATTTTTTCAGTAAATAATTAGTGATTTGAGTCTAAAGGGAGGTGCGTTTGTGGAGCTTTCAGAGAGGTTGTGGGCGGTTCTTAAAAGAGCCGTTATGATTGGGTTTGTTCTCTCTGGATAGCGCGCAGTTTTACTTGGAGCTGGTGAACTTGGTCACCGCCTTTGTCCCTTCTGACCCGGCATGCCTGGCCAGCTCCCCGGGCAGCAGCAGGCGCACGGTGGTCTGGATCTCCCGGGAGCTGATGGTGCGGCACTTGTTGTAATGGGCCAGGCGGGAAGCCTCACCCACGGTGCTCACGAAAATATCGTTCACAAACGAGTTCATGATGCCCATGGCCTTGGAGGAGATGCCGGTGTCGGGGTGAACCTGCTTCATCACTTTGTAGATTTAGATGGAGTAACTCTCCTTCCTCGATTTTCTGTGCTTCTTGCCGCCCTTCAGTGGTGTTTTCTTGATTACTTTCTTGGCAGTAACTGTTTTCTTTCCGTCGTCTCGTTCAGTCCGCCGCAGATTTGAGGAAACTCTACTCCGAGCCCGCATTATACGGGCAGCCCCACACGCCGCCCACAGCCCTACGCTAATGATGGGTGGGTGAAGGCAATGATTGTGATTGGTTCATTGGCGCTTGTCAATATCCATTGTTCTGTATCTCTCTGACTGGATTTTAAAGAGACCAATCAGATTTGTTGCTCCCCGCAATCACAAATTCTTGAATGAGGTCATCAGTTACAACACCTCCTGATTTATACTGTGTTCTTTGTGTTTCTATTCTGCTATCAGGTAAAAATCTTATGAGGAAGGTTCATTCATTTTTTTAGTATATATATGTTCAATAATCTGAACAGCAAACTCGCTGTTCTGTTTGTCGATCTAGATTTCTACATGTTCAACAGACATTCACCAGTTTATAACTGAGATCGACTGAGGGTCACTTCTGGTCAGGAAACTCCCAGCTAATCAAGCATAGGGATTTAATATTAGGCAGAGATATAGACACTTGGATTTATATTGCGCCTTTCACGACCATCGGACTTCTGAACGTGCTTCGCAGCCAATGAAGTACTTTTTCCAAGTGTCGACACTGCAGTAATGTAGGAAAGGCGGCAGCCATTCGCACACAGCAAGCTCCCACAAACAGCAATGTGATAATGTCCAGATAAGCCGTTGTGTTATGTTGATCGAGGGATAAGTACTGGTCAGGACACCGAGGATAACTAAGCTGCTCTTCTTCATAATAGTGGCCGTGGAATTTATTACGTCCACCTGAAAGAGCCGAAGGGGCCTTGGTTTAACGTCTCTTCCTATAGATGGCACCGCCAACAGTGCAGCACTCCCTCATCACTGCACTAGTGTGTCAGACGAGATTGTTAAGCTCAAGTCCCTGGAGTGGGACTTGAATCCACAACCTTCTGGCTCAGAAGCGAGAGTGCTAAAAACTGAAGCACAGCTGATAAGATTGTGATCAATCGATCAATTTCTTCAGACAGTAAGCAGCCCTTTCACAGACAATGTGAGTGGTTCTTTTCAGAGCCAATGCGTTATTAGATTAAATCTTGTCCACTTTACTTGCTCTTGCTGGACCCAGCATTGGATTTCTTTGTCAGAAGCAGAGCCTGGATTTTTGGCTGTTCAGCCATGATCCTATTGAATTGTGGAGCAGAATTCCCAGAAGTCATTTGATAAAGTGTCACATAAGAGGTTATGGCACAAGATAAAAGCTCACGGGGTTGGGGGTAATATATTAGCATGGATAGAGGATTGGCTAACTAACAGAAAACAGAGTCGGGATAAATGGGTCATTTTCCAATTGGCAAACAGTAACTAGTGGGATGCCACAGGCATCGGTGCTGGGGCCTCATCTATTTACAATCTATATTAATGACTTGGATGAAAGGACTGTGTGTAATGTAGCCAAGTTTACTGATGCTACAAAGATGGGTGGAGAAGCAAATTCTGAGGAGGACACAAGAAATCTGCAAAGGGATAAGTGAGTGGGCAAAATTTTGGCAGTATGAGTATAATGTGGGAAAATATGAGATTATCCACTGCGGCAGAAAAAATAGTAAAGCAAATTATTATTTAAATGGAGACAAATTGCAAAATACTGCAGTACAAAGGGACCTGGGGGTCCTTGAGCATGAAACACAACAAGTTAGTATGCAGGTACAGCAAGTAATCAGGAAGGCAAATGAAATGTTGGCCTTTATTGCAAGTGGGATGGAGTATAAAATCAGAGAAGTCCTGCTACAACTATACAGGGTATTCGTGAAGCCACACCTAGAGTACTGCGTTCAGATTTGGTCTCCATTTTTAAAGAAGGTAATACTTGCATTGGAGGCAGTTCAGAAGAGAAGGTTCCCTCGGTTTATTCCGGACTTGAGGGGTTGACTTATGAAGATAGGTTGAGCCTGTATTCATTGGAGTTCAGCAGGATGAGAGGTAATCTTATCGATACATATAAGATAATGAGGGGTCTCGACAAGCTTGATGCAGAGAGGATATTTCAACTCTTAGGGGAATCTAGATCTAGGGGCATAGTCTCAGAATAAATGCCACCCATTTAAAACTGAGATGAGGAGAAATTTCTTCTCTGAGGGTCGTACATCTGTGGAATTCTCTGTCCCAGAGAGCTGTGAAAGCTGGGTCATTGAATATACTTAAGGCAGAGATAGACAGATTTTTGAGCGATAAGGGAATAAAGGGTTATAGGGAGCGGGCAGGAAAGTGGAGCTGAGTCCATGATGAGATAGACCATGATCGTATTGAATGGCAGAGCAGGTGCGAGGGGCCAAATGGCCGACTCCTGCTCCTATTTCTTATGTTCTCGGCTTTGATCTGATAGAGCAGCCCCTTGTGCGGCACCTTACCAAAAACTTTCAGGAAGTCTGGACAGGGGAGGGGTGGGGGGTTCTGGTTCAGTCTGACACAGGGGAGGGTGAGGGGGGTCTGGGGTAGGGGAGAGAGGGAGGATATGGGTCAGTCTGGGACAGGGGAGGGCGTGAGGGGTCTGGTTCTGGGTCAGTCTGGGACAGAGGAGGGTGATGGGGGGGGGGTCTGGTTCAGTCTGGGATAGGGGAGGATGAGGGGTGTCTTGTCCTGTGTCAATCTGGGACAGGAAAGGGTTAGTGGGGGTTGGTTCACTCTGGGACAGGGGAGGTGAGCGGCGTCTGGTTCTGGGTCAGTCTGGGACCCGGACAATTGAGTGAGGTGTTGTCTGCTCCAGTCCTGTTCAGTGCCCAGTAAGTGGGGCACATTTCCCAAGTGTGTGTTGGGAATTGAAGATGATTGCTATGTATTTGTGCATCCAGCCAGAGTCAGCAGCTTCAGCGGAAGTGAGCAGCATTTTCAGGAGAGGAGAGGGGTGGATAAATGTATCTGGGGTCTGGGGGCTTCTCCAGGGTCCGTGAGGTCCCACGTGGTCTCTGTGGCTTCTCACATTGCAGCGCAGAATGTGGGGATTCGGCATCAATCTGACTCAGGATTCATTACCAGAAGGTTTGGAGAAGTTCCCCTTCTGTCTGTGGACCCTCCAGCAGCGACTCCCCGAGAGACAGGGCAGTTCATGCAACCCCAATAGTGTACAATAGGTTCAGTGTCTGACCCTGAGCTGCCCCAGCGAGGGGGCAGTTTGGTGTGATGTCCCTGTGGGGTGCAGTAAGTTCAGTGTCTGACCCTGAGCTGCCCCGGGGGGTGCAGTGTGTGATGTCCCTGTGGGGTGCAGTATGTTCACTGACTGACCCTGATCTGCCCTCATTCCTCTTGCTCCAGGGGGCAGTCATGCTCCAATCAGTCCGAATTAAATGGAGAGACAGCGTCATCTATGGACACTGGTGGTATTTCAAGGCACATCATGACTGGCTCCATCCCAGAGAAATCCAAAACCAAACTGAAGATTCAATTCATTACATTGTCAATTGCTTAACAAACTTTAGCTCCATTTGTTGCAGCTTTCAGTATTTAAATAAAACCCTTTTGATATTTTCTATCGGTCTTAATGGTAAAAGATACTAAATACATCCCAATAATAGATAATCAAAGGGCGATAAGGAAGGGGGAAATTAAAACAATCACTGACACTAAAGAAAAAGTACTCAGTAAAATAATGGTATTAAAAGGTTGACAAGTCCCCTGGACCAAAGGTGAAGAAGTCCCCAGGACCTGATGGCCTGCATCCTAGGGTCTTAAAAGAAGTGGCTCCAGAGATGGTGGATGCATTGGTTGAAATCTGCCAAAATTCCCTGCATTGTGGAAGAGTCCCAGCGGTTTGGAAAAGCACAAATGTAACACCGCTATTTAAAAAAGGAGGGAGACAGAAAACAGGAAACTATAGACTTGTTACCTTAACATCTGTTGTTCGGAAAAAGTTGGAGGCCATTATTAAGGAAACAGTAGCAGGACATTTGGAAAAGCATAATACAGACAAGAAGAGTCAGCATGGTTTTATAGAAGGGAAATCATTTTTGACAAATTTGCTAGAGTTCTTTGAGGATGTAATGAGCAAGCTGGATAAGGAGGAGACCAGTGGATGTGGTGGATTTGGATTTCCAGAAAGCATTTGATAAGGTGCCACATAACAGGTGACTGCACAAGATAAGAGTTCACGGGGTTGGGGGTAAAATATTAGCATGGATAGAGGATTGGTTAACTAACAGAAAATAGAGAGTCGGGATAAATGGATCATTTTCCGGGTGGCAAACGGTGACTAGTGGGGTGCTGCAGGGATCGGCCTCAACTATTTTCAATCTATATTAATGACTTGGATGAAGGGACAGAGTGTAATGCAACTAAATTTGCTGATGATACAAAGATGGATGGGAAAGCAAATTGGAGGACAACACAAAGAATCTGCAAATGGACGTAGACAGGCTAAGTGAGTGGGCTAATATTTGGCAGATTGAGAATAATGTGAGAAAATGTGAGGTTATCCACTTTGGCAGGAAATATAAAAATACAAATTATTTAAATGGAGAGATATTACAAAATGCTGCAGTACAGAGGGACCTGGGTGTCCTTGTGCATGAAACACAAAAAGTTATTATGCAGGTACAGTAAGTAATTATGAGGCCAAAAGAAATGTTAGCCTTTATTGCAAGGGGGATGGAGTATAAAAGCAGGGAAGTCCTGCTACAACTGTACAGGGTATTAGTGAGACCATACCTAAGAGTACTGCATACAGTTTTGATCTCCTTATTTAAGGCAGGATATACTTGCATTGGAGACAGTTCAGAGAAGGTTCATTAGTTTGACTCCTGAGAGGAAGGGATTGACTTATGGGGATAGGTTGAGCAGGTTGGGCCTCTACTCATTGGAGTTTAGAAGAATCAGAGGTGATCTTATTGAAACATATGATACTGAGGGGGTTTGACAAGGTAGATGTAGAGTGGATGTTTCCACTCGTGGGGAAATCTAAAGCTAGGTGGCATAGTTTAACAATAAGGGGTCGCCAATTTAGAACTGAGATGAGGAGAAATTTCTTCTCTCAGAGGGTCGTAAATCTTTGGAATTCTCTACCCCAGAGAGCTGTGGAGGCTGGGTCATTGAATATATTTAAGGTAGAGATAGCCAGATTTTTGAGCGATAAGAGAGTTAAAGGTTATGGAGAGCGGGCAGGGAAGTGGAGCTGTGCCCAAGATCAGATCAGCCATGATATTAAATGGCAGAGCATGCTCGAGTGCCCAATGGCCTAATCCTGCTCCTATTTCTTATGTCATAATATTGGTGTATGCTTGTTTGAACCATGATTGGTTCGTGAATAGAGATATTCTATGACCCGATTGAGAGAAAATTAAGGGTGAAGTATGGATGCAACCACAATCAGCATTACTTTTTTCATCTTACCCTTTTCCCATTGATTAATTGGTCAAATATCCAGAATAACCTCCAACCCAGTTATAGGAGTAATCAGTATCAGCAGAAAGAAACCCCAACTTGTCAGAATGGACACGATTCAGTCTGGGATAACAGGTGAGTCCAAACCCTACATTCACTTGTGAACTCGTTGGTGTATCAGAAGGTTGGATGACAGAGTGAATCCCTTCCCACACACAGTGCAGGTGAACGGCCTCTCCCCACTGTGAACTCGCTGGTGTATCAGCAGGTTGGATGATCGAGTGAATCCCTTCCCACACTCACAGCAGGTGAATGGTCTCTCCCCGCTGTGAACTCGCTGGTGTCTCAGCAGGGTGGATGACTGACTGAATCTCTTTCCACACTCAGAGCAGGTGAATGGCCTCTCCCCAGTGTGAACTCCCTTGTGTATCAGCAGGTTGGATGATTGAGTGAATCCCTTTCCACACTCAGAGCAGGTGAATGGCCTCTCCCCAGTGTGAACTCCCTGGTGTCTCAGCAGGTCAGATGACACAGTAAATCCCTTCCCACACTCAGAGCAGGTGAATGGCCTCTCCCCAGTGTGAAGTCTCCGGTGCATCAGCAGCTGGGATGAGGCAGTGAATCCCTTCCCACAGTCAGAGCAGGTGAATGGCCTCTCCCCGGTGTGAATTCGCTTATGTAACAACAGGTCGGATAACTGAGTGAATCCTTTCCCACAGTCGGAGCAGGTGAACGGTCTCTCACCAGTGTGAACTCGCTGGTGTCTCAGCAGGTGGGATAATTGAGTGAATCCCTTCCCACAGTTGGAGCAGGTGAACGGCCTTTCCCCAGTATGAACTCGCTGGTGTCTCAGCAGGGTGGATGACACAGTGAATCCCTTCCCACAGTCGGAGCAAGTGAACGGTCTCTCCCCAGTGTGAACTCGCTGGTGTCTCAGAAGTGTGGATGACCGAGTGAATCCCTTCCCACACTCTGAGCAGGTGAACGGCCTCTCCCCAGTGTGAACACGCTGGTGTATCAACAGGTCGGATGAGGTAGTGAATCCCTTCCCACAGTTGAAGCAGGTGAACGGCCTCTCCCCAGTGTGACTGCGTCGATGAATTTCCAGCTCAGATGGGTAATTGAATCCACTGCCACAGTCCCCACATTCCCACGGTTTGTCCGTGGTGCGGGTGTCCTTGTGTCTCTCCAGGTTGGACGATCAGTTGAAGCCTCATCCACACACAACACTTGTACGGGTTCTCCCTGCTGTCAATGGTGCGATGATTTTTCAGGCTGTGTAACTGCTTAAAGCTCTTTCCACAGTCAGTTCACTGGAACACTCTCACTCGGATGTGTGTGTGTCTCGGAGCTTGTCCAGTCACACTGATGTTTGAACTCTATTCCCACAGACAGAACAGAAACATTTCTCCTTCCACATTCAAAGGCTGATGATATTGAGGTCCTGAGGAATTGAGTGATGTTTGGTATGAGTTTCCTGGCTGCAAATCCCGCTGATACCCTGCAAAAGGATTTTACAAAAATCATTACTGCAAGTACAGGACAGAAATTCAGAACAGTCAATTCTAGATTCTATGGAACATTCTTTCCTCTCTTGTTCCTACAAAGCTGTAAATCCCTGCCCCATACACTCTTCCCCCTCACTGTCCTGAAATTCAAACACATCGCACGTCTGAAGGCAGCTTGTCCTCTGCTCCCAATTTTCATAGAAACATAGAAACAAAGAAAATAGGTGCAGGAGTAGGTCATTCAGCCCTTCGAGCCTGCACCACCATTCAATAAGATCATGGCTGATCATTCCCTCAGTACCCGTTTCCCGCTTTCTCTCCTTACCCCTTGATCCCTTTAGCCATAAGGGCCATATCTAACTCCCTCTTGAATATATCCAATGAACTGGCTACAACAACTCTCTGCGGCAGAGAATTCCGCAGATTAACAACTCTCTGAGTGAAGAAGTTTCTCCTCATCTCAGTCCTAAATGGCCGATCCCTTATCCTAAGACTGTGTCCCCTGGTTCTGGACTTTCCCAACATTCTTCCCGGATCTAACTTGTCCAGTCCCGTCAGAATCTTATATGTTTCTATGAGATCCCCTCTCATCCTTCTAAACTCCAGTGTATAAAGACCTAGTTGATCCAGTCTTTCCTCATATGTCAGTCCAGCCATCCCTGGAATCAGTCTGGTGAACCTTCGCTGCAGTCCCTCAATAGCAAGAACGTCCTTCCTCAGATTAGGAGACCAAGTGAGGTCTCACCAAGGCCCTGTACAACTGCAGTAAGACCTCCCTGCTCCTATACTCAAATCCCCTAGCTATGAAGGCCAACATACCATTTGCCTTCTTCACCACCTGCTGTACCTGCAAGCCAACTTTCAGTGACTGATGAACCATGACACCCAGGTCTCATTGCACCTCCCCTTTTCCTAATCTGCCACCATTCAGATAATATTCCGCCTTCGTGTTTTTGCCCCCAAAGTGGATAACCTCACACTTATCCACATTATAATGCATCTGCCATGCATTTGCCCACTCACCTAACCTGTCCAAGTCACCCTGCAGCCTCTTAGCGTCCTCCTCACAGCTCACACCTCCACCCAGTTTAGTGTCATCTGCAAACTTGGAGATATTACACTCAATTCCTTCATCTAAATCATTAATGTATATTGTAAAGAGCTGGGGTCCCAGCACTGAGCCCTGTGGCACTCCACTAGTCACTGCCTGCTATTCTGAAAAGGACCCGTTTATCCCGACTCTCTACCTCCTATCTGCCAACCAGTTCTCCATCCACATCAGTACATTACCCCCAATACCATGTGCTGATTTTGCACACCAATCTCTTGTGTGGGACCTTGTCAAAAGCCTTTTGAAAGTCCAAATACACCACATCCACTGGTTTCCCCCTTGTCCACTCTGCTAGTAACATCCTCAAAAAACTCCAGAAGATTCGTCAAGCATGATTTCCCTTTCACAAATCCATGCTGACTTGGACCGATCCTGTCACTGCTTTCCAAATACGCTGCTATTTCATCATTAATGATTGCTTCCAACATTTTCCCCACTACTGATGTCAGGCTAACCGATCTATAATTACCCATTTTCTCTCTCCCCCCCCCTTTTTAAAAAGTGGTGTTACATTAGCTACCCTCCAGTCCATAGGAACTGAACCAGAGTCGATAGACTGTTGGAAAATGATCACCAATGCATCCACTATTTGTAGGGCCATTTCCTTAAGTACTTTGGGATGCAGACTATCAAGCCCCGGGAATTTATCAGACTTCAATCCCATCAATTTCCACAACACAATTTCCCGCTTAATAAGGATATCCTTCAGTTCTCCTTCTTTCTAGACCCTCGGTCCCCTAGTACCTCCGGAAGGTTATTTGTGTCTTCCTTCATGAAGACAGAACCAAAGTATTTGTTCAATTGGTCTGCCATTTCTTTGTTCCCCATTATAAATTCACCGGAATCCTACGTTTGTCTTCACTAATCTTTTTCTCTTCACATAGCTATAGAAGCTTTTCAGTGAGTTTTTATGTTCCCGGCAAGCTTCCTCTCGTACTCTATTTTCCCCCTCTTAATCAAACCCTTAGTTTTCCTCTGCTGAATTCTAAATTTCTCCCAGTCCTCAAGTTTGCTGCTTTTTCTGGCCAATTTGTATGCCTCTTCCTTGGATTTAACCCTATCCTTAATTTCCCTTATTAACCACAGTTGAGCCACCTTGCCCATTTTATTTTTACTCCAGACAGGGATGTACAATTGTTGAAGTTCATCCATGTGATCTTTAAAGGTTTGCCACTGCCTATCTACTGTCAACCCTTTAAGTATCATTTGCCAGTCTATTCTAGCCAATTCACGCCTCATACCATTGAAGTTACCTTTCCTTAAGTTCAGGATCCTAGTTTCTGAATTAACTGTGTCACTCTCCATCTTAATAAAGAATTCTACCATATTATGGTCACTCTTCCCCAAGGGTCCTCGCACAAGATTGCTAATTAGTCCCTTCTCATTACACATCACCCAGTCTAGGATGGCCAGTTCGCTAGTTGGTTCCTCGACATACTGGTCTAGAAAACCATCCCTAATACACTCCAGGAAATCCTCCTCCACTGCATTGCTACCAGTTTGGTTAGCCCAATCAAAATGTAAATTAAAGTCGCCCATGGAAACTGCTGTACCTTTATTGCACGCATCCCTTATTTCTTGTTTGATGCTGAGTTTCATCATCAACTCTGGCTGGGTTCAGTTCTACACACTCTGCATCCCCTCCCTCTCTTCCCCTGAAGATGCTGACTCTGCCTGGGTTGAATTCTACACTCACTGGTTCCCCTCCCTCTGCTCCTCTGAAGTTGCTGACTCTGGCTGGGTTCTGTTCTACACTCACTAGTTCCCCTCCCTATTAGGTGCTGATTCTGAATGGTTCAGTTCTACACTCATGGGTCCACCTTCCTCTCCTCCCCTGAAGGTGCGGACTCTGGCTGGGTTCAATTCTACACTCACTGGTTCCCCTCCCTCTTCAGTGAATGTGCTGATTCTGGCTGGGTTCAGTTCTACATTCATTGGCCCCCTCCCTCTCCTCCCCTGAAGGTGCTGACTCTTGCTGGGGTCAATTCTACACTCACTGGTCCGGTGAAAAGGGATAAATATTGTTTCTGGCATTCATTGGTACAATTGGACAGTTTTAAATTACTTGATTAGGATAGACTAGACACGTTATCTGTCACTTTCTGGTACTGTATGTCAGTGTGGGATTGACAGGTGTGTATAGGACAGACACTGCCGCTCACTCTCTGGTACTGTGGTCAGTGTAGGATTGACAGGTGTGTATACGACAGACACTGCCACTCACTCTTTAGTCAAACATCTCCGTTTGGGGATTGTTGTTGACTATAGGATAGATAGTGTACCTGTCACTCTCTGTTACTGTGTGGCAGGGTTTAATTGTCAGTGGAATACAATATATAGATATTTAGCTCCCTCTCTCTAATACAGTGTGACCAATTTAACTGGTACATAATGTATCTGTTACTCTCTTATAAAGTGTGTCAGTGTGGGATTGAGGGAGAATATAGGAAATACACTGCCACTGTCACTCTCTGGTACTGTGTGTCAGTGTAGGATTGACTGCTGAATATGGGATAGACACTGTACCTCTCATTCTCTGATACTGCTATCAGTATGGGATATATTTGTTAACATAGGATAGATATTTCATCTCTCAATCTCTGGTACAGTGAGGCAGAGCTGGATTGCCAGGTGAGTTTTTTTTTAAAGTAGATAGTGCCCCTATTTTCCTCTCATTCTATGTGACAGATTCTGATGACAGGTGAGTGTTGGATAGATACTGCCTCTCTCATTTTCTGGCACTATGTGACAGATTCTGATTGACAGGTGAGTGGAAGATGGATACTGCCACTTTCAATCTCCTGTGCAGTGTCAGTGTGGGACTGAGCAGTGATTATAGGTTACTGCCATTTTCACTCACTGATCCACTGACAGGTGAATATAGAATTAATATTGTTGTTGTCTGGTATGGGAGTGTGGATTTGACTCTGTATCTGTCCATCTCTGGTATGTGAATGAGGGTTTTATTCTGTATGTCAGTTTCTGATATGAGAGTACAGGTTTTATCCTGTACCTGTCAATTTCTGGTAATTGCCTGTGGGTTTCATTCTGTATATTTCCATTCCTGGTGTGTGTGTATTTTGTGCTGTATCTGTCCATCTCGGTTATGTGAATGTGAGCTCTACTCCATACCTGTCATTCTCCAGTATGTTAGTATTGTTTTACTGTGTACCACCAAATCCCTAACAGATATTCATTTTACTTTCTGTCAATTTTTGTTATGGAGGTGAGTGTTTATGCTGAATCTGTCGGCCTCTGGTAAATGAGTCTGAGTTTCACTCTGAATCTATCTGTCTCTGGTATGTGAGTGTGGGCCTTTCTCTGTATCTCTCCATTTCTGTTATGGGAGTCTGGGTTTTATTCTGTACCTGTCAAGTTCTGATATGTGATTGTGGGCCTTAGTCTATACCTGCCAGTTTCTGCTTAATTGAAAGTGGGCATTACTTTGTACCCCATCAGTTTCTGGTATGGAAAACATGTCTTTACCTGTCAATTACTGGTGAGTATGTGCATTTCACTATGTCAATTATATTATGGGAATATGGATTTTAATATGTCGGCCTCTGATGTGTGAGTTTTATACTGTATCTCAGCCTCTGATATGCGAGTGTGGGTTTTATCCTGTGCTGGACAGGTTTTGATAAGTAGGTGTGTGTGTGCGGGGGGGGGGGGGGGGGCGGTAGGGGGGTTTAAGCTGTGCCTCTAAGTCTCTGGTATGTATGTCTGCCCTTAATTTGCATCTATTAGTCTATGTGGTTATATGTTTTACACTCTACATGTCAGTTTCTGGCAAGTGAGTGTGGGTGTTTAATGTGCCTGTCACTGTGATCTGATTCAATGGTGAAACAGCATCTGATTCTACTTCTCCATGTGGCTGTAAGATTCACAATGTAACTCTGCCACTTCGGATCACTGTGGGACTGACAGCTTCTGCTGCCTGTAATAACAGGATTGAGGTCAGTTCTGTCTCGCTGCGCTTTGCCAGTGATAATCTACTTACTGTATGTGAGAAGGAGCTGTCTGCACTGTTCCTTGTGCTCTGGGTGGAGGAGGAAACATAGAAACATAGAAAATAGGTGCAGGAGCAGGCCATTCAGCCCTTCTAGCCTGCACCGCCATTCAATGAGTTCATGGCTGAACATGAAACTTTAGTATCCCCTTCCTGCTTTCTCGCCATACCCCTTGATCCCTCGAGTAGTAAGGACTTCATCTAACTCCCTTTTGAATATATTTAGTGAATTGGCCTCAACTACTTTCTGTGGTAGAGAATTCCACAGGTTCACCACTCTCTGGGTGAAGAAGTTTCTCCTCATCTCGATCCTAAATGGCTTACCCCTTATCCTTAGACTGTGACCCCTGGTTCTGGACTTCCCCAACATTGGGAACATTCTTCCTCATCCAACCTATCCAAACCCGTCAGAATTTTAAACGTTTCTATGAGGTCCCCTCTCACTCTTCTGAACTCCAGTGAATTCAAGCCCAGTTGATCCAGTCTTTCTTGATAGGTCAGTCCCACCATCCCGGGAATCAGTCTGGTGAACCTTCGCTGCACTCCCTCAATAGCAAGAATGTCCTTCCTCAAGTTAGGAGACCAAAACTGTACACAATACTCCAGGTGTGGCCTCACCAAGGCCCTGTACAACTGTAGCAACACCTCCCTGCCCCTGTACTCAAATCCCCTTGCTATGAAGGCCAACATGCCATTTGCTTTCTTAACCACCTGCTGTACCTGCATGCCAACCTTCAATGACTGATGTACCATGACACCCAGGTCTCGTTGCACCTTCCCTTTTCCTAATCTGTCACCATTCAGATAATAGTCTGTCTCTCTGTTTTTACCACCAAAGTGGATAACCTTTAATTTATCCACATTATACTTCATCTGCCATGCATTTGCCCACTCACCTAACCTATCCAAGTCACTCTGCAGCCTCATAGCATCCTCCTCGCAGCTCACACTGCCACCCAACTTAGTGTCATCCGCAAATTTGGAGATACTGCATTTAATCCCCTCGTCTAAATCATTAATGTACAATGTAAACAGCTGGGGCCCCAGCACAGAACCTTGCGGTACCCCACTAGTCACTGCCTGCCATTCTGAAAAGTACCCATTTACTCCTACCCTTTGCTTCCTGTCTGACAACCAGTTCTCAATCCACGTCAGCACACTACACCCAATCCCACGTGCGTTAACTTTGCACATTAATCTCTTGTGTGGGACCTTGTCGAAAGCCTTCTGAAAGTCCAAATATACCACATCAACTGGTTCTCCTTTGTCCACTTTACTGGAAACATCCTCAAAAAATTCCAGAAGATTTGTCAAGCATGATTTCCCTTTCACAAATCCATGCTGACTTGGACCTATCATGTCACCATTTTCCAAATGCGCTGCTATGACATCCTTAATAATTGATTCCATCATTTTACCCACTACTGAGGTCAGGCTGACCGGTCTATAATTCCCTGCTTTCTCTCTCCCTCCTTTTTTAAAAAGTGGGGTTACATTGGCTACCCTCCACTCGATAGGAACTGATCCAGAGTCAATGGAATGTTGGAAAATGACTGTCAATGCATCCGCTATTTCCAAGGACACCTCCTTAAGTACTCTGGGATGCAGTCCATCAGGCCCTGGGGATTTATCGGCCTTCAATCCCATCAATTTCCCCAACACAATTTCCCGACTAATAAAGATTTCCCTCAGTTCCTCCTCCTTACTCGACCCTCTGACCCCTTTTATATCCAGAAGGTTGTTTGTGTCCTCCTTAGTGAATACTGAACCAAAGTACTTGTTCAATTGGTCTGCCATTTCTTTGTTCCCCGTTATGACTTCACATTTAGGAAAGCTCACATTTGTTCTGGCTGGTTAAAGAATTTTGCTCTGAGAATAATACGAGAACATTATTAGTTCTAAGATATGGATGCGGGGAGAATATGATGTATCTGAGGGAGCGACAAACACCAGCAACACGGTTCTGGAGAACTCAACACACCAAAACAATATAACTGGTCTTTAAAATATTTTCCCCCACACTCCTCTCCTGGTGTCTGCAAAAGATGCACATTGTGAAACTCATCACATCCTCACTGTCAGGCTGTGTTTCCACTGCTCACTGTCCAAGAACAACAGACACGGTGAGATTGGAAGTGAATCAGGAACGTTCACTACTGATTTGGGGAAAGAAAGCACAATGATTTGAAAGAGCGAGGTGATTTACTTTCTCTGTTACCTTGCACTGTCTACACACAGCCCGGGAATGGCCTCTCCCTTCCCCCACTCACACCACGCACTGAAACTGGTTCTTGGTCCACTCTGCCCCTTACACACAGACCCCGACTGTCCCCGGACTCAATGCCGATCTCTGAGCCCATCTGCGGACACGCTCCCAAAGCGCTGCGCTGCTGTAAGGAGGCTGCTGCTCTCTGCCTTACGCCGGGGCCGCGGTGTCTCCATTCCCGGCTGTTTTAAACCATCTTCTTCCGCTCACTGAGTGAATGGCGATCACAGGCAGGGCTGGGGAAGGGGAGGGCGCATGCGCTCTTCTGCTCACTGGAAATCGTCACCGTGGGCGGGGCTTATCCGCGCGTGCGCAGCTCTCTGCAATAATTCAGCCTGCAAAAATCCAAGTGCATTTTCCCCAATTTACTTTGATCAGAATCTGAGCAAAGGAATTGGGCCTGGGGGGAAAGGACAGAGAATGATTAAAGCTGGGAGCCTTGTCCCTTGGAGATGCTCAATTTGGGATCATTCCGTGCAGGGTGTTTCTCTCCATGAGCTCGTCTTCACAAAGCAATCCTGGAGAAACATCGGAGGGACGAGGGAGTGGGAGTGTTTACTGGGACCGTGCAGGAGTTAATATCTGACAGAAATAGTCCGAGATCAGTTTAATTAGAGTAAAACACTCGGTCACTGAGAGTAATACCGAACGGCCCTGAGCTGCAAGATTGCAGAGATTACAACAGGCAAGCGAGGGTTAAATGTGGTCCATTGTTTCTCTCATTCTCTGACACTGTCCCGCAGTGTGTGATTAATAATGTGTCTGTCTCTGGTAAAATATCAGTGAGAGAGGAGACTGCATCTTCTGTCACTCCTGTAGTGTATGTAGACACCTTTAGTAATGACTCCATGAAGCAGGGTATGATACTTAAACTGTGCAGACCTGTTGTCCTTTATTTGCAGCTCCTGAGTGCAGACAATAAGCTGTCTGTTCCTTTTTATACTAACCCTTAGGTCTCCAGCAGCAGCACCCTCTGGTGTACAGGCAAGGTGTGTACAGTGTAAGGGTACATTCAGCATTGCATAACAGTGTTACAGACATCACACAGTAAACAGGCATGGATACACACCAACACTTCCCCCCTAAGCATTTTTCATATCCTTATTGTCATGCCCAGGGGAGGTGATCAGTGGTGGGTTGTGGGAGGTTGTGGTGAGGGTTGTGTGGTTGCCAGGTGTGACCCCTGTGCTTGAGGCTGGCCTTGTATGTTTCCCCTCCCTCACACACGGACCATGTGGGTGTTACTGTTATGGGATCCCTCGGGGGGATAGCCACTGCAACAGTGGGTGGTATGTATACAGTGTGATGTGGGTAGTTGTGGGCTGGGCCACAAGACTGGGTAGGCTCCTCGTCATCCCAGGGTTTGTTAGGAAAGCTGGAGGGTATTGGCCTCATGCTCCTGGTATTGGCCCTGGTGGCCAGGGGTTGTAGGGCTGATCTGGTGCAGGTTGCCATTGGTGGTGGCTGGGCTGCCCATTGACCACTGTCCCTGTAGTGGATCTGCTCCCACTGGCTGTGTGTGTCCTGCAAGGGGCATCACATTCGTTCCAAAGGTCCAGGCTACATGGTCAAGTAGCCTGCTGGACTTGGGGGTCTCCCACAGGTGGATTCCATTGGCAACTTGGCTCTGATCACACATAGTCGAGCCTGCATTATACATTCTAGCATTTGCATCACTTTTGGGTGTTCTGGTTTCAACAGACATGGTTACATTAGGCATTTCACATTCTTTATCATTGTTAAGCATAATAAACTTGTTCTTAACCTTACTGACACCTGCATTCATCTCATTAGTCACATTAGTTAAACCAGCATTGCAATTCATGGTTACATTGCATACATTTTCATACTTGCACCCTTTAATGGCATCTTTAGCTTTAAAGTCCGTGTACTCAAATAGTTGAAACTTCCCCTATAAATTTTTTTGGTTACCGGTCTCCTTTAAGGGAGCCTTCAAATCCGATTGGCCGCTCGATGTCACATGATGCTCCTCCATGTTCACTCCTGGCATGGCGGAGGCCATTTTGATTGCAGGTTCTGCTGCTTGTGCTGCAGCAGCCATTTTCTGGTCTTGTTGCAGGTAGGCTGTGGTGCTCTTTTCTTCCACAGATTCGATCCTGGATGTTGGGAATCCATTTCTTTCATCGATGTTCACCTCTTGGAGTGCTGCCCCAGCCTGGAAAGTGGAGTTGGATCCTCGGTCTCGGAGATTTTGCCGGGGTACTGTGGGCAGTCGAGCTGGACAGTGGAACCTCCGGATGCTGCGATGGATCCATGTTCGAGGTCAATTGCCGGAGCCCGGAGGCCTGGGGAGCAGCTTCGCTTGGACAGGATGCCGTTGTGGTTGATTGGCAGGATTCATCTAAAGTTCTTCAAAGGTCGCTTGGTTCATCACAGACTGGCTCGCCCCTGTGTTGCTCTCCATAGAAACTGGGACCCCGTCGATGTCTACTTTCATCGTCCACGGAGAACTTTCGGTGGAGCAGGTATGAGTTCCATACTTTTCTTCCAGGGGTTGAGCAACTTCACCTTCCTCTGTGTCGGCGCCCCGGTGATCAGCCAGCTCATCAGAGATGTGGTGAGTAAAGCTTTTTCTGCACATCCTTTGAAGGTGCCTTTTCTCTTTGCATGCATAGTCTTTGTAGCGGCACTAGTGGGCCTCGTGGTTTCCTCCACAGCGCCAGCACAGGGTCAGCCGGTTTGCCCCATGTGGCGGACTCAGGGTTGCGGGACTCGGGGCAGCGTTTCTGCCCTTAGGCCAATACCCTCCAGCTTCCCTGGCAAACCCTGGGATGACCTGACCCTCATCCCAATTGGTGGACAAGGAGCCTACCCAGTCTTGTGGCCTGCCCACATCACAGTGTATACACACTACCCACTGCTGCTGTGGCTATCCCCCCCGCCCGAGGGATCCCACAACAGTAACACCCACATGGTCTGTGTGTGAGGGAGGGGAAATGGACGAGGCCAGCCTCAAGCACAAGGGTCACACCTGGCAACCCCACAACCCTCACCACAACCTCCCATAGCCCACCACTGATCACCTCTCCTGGGCATGACAATAAGGAAATGAAAAAATGCTTAGTGTGGAAGAGTTGTAGTGTATGTAGGCACCTTAAGTAATGACTCCACGAGGCAGGGTATGATAGTTAAACTGTGCAGACCTGTAATCCTTTATTTGCAGCTCCTGAGTGCAGACAACAAGCTGTGTGTTCCTTTTTATACTGAGTTACCTGCACTGTGCAGGTAACCCTTAGGTCTCCAGCAGCAGCACTTTCTGGTGTACAGGCAACGTGTGTACAGTGTAAGGGTACATTCAGTGTTGCACAACAGTGTTACAGACATCACACAGTAAACAGGCATGCATACATACACAACATCTCCAATGAAATCTTTAAGGAAAAACGGGACTTCACAGGTCAGTCTGGAACGGATACTGTGCATGTCTTTGTGTCTCACCGCCTTACCTCGCATTCTCCTGCCTCTCGCTCAGCCCTCTCCCCTCTCTCTGTTTCTCTGTGCTCTCTTTTGTACTTGATACGTCCTTGCTATACAGTATAAATGCACACGAGGCCCATGCTTGAGAGAAGGTCAGTCTGTGACCTGTCCTTTATTCCTTAGCACTCAAGTGATGGAAGTGGGTGGAGCTTCCCCTTTTATATCTGAAGGTCCAGGTTAAGAGTGTCTCCCACAAGTTCACCATCTTGTGGTCAGTGTTCTCACAGTGTACAACTTAGGTCAGATTATACATGGGTTACAATGCTGGTTGGATACATGACAGTACTGGTTGTGAAGGCGGGATACAGTTATTTAGCGTGATGTGGAAACAGTGTTGCAGGTGCAAGACTGATAACATCTCTGTTTCTCGCTCTGGTGCAATACGTAAAGGTGCGGCACTGTTACTGAGCGTAATATGGAGACACTGATACAAAGTGTAAGATTGATACTGTGTCTGTCTTTCTCTGTCTATTCCGCTGGTGCTGTACATGAATGTGTGATTATATTATTGAGCATAATATAGAGACATAGAAACATGGAAACATAGAAAATAGTTGCAGGAGTAGGCCATTCAGCCCTTCGAGCCCGCACCATCATTCAATAAGATCATGGCTGATCATTCGCCTCGGTACCCCTTTCCTGCTTTCTCTTCATACCCCTTGATCCCTTTAGCAGTCAGGGCCATATCTAACTCCCTCTTGACTATATCTAGTGAATTGGCATCAACAACTCTCTGCGGTAGAGAATTCCACAGGTTAACAACTCTCCTCATCTTGGTCCTAAATGGCTTACCCCTTATCCTTAGACTGTGACCCCTGGTTCTGGACTTCCCCAACATCCGGAACATTCTTTCTGCATCTAACCTGTCCAGTCCCGTCAGAATTTTATATGTTTCTATGAGATCCCCTCTCATTCTTCTAAACGCCAGTGAATACAGGCCCAGTCGATCCAGTCTGTCTTCATATGTCAGTCTTGCCATCCTGGGAATCAGTCTGGCGGCAGTCGGCGAGAGGCGGGAGCAGCGTGAGTGAGGCCGATAAAGGCCCAGCGGGTGTTCCTGAGGCAGTGGCAGTCGGCGAGAGGCGGGAGCAGCGTGAGTGAGGCCGATAAAGGCCCAGCGGGAGTTCCTGAGGCAGTGGCAGTCGGCGAGAGGTGGGAGCAGCGTGAGTGAGGCCGATAAAGGCCCAGCGGGAGTTCCTGAGGCAGTGGCAGTCGGCGAGAGGCGGGAGTAGTGTGAGTGAGGCCTATAAAGGCGGGGCTTGTGCAGCTGCAGTGGGGACAGAAGGCAAAAAAGTAGAAAGAAATCGAAAGGTGATGTCACAGCCAAGGGGGTAAGTGATTGGTAAGTAGCTTTTCTTTTTCTTTTCTATTTCAGTAAGTAACCTTTAGCATTGTTGTTGCCAAATTAAGTTAATCTAGTGGTTAAGTCATGGCAGGAGAGCTCGAACACGTGTTATGCTCCTCCTGTACCATGTGAGAAATCAGGGATGCCTCCGGTGTCCCTGACGACTACGTGTGCGGGAAGTGTATCCGCCTCCAGCTCCTGACGAACCGCGTTGCGGAACTGGAGCTGTAGGTGGATTCACTCTGGAGCATCCACGATGCTGAGAATGATGTGAATAGTACATTTAGTGAGTTGGTCTTACCGCAGGTAAAGGGTCCACAGCCAGATAGGGAATGGAAGACCAACAGGAAGAGCAGTGCAAAGAAGGTAATGCAGGGGTCCCCTGCGGTCATCCCCCTGCAAAACAGATACACTGCTTTGGGTACTGTTGAGGGGGATGACTCATCAGGGGAGAGCAGCAGCAGCCAGGTTCATGGCATCGTGGCTGGCTCTGCTGCACAGGAGGGCAGGAAAAAGAGTGGGAGAGCAATAGTGATAGGGGATTCGATTGTAAGGGGAATAGATAGTCGTTTCTATGGCCGCAACAGAGACTCCAGGATGGTATGTTGCCTTCCTGGTGCAAGGGTCAAGGATGTCTCGGAGCGGGTGTAGGACATTCTGAAAAGGGAGTTGTCGTGGTGCATATAGGTGCCAACAATATAGATAAAAAAACGGGATGAGGTCCTACGAGACAAATTTAGGGAGCTAGGAGTTAAATTAAAAAGTAGGACCTCAAAAGTAGTAATCTCAGATTGCTACCAGTGCCACGTGCTAGTCAGAGTAGGAATTGCAGGATAGCTCAGATGAAAATGTGGCTTGAGCAGTGGTGCAGAAGGGAGGGATTCAAATTCCTGGGACATTGGAACCGGTTCTGGGGGAGGTGGGATCAGTACAAACCGGACGATCTGCACCTGGGCAGGACCGGAACCAATGTCCTAGGGGGAGTGTTTGCTAGTGCTGTTGAGGAGGAGTTAAACCAATATGACAGGGGGATGGGAACCTATGCAGGGAGTCAGAGGGGAATAAAATGGAGACAGAAGCAAAAGATAGAAAGGAGAATAGTAAAAGTGGAGGGCAGAGAAACCCAAGGCAAAAGACAAAAAGGTCCAATTTACAGCAGAATTCTAAAGGGTCAAACTGTGTTAAAAAGACAAGCCTGAACGCTCTGTGCCTCAATGCGAGGAGTATTCGGAATAAGGTGGACCAATTAGCTGCGCAGATAGCAGTTAACGGGTATGATGTGATTGGCATCACGTAATAATGGCTCCAGGATGACCAAGGCTGGGAACTCAACATCCAGGGGTATTCACCATTTAGGAAGGATAGACAGAAAGGAAAAGGAGGCGGGGTGGCGTTGCTGGTTAAAGAGGAAATTAATGCAATTGTAAGGAAGGACATTAGCTTGGATGATGTGGAATCGGTATGGGTGGAGCTACGGAATACCAAAGGGCAGAAAACGCGAGTGGGAGTTGTGTACAGGCCACCAAATAGTAGTAGTGAGGTTGGGGACAGCATCAAACAAGAAATAAGGGATCTGTGCAATAAAGGTACAGCAGTTATCATGGGCGACTTTAATCTCCATCTTGATTGGGCTAACCTAACTGGTAGCAATGCGGTGGAGGAGGATTTCTTGGAGTGTATTAGGGATGGTTTTCTAAACCAATATGTCGAGGAACCAACCAGAGAGCTGGCCATTCGAGACTGGGTGATGTGTAATGAGAGGCGACTAATTAGCAATCTTGTTGTGTGAGGCCCCTTGGGGAAGAGTGACCATAATATGGTAGAATTCTTTATTAAGATGGAGAGTTTCAAAGTTAATTCAGAAACTAGGGTCCTGAACTTAAGGAAAGGTAACTTTGATGGTATGAGGTGCGAATTGGCTAGATTAGACTGGCAAATGATAGTTAAAGGGTTGACGGTGGATAGGCAATGGCAAACCTTTAAAGATCATATGGACGAACTTGAACAATTGTACATCCCTGTCTGGAGTAAAAATAAAACGGGGAAGGTGGCTCAACCGTTGCTAACAAGGGAAATTAAGGATAGTGTTAAATCTAAGGAAGAGGCATACAAATTGGCCAGAAAAAGTAGCAAGCCGGAGAACTGGGAGAAATTTAGAATACAGCAGAGGAGGACAAAAGGTTCAATTCAGAGGGGAAAATAGATTACGAGGGGAAGCTTGCCGTAAACATAAAAAATGACTGCAAAAGCTTCTATAGATATGTGAAGAGAAAAAGATTAGTGAAGACAAACATTGGTCCCTTGCAGTCGGATTCGGGTGAATTTATAATGGGGAACAAAGAAATGGCAGACCAATTGAACAAGTACTTTGGTTCTGTCTTCACAAAGGAAGACACAAATAACCTTCCGGATGTACTAGGGGACCGAAAGTCGACTGAGAAGGAGGAACTGAAGGATATCCTTATTAGGCGGGAAATTGCGTTAGGGAAATTGACAGGATTGAAGGCCGATAAATCCCCAGGGCCTGATAGTCTACATCCTAGAGTACTTGATGAAGTAGTCCTAGAAATAGTAGATGCATTGGTGATAATTTTCCAAAAGTCTATCGAATTTGGATCAGTTCCTTTGGACTGGAGAGTTGCTAATCTAACACCATTTTTGAAAAAAGAAGGGAGAGAGAAAACGGGTAATTATAGAGCAGTTAGCCTGATATCAGTAGTGGGGAAAATGTTGGAATCAATCATTAAGGATGAAATAGCACCATACTTGGAAAGCAGTGATAGGATTGGTCCAAGTCAGCATGGATTTCTGAAAGGGAAATCATGTTTGACAAATGTTCTATAATTTGAGGATGTAACTAGTAGAGTGGACAGGGGAGAACCAGTGGATGTGGTGTATTTGGACTTTCAAAAGGCTTTTGACAAGGTCCCACACAAGAGATTGGTGTGCAAAATCAAAGCACATGGTATTGGGGGTAATGTACTGACGTGGATAGAGAGCTGGTTGGCAGACAGGAAGCAGAGAGTCGGGATTAACGGGTCCTTTTCAGAATGGCAGGCAGTGACTAGTGGAGTGCCGCAGGGCTCAGTGCTGGGACCCCAGCTCTTTACAATATATATTAATGATTTGGATGATGTAATTGAGTGTAATATCTCCAAGTTTGCAGATGACACTAAACTGGGTGGAGGTGTGAGCTGTGAGGAGGAGTGAGCTGTGAGGAGGATGCTAAGAGGCTGCAGTTTGATTTGTACAGGTTAGGCGAATGGGCAAATACATAGCAGATGTAGTATAATGTGGATAAATGTGAGGTTATCCACTTTGGGGGCAAAAACACGAAGGCAGAATATTATCTGAATGGCGGCAGATTAGGAAAAGGGGAGGTGCAACGAGACCTGGGTGTCATGACAAGGGAGAACAGTTGATGTGGTGTATTTGGACTTTCAGAAGACTTTCGACAAGGTCCCACACAAGAGATTAATGTGCAAAGTTAAAGCACATGGGATTGGGGGTAGTGTGCTGACATGGATTGAGAATTGGTTGGCAGACAGGAAGCAAAGAGTAGGAGTAAATGGGTACTTTTCAGAATGGCAGGCAGTGACTAGTGGGGTACCGCAAGGTTCTGTGCTGGGGCCCCAGCTGTCTACATTGTACATTAATGATTTAGATGAGGGGATTAAATGTAGTATCTCCAAATTTGCGGATGACACTAAGTTGGGTGGCAGTGTGAGCTGCGAGGAGGATGCTATGAGGCTGCAGAGTGACTTGGATGGGTTAGGTGAGTGGGCAAATGCATGGCAGATGAAGTATAATGTGGATAAATGTGAGGTTATCCACTTTGGTGGTAAAAACAGAGAGACTGACTATTATCTGAATGATGACAGATTAGGAAAAGGGGAGGTGCAACGAGACCTGGGTGTCATGGTACATCAGTCATTGAAGGTTGGCATGCAGGTACAGCAGGCGGTTAAGAAAGCAAATGGCATGTTGGCCTTCATAGCGAGGTGATTTGAGTACAGGGGCAGGGAGGTGTTACTACAGTTGTACAGGGCCTTGGTGAGGCCACACCTGGAGTATTGTGTACAGTTTTGGTCTCCTAACCTGAGGAAGGACATTCTTGCTATTGAGGGAGTGCAGCGAAGGTTCACCAGACTGATTCCTGGGATGACGGGACTGACATATCAAGAAAGACTGGATCAACTGGGCTTATATTCACTGGAGTTCAGAAGAATGAGAGAGGATCTCATAGAAACGTTTAAAATTCTGACGGGTTTAGACAGGTTAGATGCAGGAAGAATGTTCCCAATGTTGGGGAAGTCCAGAACCAGGGGGTCACAGTCTAAGGATAAGGGGTAAGCCATTTAGGACCGAGATGAGGAGAAACTTCTTCACCCAGAGAGTGGTGAACCTGTGGAATTCTCTACCACAGAAAGTTGTTGAGGCCAATTCACTAAATATATTCAAAAAGGAATTAGCTGTAGTCCTTACTACAAGGGGATCAAGAGGTATGGCGAGAAAGCAGGAATGGGGTACTGACATTGCATGTTCAGCCATGAACTCATTGAATGGCGGTGCAGGCTCGAAGGGCTGAATGGCCTACTCCTGCACCTATTTTCTATGTTTCTATAAAATTCTGATGGGACTGGGCAGGTTAGATGCAGGAAGAATGTCCCCGATGTTGGGGAAGTCCAGAACCAGGGGACATAGTCTTAGAATAAGGGGTAAGCCATTTAGGACTGAGAGGAGGAGGAACTTCTTCACTCAGAGCGTTGATAACCTATGGAATTCCCTACCGCAGAGAGTTGATGATGCCAGTTCATTGGATATATTCAAGAGGGAGTTAGATATGGCCCTTGCAGCTAAAGGGATCAAGAGGTATGAAGAGAAAGCAGGAACGGGGTAGTGAAAGAATGATCAGCCATGATCTTATTGAATAGTGGTGCAGGATCGAAGGGCCAGATGGCCTACTCCTGCATCTATTTTCTATGTTTCTATGTATGTGAACCTTCGCTGCACTCACTCAAAAGCAAGAACGTCCTTCTTCAGATTAGGAGAGCAAAACTGAACACAATATTCCAGGTGTGGCCTCACCAAGGCCTTGTACAACTGCAGGAAGACCTCCCTGCTCCTATACTCAAATCCCCTAGCTATGAAGACCAACGTACCATTTGCCTTCTTCACCGCCTGCTGTACCTGCATGCTAACTTTCAATGACTGATGTACCATGACACCCAGGTCTTGTTGCACCTCCCCTTTTCCTAATCTGCCGCCATTCAGATAATATTCAGCCTTCGTGTGTTTGCCACCAAAGTGGATAACCTCACATTTATCCACATTATACTACATCTGCCACTCAAGTAACCTGTCCAAATCATCCTGCAGCCTCTTAGCATCCTCCCACAGCTCACACCACCAATCAGCTTAGTGTCATCTGCAAACGTGGAGATATTACAATCAATTCCTTCATCTAAATCATTAATGTATATTGTAAATAGCTGGGGTCCCAGCACTGAGCCCTGCGGCACCCCACTAGTCACTGCCTGCCATTCTGAAAAGGGCCCGTTTATCCCGACTCACTGCTTCCTGTCTGCCAACCAGTTCTCTATCCACGTCAGTACATTACCACAAATACCATGTGCTTTAATTTTGCACACCAATCTCTTGTGTGGGACATTGTCAAAAGCCTTTTGAAAGTCCAAATACACCACATCCACTGGTTCTCCCTTGTCCACTCTACCAGTTACATCCTCAAAAAATTCTAGAAGATTTGTCAAGCATGATTTGCCTTTCATAAATCCATCCTGTTACCTCTTTCGAAATGCACTGCTATTTCATCTTTAATAATTGATTCCAATATTTTCCCCACTACTGATGTCAGGCTATAATTACCAGTGTTCTCTGTCCCTCCTTTCTTAAAAAGTGGTGTTAGATTAGCTACCCTCCAGTCCATAGAAACTGATCCAGAGTCGATCGACTGTTGGAAAATGATCACCAATGCATCCAATATTTCTAGTATTCTGGGTTGCAGACCATCAGGCCCTGGGGATTTATCAGCCTTCAATCCCATCAATTTCCCTAACACAATTTCCTGCTTAAAAAGGAATTCCTTCAGTTCCTCCTTCTCACTAGACCCTCGGTCACCTAATATTTCCGGAATGTTATTTGTGTCTTCCTTCGTGAAGACGGAACCAAAGTATTTGTTGAACTAGTCTGCCATTTCTTTGTTCCCCATTATAAATTCACCTGATTCTGACTGACTATGTTTGTCTTCACTAATCTTTTTCTCTTCACATATCTATCGAAGCTTTTGCAGTCAGTTTTTCTGTTCCCAGCAAGCTTCCTCTCATACTCTATTGTCCCCCTCCTAATTAAACCCTTTGACCTCCTCTGCTAAATTATAAAATTTTCCCAGTCCTCAGGTTTGCTGCTTTTTCTGGCCAATTTATATGCCTCTTCCTTGGATTTAACACTATCCTTAATTTCCCTTGTTAGCCACGGTTGAGCCACCTTCACCATTTTATTTATTACTCCAGACAGGGATGTACAATTGTTGAAGTTCATCCATGTGATCTTTAAATGTTTGCCATTGCCTATCCACCATCAACCCTTTAAGTATCATTCGCCATCTATTCTAGCCAATTCACATCTCATACCATTGAAGTTACGTTTCCTTAAGTTCAGGACCCTAGTCTCTGAATTAACTGTGTCACTCTCCATCTTAATAAAGAATTCTAACATTTTATGGTCACTCTTCCCCAAGCAGCCTCACACAACATTGCTAATTAGTCCTTTCTCATTACACATCACCCAGTCTAGGATGGCCAGCTCTCTAGTTGGTTCCTCGACATATTGGTCTAGAAAACCATCCCTAATACACTCCAGGAAATCCTCCTCCATCAAATTGCTACCAGCTTGGTTAGCCCAATCAATATGTAGATTAAAGTCACCCATGATAACTGCTGTACCTTTATTGCACGCATCTCTAATTTCTTGTTTGATGCTGTCCCTAACCTCACTACTACTGTTTGGTGGTCTGTTTACAACTCCCACTAGCGTTTTCTGCCCCTTGGTATTCCGTAGCTCCACCCATACCAATTCCACATCATCCAAGCTAATGTCCTTCCTTACTATTGCATTAATTTCCTAGTTAACTGGCATCGCCACCCCACCTCCTTTTCCTTTCTGTCTATCCTTCCTGAATGTTGAATACCTCTGGATGTTGAATTCCCGGCCTTGGTCACCCTGGAACCATGTCTCCGTGATGACAATTATATCATATTCGTTACTTGCTGCCTGCGCAGTGAATTCATCCACCTTATTATGAATACTCCTCGCATTGAGGCACAGAGCCTTCAGGCTAGTCTTTTTAACACACTTTGCACCTTTAGAATTTTACTGTAATGTGGCCCTGTTTCCTTTTTGCCTTGGGTTTCTCTGCCTTCCACTTTTACTTTTCTTCTTTCTATCTTTTGCTTCTGCCCCCATTCTGCTTCCCTCTGTCTCCTTGCATAGGTTCCCATCCCCCTGCCATAATTGTTTAACCCCTCTCCAGCAGCACTAGCAAACACTCCTCCTCGGACATTGGTTCAAGTCCTGCCCAGTTGCAGACCGTTCGGTTTGTACTGGTCCCACCTCCCCCAGAACCGGTTCCAATGTCCCTGGAATTTGAATCCCTCCCTTTTGCACCACTCCTCAAGCCACGTATTCATCTGAGCTATCCTGCTGTTCCTACTCTGACTAGCACGTGGCACTGGTAGCAATCCTGAGATTACTACCTTTGAGGTCCTACTTTTTAATTTTGCTCCTAGCTCCCTAAATTCGCCTTGTCGGACCTCATCCCGTTTTTTACCTACATCATAGGTACCTTTATGCACCACGACAATTGGCTGATCACCCTCCCCCTTCAAAATGTCCTGCAGCCGCTCTGACACATCCTTGACCCTTGCACCAGGGAGGCAACATACCATCCCGGAGTCTCAATTGCAGCCGCAGAAATGTCTATCTATTCCCCTTACAAAAGAATCCCCTATCGCTATAGCTCTCCCATTCTTTTTCGTGCCCTACTGTGCAGCAGAGCCACCCACGGTGCCATGAACTTGGCTGCTGCTGCTCTCCCCTGATAAGTCATCCCCCTCAACAGTACCCAAAGTGGTGTATCTGCTTTGCAGGGGGTGACCGCAGGGGACCCCTGCACTAGCTTCCTTGCACTGCTCTTCCTGTTGGTCATCCATCCCCTATCTGGCTGTGTAACCTTTACCTGCGGTGTGACCAACTCACTAAACGTGCTATTCACGACATCCTCAGCATCGCGGATGCTCCATAGTAAATCCACCCGCAGCTCCACTGCCACAATGCGATCTATCAGGAGCGGCAGCCAGGTACACTTCCTGCACATGTAGTCGTTAGGGACACTGGAAGCATCGCCGAGTTCCCACATAGCACAGGAAGAACATGACATGCGTCCGAGTTCTCCTGCCATGACTTAACCCTTCGATTAACTTAATTTGGCAACAACAATGATAAAGGTTACCTACTGATAAAAGAAAAAGACTACTCACCAATCACCAGCCAATCACTTACCCCCTTGGCGGTGACATCACCCTTCGATTTCTTTCTACTTCTTTTTTGCTTTCTCTCCCTGCAGCTGTGCCAACAGGCCTCCTCGACGTCCCACACCGCCTCCCGACTCGATGCTGCCTCCGCTCTCAGTCACTGGGCCTTTATAGGCCTCTCCGACGTCCCGCACCGCCTTTCTACCTTGTCAAAAGCCTTTTGAAAGTCCAAATACACCACATCCACTGGTTCTCCCTTGTCCACTCCACTAGTTATATCCTCAAAAAATTCTAGAAGATTTGTCAAGCAGGATTTCCCTTTCATAAATCTATGCTGACTTGGACCGATCCTGTCACTGCTTTCCAATTGTGGTGCTATTACATCTTTAATAATTGATTCCAACATTTTCCCCACTACTGATGTCAGGCTAACTGGTCTATAATTCCCCATTTTCTCTCTCCCTCCATTTAAAAAAAAAAGTGGTGTTACATTAGCTACCCTTCAGTCCATTGGAACTGATCCAGAGTCGATAGACTGTTGGAAAATGATTACCAATGCATCCACTATTTCTAGGGCTACTTCCTTAAATACTCTGGGGTGCAGACTACCAGGCCCTGGGGATTTATTGGCCTTCAATCCCATCAATTTCCCTAACACAAGTGCCTGCCTAATAAGGATTTCCTTCAGTTCCCCCTTCTCGCTAGACCCTCGGTCCTCTAGTATTTCCGGAAGGTTATTTGTGTCTTCCTTCGTGAAGACAGAACAAAAGTATTTGTTCAATTGGTCTGCCATTTCTTTGTTCCCCATAATAAATTCACCTGATTCACAGAACTGGCCTCAAACCTATTATC
This sequence comes from Pristiophorus japonicus, assembly GCF_044704955.1. NCBI lineage: Eukaryota > Metazoa > Chordata > Chondrichthyes > Pristiophoridae > Pristiophorus > Pristiophorus japonicus. Next base: position 57,812,547 of record NC_091995.1, read on the forward strand.
ACAGGCAGCAGAGGCTGTCAGTCCCACAGTGATGCGAAGTGGCAGAGTTACATTGTGAATCTTACAACCACATGGAGCAGTAGAATCAGATGCTATTTCACCATTGAAACAGAAACAGATCACACTGACGGGTACATTAAACACCCACACTCACTTGCCAGAGACTGACAGGTACAGATTATATACCACACTCACTTACCAGAAACTGACAGGTACAGTGTAAAACATAAAACCATCTAGACTAATAAATAAAATTAAAGGCAGACTAACATACCAGAAACTTAGAGGCACATACCAAAAACTGGCAGGCACAAAATAATACTCACACCCGCATATCAGAGACTGAGAGATACAGTATAAAACCCACTCTCACACATCAAGAGGCAGACATATTAAAATCTATATTCCCATAACATAAATTGAGAGATACAGTGAAATGCCCATACTCACTTACCAGTAATTGACAGGTACAGGATAAAGACATTTCTTCCATACCAGAAACTGACAGATACAAAGGAAAGCCCACACTCAATTAAGCAGAAATTGTCAGGTACAGAGAAAGGCCCACAATCACATATCAGAGACAGATCGATACAGAATAAAACTCAGACTCATTTACCAGAGACCGGCAGATTCAGCATAAACACTCAACTCCAGAACAAAAATTGACAGTTAGAAAGTAAAACGAATACTCGATCAGGAATTGGTGGTAAAGAATAAAACAATACTAACATACTGGAGAATGATGGGTGTGGAATACAGTTCACATTCACATAACAGAGATGGACAGATACAGCACAAAACACACACTCACACACCAGGAATGGAAAGATACAGAATGAAACCTACAGGCAGTAACCAGAAATTGACAGGTACAGGATAAAACCCACGCTCTCATGTCAGAAACTGACATACAGAGTAAAACCCTCATTCACATAGCAGAGATGGACAGATACTGTCATTTATTCAACTATCATTGTAACCCATGTATAAGCTGACCTAAGTTGTACACCTTGAGAACATTGACCACAAGGAGGTGAACTTGAGGGAGACACTCCTAATCTGGACTTTCAGGTATAAAAGGGGAAGCTCCACCCACCTTCATCACTTGAGGTCTTGGTAATAAAGGTAACTGGTCACAGAGTGACTTTCTCTCAAGTATGGGCCTCGTGTGCATTTATACTGTATAGTAAGGACGTATCATTGGCGATGAGAAACTGGGATTTAAACCACACGAGCATGGCCACTAGCAGCACAGAAGAGAGATACTGGGTTGGTGATGATTGGGACGACTTTATTGAGAGACTACAGCAAAGTTTTGTCACTAAGGAATGGTTGGGATAGGATTCGGCCGACAAACGCAAGGCTCATCTCCTGATCGGTTTGTGGATCCAGAACGTACTCCCTGATGAAGGACCTTCTAGCGCTAGCGAAGTCGGCGGACAAGATGTTCGAAGAGCTCAGTAAGTTGATCGGGGAACACCTTAAACTGGCGAGCAGCATGCACATGGTGAGACACCGGTTTTGCACGCACTGGCGGCGAGAAGGGCAAAGCGTTCCTGCTTCATGGTAGATCTCCGGTGACTGGTGAGCCTATGTAAGTTCCCAGATGCATGCAGAGCGGAGATGCTGTGAGACTTTTTTTTATTGAGGGCATCGGGCACGCTGAGGTTTTCAGGAAACTGATTGAGACCAAAGACTTGACCTTGGAAGCGGTGGCTCTGATAGCCCAGACATTTATCTCAGGGGAGGAAGAAACCAGAATGATGCATGACAAAAATCTCGGCTCAAATGCGGCAAACGACCAGGGAGTCAACATTGTTAACACGACACACAGTTCTCTAGGCAGACAAGAGCAATCGGACATACCCCAAGCATGTAGTCGAACCCAAAGGGGGAATTCAACAGAGACAATGGCTAGCTGAACGGCGATTCATGTCATCGCAATGGACAATGCGACCAGTAATGGGGCCATCAACACCTGTTAATGGTGCGCTTAAGGACAGTTACAGAGACAGTCAGAGACGATCGACTGGTAATGGACCTTTTGTTTCCAACAACGGGGCCTCCAGCTCATGCTGGAGGTGTGGAGGCAAACACCCAGCCAGAGCTTGCAGGTATCAGCAATATACCTGCAGAAACTGCAACGTCAGCGGTCACTTGGTGTGTATGTGCAGGAAGCCTGCCGCCAGGTTGATGTACAAGGAGGACGGGCCTGATGTAAGCCCTACGAGGCCAAATGAATACTGGGAAAAATTGCTGGAAGCTGAAGTTCAGCGAGTTCATGTGGAGCACATATACCAGGACGCCACCGATAATGATGAAAGTGTTCCTCAATGGCATCCCAGTATTAATGGAGCTAGACACGGGGGCCAGCCAGTCCCTGATGAGTATCAAACAGTTCGAAAGGTTGTGGGTGTCCAAAAAGGTTGTGGAATAAAAAGATCATTGAAACTTATCCAAGCTATCCGTCTGTTGAATCCGGCCTTGTTAAGGGAGCAGAAGAGCGATTCTCCCCATCAATTGGCATAGTCGGCAGGATACAGTTGACCCGAAATTATGTGGCAGCTGTTGGGGTGAGTAATTTTAAATACCACCTACAAGTTAGAGCTGTAACATTGTTTACGGGAAAGGAGGAAATCTGTAGAAAGAACAAATAAACGAGCCACCGGGAGGACGGAGACCAAGGAATAAGGACAATTTGGGGTATGAGTAGGCTCTAACGCGGTCAACCGGGCCGTGGTACTAACGAACAAATATCGGTCAGGAGATGCGACGGAGATACGAGTAGCTCATTAAGGGAAAGGTAGACCCTTAGCGATCTTAGAAATGGCCAGCAAATATGACTGGGGACCCGAGGGATGTACAGGGAAAATGTTAGCAGATAGAAATATGAAACTAATTGAGGGAATGAAGAAAAAGGGATGGCAACAAGATGTCCCACTGGAAAGGCAGGCAAAGTTATGTGAGTGCCAGCCAAGAAATAACGGGAACTGCTACAGGTTGCCCATACATTGCGAGACCATTCAAAAATGATAAATTTGGTAAACCAGACAGGGCAAACTATGAGCAAAAGAATGTAGGCCAAGATAGTTTGTGCGGGATATGGGGCTTGGATGCTCTATACGGTAGAACATAACCTAGAACAACTCCAGAAAGGGAAGGTGCAGGATTTGATAATCAATGAAGTATTTGCTGAATGGACATTGGGCAAGAATGACACCCAAGCCTGTGAGGTCCAGAGGAATAGCCATGCCTGGGTCCCCAAGAACAGGTGTGTAACCGGACCTCAGAATATAATAGGGTTTGTGTTATCAACACCACAAGACGACCAAGTAAGCAATATAGGAGAAATAAGGAATCAGACCTGTATGCGATATCAAAATTGCACCTGTATGTAATTAAAAAGGGAAACAATACCAAAGGTAACTATATTAAAGATTGTTATAAGAATAATCAAGTTGTTTTATGCCGAGAGCATGCAGACCTCGATATCAACGACTGTGGATACGACCGAACAGAAGGACGTGTGTCGAGTGTCACACCGCTGACACTGGACTCCGAAATGATCGCAGCCTCACAAGGAAAGGGAGGATGGTGTGTGAGCACCACAGCGGTTAACATCATGGTGGGGGGAAGTTACCCACTGCCCTATCACGACCACCGACTTCTGTTTTGTGCCAAAAGACGAAGTCGATATTCAGGAATATATCGTATATCCGGAATTGAAAGGAGAGTCCGTCAATGGGACGGTGGTGGACACTATCAAAGCAGGGTATAAAAGTTTTGAGGAACCACAAGGATGACATATACCCAAACTTAGTGAAGAACAAACTAAGTTGGAACAGGACATCCATGAACAAAGGCAGAAGTACATAATTCTAATGAAGAAGATCGACAAACTCGGGAAGGACACTAAAGAAAGGTTGGCAAACCAATCCTGGTATACAAGGGTTTGGAACATTAGACTAAATGTGCAGGATAAGAATAATATCCCATGTATTGGTGATTGTGCAATGTGTGGTTTTAATGGTATTGTTAACTGAATTATGTTGGAGATGTAAACAACGGGCAATGCAAACCATAGCTCAGGCCACCATAAAAGCCTTTGAAGAAAACAACCTTTAGTATCTAAGGAAAAATCTGTAAAATGAGTAAATGGTGTGTAAAGGGAAAGAGATACGAGAAGCCATCCGAAAGTACGGGCTTGGCCACCCAGATGGACAGATTAAGCTGACAATATCACTTCCCCTTTGGGTGAAATAATGAGGGGAAGACACATTGGCCTATCTTGGGGCATATAGCCAAGGGCCAAAAGGGGGGATTGGAAGAGCAAGATTCATTATCAAAGATGTTATCTGGCTGTAGTGGAAGCCCTGAGTTGGCTAAACAAGAGGTATGCATAAAACACAATAGAGCCACAAGATGACTACTCATTGACCTAGGGCTCAAGGGAGCAATAAAGAAAATCCAAAGAGGAACTAATACAACCATGTAACAATATAAGGCGAGTGACACCTGGAAGAAGGGAACAAATGGGCACTTGATCATGCATTGGTACAACCAATCACGTCACTGTTAAGGTCTGTCGATGAGGACACTCGTGCCAAAACCTGTATAATTTAAGGTGTAATTTGAACAGTTCGGTGGAAATCCTCTCAGGTGGCTGAGAAGTGAGATACCACCTCTACACGTGTTGGAATAAACGTCGTTGGAACTAATCCAAGGTATCCGTCTGTTGAATCCGGACTTGTTAAGAGACGAGAAGGGCGATTCTCCCTATCAATCCCCAGGACTAGTGTGTATCTGAGTCAATGGGACTCTCTCTGACCTTTCTCCGCAGTCCCCCAAGACCAGTGTGTATCTGACTCAATGTGACTCTCTCTGACCTTTCTCCCCAGTCCCCCAGGACCAGTGTGTATCTTAGTCAATGAGACTCATAGAAACATAGAAAATAGGTGCAGGAGTAGGCCATTTGGCCCTTCGAGCCTGCACTGCCATTCAACAAGATCATGGCTGATCACCCACCCAAGCACCTCCCCCCACCCACCCCGAACCCCCTCAGCCGCAAGGACCACATCCAACTCCCTCCCGAACACATCCAATGAACTGGCATCAACAACTCTCCGCGGCAGGGAACCCCACAGGCCAACAACTCCCCGAGTGAAGAAGTCTCTCCCAATCCCAGCCCCAAACAGCCCACCCCCCATCCCCAGAGCGTGACCCCCCCCCCCCAGCTCCGGACCCTGCCAACACCGGGAACATCCCCCCCGCACCCAACCCACCCCGTCCCATCAGAATCCTTCCCAAATGCCGAACACCCCCGGATGTCGAGCTCCCAGTCCCAGCCACCCCAGACCCACGCCCCCGCGACGCCAACCACACCACATCCACCAACCGCCATCTGCGCAATCAACCCGTCCAGCCCACTCTGAACACTCCCCGAGTGAGGCACAGAGCCCCCAGACCCGCCCCTCCAACACACTTCGCCCCCCCCAGACCTCCACTGCAATGTGGCCCCTCCTGTCCCCCGCCCTGGGTTTCTCCGCACCCCCCACCTCCACCACTCTCCCCTCCATCCCCCGCCCCCGTCTCCCCTCATCTTCCCTCTGCCTCCCCGCACAGGCTCCCATCTTGGGGGCGGTAACTTTCTGGGGCAGGGAATTTTATCCCCCAGCGTGAAAGTCCTGCTCCCGCCGCAGAATTGGCCTTACCACCCCTCAATGGAAGCGGAGTGCAATTTCCCACACTCCACTTCCTTTGGGGGCAGTTACCAGGGCACGACTGGATGCTCTGACCTTTCTCCCCAATCCAACCCCAGGACCAGTGTGTATCTGAGCCAATGGGACTCTCTCTGAACTTTCTCCCCAAGTCAATCCCCAGGACCAGTGTGTATCTGAGTCAATGGGACTCTCTCTGAACTTTCTCCCCAGTCAATCCCCAGGACCAGTGTGTATCTGAGTCAATGGGACTCTCTGATATTTGTCCCCAGGACCAGTGTGTACCTGAGTCAATGGGACACTCTCTGATCTTTCTCCCCAGTCCCCCAGGACCAGTGTGTATCTGCCTCTCTCTAACCTTTCTCTCCAATCCATCCCCAGGACCAGTGTGTATCTGAGCCAATGGGACTCTCTCTGACCTTTCTCTCCAATCCATCCCCAGGACCAGTGTGTATGAGAGTCAATGGGACTCTCTCTAACCTTTCTCTCCAATCCATCCCCAGGACCAGTGTGTATCTGAGTCAATGGGACACTCTCTGACCTTTCTCCCCAGTCCCCCAGGACCAGTGTGTATCTGAGTCATTGAGACTCTCTCTGACCTTTCTCCCCAGTCCCCCAGGACCAGTGTGTATCTGAGTCAATGGGATTCTCTGACCTTTCTCTCCAGTCCCCCAGGACCAGTGTGTATCTGAGTCATTGAGACTCTCTCTGACCTTTCTCCCCAGTCCCCCAGGACCAGTTTGTATCTGAGTCATTGAGACTCTCTCTGACCTTTCTCTCCAGTCCCCCAGGACCAGTGTGTATCTGAGTCAATGGGATTCTCTCTGACCTTTCTCTCCAATCCATCCCCATGACCAGTGTGTATCTGAGTCAATGGGACTCTCTCTAACCTTTCTCTCCAATCCATCCCCAGGACCAGTGTGTATCTGATTCAATGGGACTCACTCTTACCTTTCGCCCCTCTCTATTTATGGAAGCTGTGTGAATCAGAAAAATTCTCTCTATTGGTGCTCTCACAATCCTGGGCTGGTTCACCTGCTGTTGTTCCTCAGTCTTGAATCCCTGTTTACTTCCAGCTCTGCACCTTTCTTAATCACTCCTTCATTCACCGGGAGATCTAATATGGCAAAGCAGAAAATGAGAACAATAGTGACGGTGTGAAGTAGAGTGTGACGTTAACCTACCCTGTAGTTATTGGTAGAAACAAAACATTGAAATAAAAATAATTCTATAGTGAGTAGTTAGAGAATCCTCATATACCAGCCACACATTTTCCAGGAATAGCTCACATATTGGGGACTTTCTCCGCTATCTGTAATCACTGCCCATTCCTTTATATTCTTGGCTGAAGCCCATCCAAGACACACCCGCCCAGTCTCCAACTGTATTTCTTTCCCTCGTGTTTTGCTTTCTCTCAGTGACACCTCAGGCAGAGAGCGAGCTGACAGACAATATATTCAGCTCAGACAACTCAGCAACTTTCCTGGAGCATTGCCCGGCGTTAATGACACTAATTAAGAACGGGTTTCTATCTCACACGATCTGGGACTCTCTCTGTGTCCGGAGAGCCAACACTGAAGATCCAACTCGTTCTCAATTCCTGTCCGAGTATCCGCCACATTTGAAGAGCGGCTGCCCACCTTCTGTGAGCTCAGATCCCCGCCCCTGTAATCCGGGCAACCATCCTGTGTCTGCCCGTCACTCACCCACCGCCCCACGGGACACAACACGCAGAGTCCGCCCACCGGGATACCAGCGGTGGGAGGACAACATTCCCCCCCACCCCCCAAACCCGGGCACTGCCTGGGGCTCAGTGTGGGGCCTCACACCAGGAATTGTCGCTGTGTTGGTGACCGAGAGATCCCCAGAAACAGGAGAAGCGATCGGCCATTAACCCGGACACTAAGCCCGCCTGCCCGCCAAGCGCTCTGCCCCGGATCCAGCCGCCCACCATCAGTCCAGTTCCCCCCCGATTTACCCACATTGCCCAACCACTGTTTGCAGCAAAGCGAGCTGTATTCGGGGAGTCGGTGTGGGCAGGGCGTCACCAAGCATGCGCATTGTGGCCACTCCGCACGTTCGCTGTATAAATTAATGATTCTGGCTGCAGACAGGGTATTGACAGCCCCTTGCACCACTCGCAATTCCACCCCGCGTTCTGCAGAAGCGCGCGGGGGTCACGTGGCTCCTGATTTGAACCGGCGGCAGTTGAACTGTCACGCCGCGAGCCCGGCAACACGCGGGAGATGTCCCCGCCCACCGTGTGTGACATCAGGGCCCCGCCCACACAGCCCTGAGCTCAGCAGCGGCAATGTTGCAATTTGAGAGAATAAAGACAGAAGGTGCTGGAAACACTCAGCCGCTCAGGCAGCTTGTGTGGGGGGAGAGAGAGAGAATGGACCTGAGGGAAGCTTATTGTCATTGCTCTGACATTCAGGGCCACGGGGCTTTACCTGCTGTTGGTGGAAATGCAGCTGAAAGATTTATTGAAAATATACAGCACTGTTTCCTGACAACATGTTAATGAAGTAACTGGGGAAAACCATAGATTGGATCTGGTGTTTGGAAGTGAGCCTGACCTCGGATCACGCCTCCGTGTGAGGAACATCTGGGCAATAGTGAACACATTATAGTGGGTAAAATGATGGAATCAATTATTAAGGATGTCATAGCAGTGCATTTGGAAAGAGGTGACATGATAGGTCCAAGTCAGCATGGATTTGTGAAAGGGAAATCATGCTTGACAAATCTTCTGGAATTTTTTGAGGATGTTTCCAGTAGAGTGGACAAGGGAGAACCAGTTGATGTGGTATATTTGGACTTTCAGAAGGCGTTCGACAAGGTCCCACACAAGAGATTGATGTGCAAAGTTAAAGCACATGGGATTGAGGGTAGTGTGCTGACGTGGATTGAGAACTGGTTGTCAGACAGGAAGCAAAGAGTATGAGTAAATGGGTACTTTTCAGAATGGCAGGCAGTGACTAGTGGGGTACCGCAAGGCTCTGTGCTGGGGCCCCAGCTGTTTACACTGTACATTAATGATTTAGATGAGGGGATTAAATGTAGTATCTCCAAATTTGCGGATGACACTAAGTTGGGTGGCAGTGTGAGCTGCGAGGAGGATGCTGTGAGGCTGCAGAGCGACTTGGATAGGTTAGGTGAGTGGGCAAATGCATGGCAGATGAAGTATAATGTGGATAAATGTGAGGTTATCCACTTTGGTGGTAAAAACAGAGAGACAGACTATTATCTGAATGGTGACAGATTAGGAAAAGGGGAGGTGCAAAGAGACCTGTGTGTCATGGTACATCAGTCATTGAAGGTTGGCATGCAGGTGCAGCAGGCGGTTAAGAAAGCAAATGGCATGTTGGCCTTCATAGCAAGGGGATTTGAGTACAGGGGCAGGGAGGTGTTGCTACAGTTGTACAGGGCATTGGTGAGGCCACACCTGGAGTATTGTGTACAGTTTTGGTCTCCTAACCTGAGGAAGGACATTCTTGCTATTGCGGGAGTGCAGCGAAGGTTCACCAGACTGATTCCCGGGATGGCGGGACTGACCTATCAAGAAAGGCTGGATCAACTGGGCTTGTATTCACTGGAGTTCAGAAGAATGAGAGGGGACCTCATAGAAACATTTAAAATTCTGACGGGGTTAGACAGGTTAGATGCAGGAAGAATGTTCCCAATGTTGGGGAAGTCCAGAACCAGAAGTCACAGTCTAAGGATAAGGAGTAAGCCATTTAGGACCGAGATGCAGAGGAACTTCTTCACCCAGAGAGTGGTGAACCTGTGGAATTCTCTACCACAGAAAATTGTTGAGGCCAATTCACTAAATATATTCAAAAAGGAGTTAGATGAGGTCCTTACTTCTAGGGGGATCAAGGGGTATGGCGAGAAAGCAGGAAGGGGGTACTGAAGTTTCATGTTCAGCCATGAACTCATTGAATGGTGGTGCAGGCTAGAAGGGCCGAATGGCCTACTCCTGCACCTATTTTCTATGTTTATACTGTCCCAATTGGCCGGGAGAACCAAAGGGACTGAGAACCTGCAACTCGGACCGCATTTCAGACGGGCAACTTCTCCAAAATGGCAGAGGACTTGCAACAGGTAAATTGTCCAACCCTCCTCGGTGGTGATGCGACCGGTGTTGAATATAAACAGAAAGTTTTTAAGAATACGATTAAAAATGTGGTAAACAAACATAGCCAAAATCAAAAGAAGGAAATGGGGTAAGAAAAGGCCAAGGTGGCCAACTGGTTCTGTACAAAGACAAATAAGATGTAAACAGAAATGTTTCCATAAATTAAATAATTTAACACTCAAATAAATAGGGTTGAGTACAAGGAACAACTAACGAAAATGAATGCTGATATTCGATCAGCAAAAAGGCTCTCGGAATAAAAGGATTGTGGACAACTGTGGCAGTCATGGGAAGAGCTTGTTTAGTTATGTGAAGAGTCAGAAAACTATCAAAGATTGTATTGGGCCACTGAAGGGTGTTTGGGGACAGGTTACATAGGACTCACTGAGTATGGCGGAAATATTAATGAGTACTTTGTATCAGTCTTCACTCTTTAACATCATGCTCAAATATTAGAATTTAATACTCGTTTTATCAGTAACATTAACATACATAAGCATACTGTTTTAGAAAAAATTAAGAACTTGAAAATAGATAGAGCAGCAGGACTGGATGATATCCACCTGAGGGTCCTCCAGGAGATGGGACATGTTCTGTGTGAGCCCCTCCGGGAGATGGGACATGTGCTGTATGAGCCCCTCTGGGAGATGGGACATGTGCTGTGTGAGCCCCTCCGGGAGATGGGACATGTGTTGTGCAAGCCCCTGACCTGTATGGTTAATAGCTCACTCTGAAATGGATCCTACAGATTGGAAGGAAGCTAATGGAGTCCCCATTTTTTAAAAAAGATGACAAGGCAGACCCGGGTAACGAGAGGCCCATTAGTTTAACATCAATAATAGGTAAGATGCTTGAAAGAATCATAAGGGATGCAATATATGAATACTTGGATAGGGAGGGATATATTAGGGACACCACAACCCATAATAAAGAGTTCTTGTCTCACAACTCTAAATGTATTTTTTTAAGTTACAAAGTTGATGGATGAGGGAAGCCCAGTAGATATTGTCTACTTAGATTTCCAAACACCTTTTGACAAGGGTACCGCACAAGAGGCTTCTCTAGAAGATCAGAGCCTCTGGTATTAGTGATAATATATTGAGCTGGATACAGAACAGGCTGGCAGGATATAGATAAAGAGCAGTTATAGATGGATTTGGATCTGTTTGGAGACCGGTCATCATTGGTGTCCCGCAGGGATCAGTGTTGGGACCGTTGCCTTTCACTATTTTTATTAAGGATTTGGATTTTGGGATTGGGGGCACAATTTGCAAATTTTGAAATTATACCAAGATCTGTGCGAGTGCTCGAACTGCAGCTGAGGCTCATCTGATTCAGGCAGATCTTAAAGTGTTGGGAGACTGGCCTCATGACTGGAAAATTATGTATAACTTAGATAAGTTCAGTGTTATGCATGTGGGCAAATACTCAACATTCGTACACCCTCTAGGGAAAGACATTAAAGATAGTGGAGATAGAAAGAGATTTGGGCATTCTAGTGCATACATCCTTAAAGGTACATGAGCAATGCCATGCAGCGACAGCTAGAGCAAATAGGGTGTTGGGGTGTATCCATAGGACAATTGAGTATAAGCCGAGGCGTACTGTTTTGTCCTTATACAAGACCTTAGTCAGGCCGCAGTTGGAATACTGTGTCCAGTTTTGATCTCCTCACCTCGTGCGTGATATTGAGGTTCTGGAAAGAGCCAATAGACTAATTCCAAGTCTAAAGCATCTTAAGATAGGTTAAAAGAGTTGGGATTCTTTTCCTTAGAGCAGCGTAGACTTAGGGCAAAAAGATTGAGGTGTACAAGGTAATAAAGGTGAAAGAGAATGTTCCAGCTGACCGTTTATTTCAATTAAGTAGGTTCGGCAGGACCAGGGGCACACATTTAAGTTGTATAAGGCTAGATCTAGGATAGATGTCAGGAGTGGTTCTTTTCCCAGAGAACAGTAGACCTCTGGAACAATTTGTCCTCTCATGTGGTGGATGCAGACACACTGAATTCCTTCAAGCAAAAGCTGGATTTGTTTCTGGCTGTGGCGGAGATTAACACTTACAGGAGGTAGGTACAGCAGGAAATTTAATGGTCAGAGTGATCTCCTGGACTAGTTTCAATCGCTTAGATGCGTTGGAGAGGAATTTCCCAGATTTTATTTTCCCAAATTGTCCTAGGATTGTTTTTAATCTTTTTTGCCTCTCCCAGGAGATCACATGGAGAGTGTTAATCTCCACCGCAGCCAGAAACAAATCCAGCTTTTGCTTGAAGGAATTCAGTGTGTCTGCATCTACCACGAGAGGGCAACTTGTTCCAGAGGTCTACTGTTCTCTGGGAAAAGAACCACTCCTGATATCTATCCTCGATCTAGCCTTATACAACTTAAATTTGTGCCTCTGGTCCTGCCTAACCTACTTAATTGAAATATACGGTCAGCTGGAACATTCTCTTTCACCTTCATTACCTTATGGTTTCGGGTGGAGTGGAGTGTATATGCTGTGATATATCACAATTGTGTGGGACAGGCTTGATGGACCAGATGATCTTTACCTGTCCGTCATTTTTCTTATGTATTAAAGCGCTTCCTCTACACTGTCCTGTCGAACACTACCAGAGCAGGTACAGCACTGATTAGATTCAGAGTACAGCTCATTCTACACTGTCTCATCAAATAATCCCAGGCAGGTACAGCTCAGCTTAGATACAGAATAAATCTCAGGCCCCAAATTAATTAGAGTCCACATGCCCCGTGGTGACAGGCCCGGGTGAGCGGGGTCACTGGCTGCCATCTTGCACAGGGCGGGATCAGGGCACATGCACGAGTATCTTGGTTCAGGAACAGAGAGTGGACTGGGCTACAGGGTCTCTGTTCCCAACTGGGTCCCAGTGTCCGGGAGATGGAGCATCTTGGGCAACAGGCTTTTCATCATCTTTGAATGAGAGACTGATTACAGCACTGGAGGCCGCCATTTGGCCCGTTGAGCCCATGCCGGCTCTCTGCAAGAGCTTCAGCTATTCCCACTCTATCTACTCTGTCCAGACCCCTCATGATTTTGAACATTTCTGTAAAATCTCCTCTCAATCTTCCCTGGTCTCAGGAGAACAACCCCAGCTTCTCCAGACTATCCACGTAACTGAAGTCCCTCATCCCTGGAATCATTCTCGTAAATTTTTTCGCATACTTACTAAAATGCGGTATCCAGAATTGCTCTACCTCAGTCAACAAGCTCCCTGCTGGAGTGGAACTAAACTACACAACCAGTGGCAACCTGTTCAAAGTTTGTCGTCTCCAGGCCAGGTCCAAGACCACTCCAACCTCTGTCGTCGGGCTACCGTATGCGGACGATGCCTATGTCTGCGCACATACAGAGGCTGAACTCCCAAGTCATAGTCAATGTATTTACTGAGGCGTACGAAAGCATGGGCCTTACGCTAAACATTCGTAAGACAAAGATCCTCTGTCCCCGCCGCACAGCACTCCCCCCTCAGTCATCATGGCGCAGCCCTGGACCACGTAGACCATTTCCCATACCTAAGGAACCTCTTAGCAACAAGAGCAGACATTGACGACGAGATTCAACACTGCCTCCACTGCAGCCGTCGGCCACCTGAGGAAGAGTGTTTGAAGACCAGGCCCTCAAATTGATGACCAAGCTCATGAACACCCACCCTCCTGTATGGCTCAGAGACATGGACCATGTACAGTAGCCATCAAGTCGCTAGAGAAATATCACCAATGATGTCTCGGCAAGATCCTACAAATCCCCTGGGAGGACAGATGCACAAACATTAGTGTCGTCGACCAGGCCAACATCCCCAGCATTGAAGCACTGACCACACTTGATCAGCTCCGCTGGGCAGGCCACATTGTTCGCATGCCAGACACGAGACTCCCAAAGCAAGTGCTCAACTCTGAACCCCTTCTCGGCAAACAAGCCAAAGGTGGGCAGAGGAAACATTACAAGGACACCCTCAAAGCCTCTCTGATAAAGTGCAACATCCCCACTGACACCTGGGAGTCCCTGGCCAAAGACCACCCTAAGTGGAGGAAGTGCATCCGGGAGGGCGCTGAGCAGCTCAAGTCTCATCGCCAAGAGCATGCAGAAATCAAGCACAGGCAGTGGAAAGAATGTGCGGCAAACCTGTCCCACCCGCCATTTCCCTCAACGACTATCTGTCCCACCTGTGACAGGGACTGTGGCTCTCATATTGGACTATTCCGCCACCTAAGGACTCATTTTGAGAGTGGAAGCATGTCTTCGTCGATTCCGAAGGACTGCCTATGATGATGACAATGATGCCCCAGAATTCGACACAATACTCCAGTTGAGGCCAAACCAGTATTTTATACAAGTTCATCCTAATATCCACACTTCTGTACTCTCTACCTCTAATCATGAGGCCTCGGATCCTGTAAGTCTTTGTAACTGCTTTCTCAACCTACGCTGCCAACTTCAGCGATTGGTGCACATTTACTTCTGGGATTCTCTGTTCACGCACCCCTTTAAAATTGTACCCTTTAGTTTATATTTCCTCTCATTCTTCCAACCAAAATGTATCACTTTTGAACTTTGCTACGTTAAATTTCATCTGCCACATGTCCACCCATTCCACCAGCCTGTCTATGTCTTTCAACATCTATCACTATCCTCCTCACTGTTCACTGTACTTCTCAATTTTGTGTCATCTGCAAATTTGGAAATTGTGCCCTGTACACCCAAGTCTAAGTCATTAATATAGATCAAGAAAAGCAGTGGCCCTACTACCGATCCGTTGGGAACACCACTTCCTCCAGTCTGAAAAACAACCGTTCACCACTACTTTGTGTGTGTCACTTAGCCACTTTCATATCCATGCTGCCACTGTCCCCATTATTCCATGGGCTTCGATTTTGCTGGTATTGGTAACAAGCCCGGGATCACTAAACACAAAATGCAGTCGGTTAATCACTTTCAGCTACTCGACTTAGCATGTACCCCACAGCATTCTCGTTAACCTTCAATATTTGAATAGAGCATCATGCCTACAAATCTGGTATAACATGGAAACATAGAAAATAGGTGCAGGTGTAGGCCATTCGGCCCTTCGAGCCTGCACCACCATTCAATATGATCATGACTGATCATGCAACTTCAGTACCCCATTCAGTACCCCAGTATAGTGTTTTCTCACTATACTCCTTGATTTCTTTAGCCGTAAGGGGCACATCTAACTCCCTTTTGAATATATCTAATGAACTGGCCTCAACAACTTTCTGTGGTAGAGAATACTACAGGTTCACAATTCTGAGTGAAGAAGTTTCTCCTCATCTCGGTCCTAAATGGCTTACCCCTTATCCTTAGACTGTGACCCCTAGTTCTGGACTTCCCCAACATTGGGAACATTCTTCCTGCATCTAACCTGTCCAATCCCGTCAGAATTTTATATATTTCTATGAGATCCCCTCTCATCCTTTTAAATTTCAGTGAATATAAGCCTAGTCGATCCAATCTTTCTTCATATGTCAGTCCTGCCATCCCGGGAATCAGTCTAGTGAACCTTTGCTGTACTCCCTCAATAGCAAGAATGTCCTTCTTCAGATTAGGAGACCAAAACTGTACAGAATATTCAAGGTGTGGCCTCACCAAGTCCCTGTACAACTGCAGGAAGACCTCCCTGCTCCTGTACTCAAATCCTCTCGCTATGAAGGCCAACATGCCATTTGTCTTCTTCACTGCCTGCTGTACCTACATGCCAACTTTCAATGATTGATGTACCAGGTCTCATTGCATCTCCCCTTTTTCTAATCTGTCATCATTCAGATAATATTCCGCATCCCTGTTTTTGCCACCAAAGTGGATAACCTCACATTTATCCATATTATACCGCATCTGCCATGCATTTGCCACTCACCTAAGCTGTCCAAGTCACCCTGCAGCCTCTTAGCATCCACCTCACAGCTCGCACTGCCACCCAGCTTAGTGTCATCTGCAAACTTGGAAATATTACATTCAATTCCTTCGTCCAAATCATTAATGTATATTGTAAATAGCTGGGGGCCCAGCACTGAACCTTGCGGTACCCCACTAGTCATTGCTTGCCATTCTGAAAAGGACCCGTTTATTCCTACTCTTTGCTTCCTGTCTGCCAACCAGTTCTCTATACACATCAATACATTACCCCCAATACCATGTGCTTTAATTTTGCACACTAATCTCCTGTGTGAGACCTTGTCAAAAGCCGTTTGAAAGTCTAAATACACCACATCCATTGGTTCTCCCTTATCCACTCTACGAGTTACATCCCCAAAATATTCTAGAAGATTTGTCAAGCATGATTTCTCTTTCATAAATCCATGCTGACTTGGACCGATTCTGTCACTGCTTTCCAAATGCACTTCTATTGAGTCTTTAATAATTGATTCCAACGTTTTCCCCATTACCGACGTCAGGGTAACTGGTCTATAATTCCCCATTTTCTCTCTCCCTCCTTTTTTAAAAAAGTGGAGTTACATTAGTTTCTATCCACTCAGCAAATCTATTTAAGAAAAGCCTGTAGGCCGATGAGACACTGTTAAGATGCCAGTGTGCTGCTGGTTTGCTCGGCATTTTGCCTGTAATGCACTCCGTATTTTGGTTTCCATATTTAAGGAAGGATATACTTGCACTGGAGGCTGTTCAGTGAAGGTTCACTCGGTTGATTCCGGAGATGAGGGGTTGACTTATGAAGATAGATTGAGTAGGTTGGACCTAAACACATTGGAGTTCAGAAGAATGATGTGTGATCTTATCGAAACATAAGATAATGAGGGGGCTCAACAAGGTGGATGCAGAGAGGATATTTCCACTCATATGGGAAACTGAAACTAGGGGACATAGTCTTAGAATAAGTGGCCACCCAATTAAAACTGAGATGAGGAATTTCTTCTCTGAGGGTTGTAAATCTGTGGAATTCTCTGCCCCAGAGAGCTGTGGAGGCGGGGTCATTGAATATATTTAAGGCGGAGATAGACAGATTTTTGGGCGATAAGGGAGTAAAGGGTTATGGGGAGCGGGCAGGGAAGTGGAACTAAGTCCATGATCAGATCAGCTATGATCTTATTGAATGGCGGAGCAGGCCCGAGGGGCCAAATGGTCTACTCCTGCTCCTATTTCTCATGTTCTTATGTTCTAACTGAACATTTCTCCCAGTGTAACCTTGTCTATAATGAAATATGTGTCTTTTAATAAGCCTCAGGTCCTTGCTCATGTCTGCTGTAGATTCCTGAGTTGATTCCGAAGATGAGGGGGTTTGACTTATGATGATAGGTTGAGGAGATTGGGCCTATTGGAGTTCAGAAGAATGAGGCGATCTTAGTGTGGCCCTGAAGAACTGTGTCCATGCTAAAGTTCTGTTCCCCCTGCAAGATCCTCTCCCCAGATTGTCCTTTCTCAGCTCCAGCCAGGTGATGCTAAACACTCAGGTGGGAAAGTCAAAAATCCAAAGCAATGTGTTGAAAGCAACACTAATTTATGTGTCTGTATCCCAAATATTAAAACTCCAGCCCAGTTACAGGAGTTATTAACATCAGCGTTACAGGAGTTATAAACCCCAAATGTCAGAATGAACACAACGAGTCCGGGATGTGATTAACAGCAGCAATAACAAACCTTGCAGTCACTTGTGAACTCGCTGGTTTCTCAGCAGGTGGGATGACCGAGTGAATCTCTTCCCACACTCTGAGCAGGTGAACGGTCTCTCCCCAGTGTGAACTCGCTGGTGTGTCAGCAGGTAGGATGATGCAGTGAATCCCTTCCCACAGTCCGAACAGGTGAACGGTCTCTCCCCAGTATGACCTCGCCGATGTGTTTCCAGTTGGGACGGGTAGTTGAATCATTTCCCACAGTCCCCACATTTACAAGGTTTCTCCCCAGTGTAACTGCGCTTGTGTCTCTCCAGGTTGGATGACCTGAAGCCTTGTCCATACACAGAGCACGTGTACCATTTCTCCCCACTGTAAATGGTGCCTTCTGCTTCCATGGTCAAAAGCTGATGATATTCCAGTCCCGATGTATCGAGTGACTGTCGGATTTTGAGGTGATGTTTGGTTTGAGCTTCCAGTCTACAAATCCTCCCCTTTTAACACCCTGTAAAGTGAATTTCAAACAGGAAAAAGGGAGTGTGAGAGAGAAGCCACAGAAACACAAAGGCAGGTTGTGAAATTGAGTTTAATGAATCTGGTCATTTGTGGGGCCGGCACTAGAAAAAAGTGACCATGAAAGCTGCCGGATTGTTGTAAAAACACATCTGGGTCAGTACTGTCCTTCGGGGAAGGGAAACCACCTCCCTTGACAGTCCCACATGGGAAATTGTTGGTCCCACTAGGCCCAGAATTACTGGGGGTGAAACCCAGCAGCTTCTCCCCCTCTCCACTCCAGTTCAAACTGACCCACACAGGCGGCCAGGGAGCAACTTCCACATCCAGCGCCCACCCTGACACAGAGCGGCTGGGAATTGCTGGGCCTGCTGTATAAACGCAAGTTGTTGTTTTCCTGGTGTGGGGGAGGTGCTGCCCCCGGGGTTTGCTGGTGCCGGGCCCGGCGGCTCTGCCTCAGGGCCCCAAGAGCCGCACTCGGCGCTGCCCAGGGACTGCCCGAGAGCCGCACTCGGCGCTGCCCGGGGACCGCACTCGGCGCTGCCCAGGCGGCGGGTGAACCGGCGGCTCTGACTCGGGGCCTGAGAGCTGCACTCGCAGAAAAAGGCGGCAGACAAAAAAATCAGGAAACTACAGACCAGTTAGCCTAGCATCTGTGGTTGGGAAAATGTTGGAGTCCATTATTAAAGAGGCAGTACCAGGATATTTGGAAAAGCATAATTTGGTCAGGCAGAGTCAGCATGGATTTATGAAGGCGAAGTCATGTTTGACAAATTTGCTTGAATTCTTTGAACATGTAACTAACAGGGTGAATAAAGTGGATATGGTGCATTTGGACTTCTCGAAGGCATTTGACAAGGTGCCACATAAAGGGCCCAAGTTTCCCCAGGAATTGCTCCTATTGTTTGGAGCAACTAGGTTTTTTTGGAGAATCTTAAAAATCGCAATTCCCCCCATTTAGTTTGCTCCAGTTTAAGTGAATTAGTTCAGTTTCTTTTTAGTTCAGTTTTTTTTCCAAAAAGAGCGTTACCAGTCACTTACGCCTATTTTGGCCATTTAAGCAAGTTTAACCAGCGAAAAGTTACTCCAAACCAACTTAGTCTAGCATGTGTGGCCACTTTTGTACGCTCAGAAAAACCTTGCGGAGACTTAAGAAATCAGCGCAGGTAGCCAGAGGTAGCCAGGGCCGGGTGCGGAAAGGGGAGAGAGAGAAGAGAGGATTTTGCAAAGCACTAAACTCCTTCACAACAACATTAAAGAAGCATAAGTACATTTAAAGCACTAAGCACTAAATAAAGCTCAAAAATAAGCATTCAACAACAAATAAAAAATGCAAGGAAGCTGAGAAGACCTGCACCTAGCACCAACACTTACAAAGCACAAAAAGTAATAAGCAATTAATTACCAAATAAAAAAATAGAAGGAACCCTGCACGTAAAGCACCAAGACCAAAGTAATAAGCAACCAATCAATAACAAATAATAAATAGAAGTCCTACCTTTATGTGAAGGAAAGGCAGCAGGCCACCGATGAGGGAACCCATTTGGCCAGGGCTACAGGCAGTATGACGCAAGGAGGGTCGGTCAGGCCGCCGGAGGTCGGGGGGTGGGGGGTCGTCAGTCAGTCTGAGTGCGGGGCGGGGGGTAGAGGTTGGACCGAGGCTGGGGGGGGGGGGGGGGGGGGGGGGGCGGAAGTCGGGCCAGGCAGAGGTGAGGTCGGAAGGGGGCATGGGGGAAAGGTCGGGCCAAGGCCGGGCACAGGGGGAAGAGTTGGGCCAGGCAGAGATGAGGCTGGAAAGGGGCGGGGGGAGGGGCAAGGTTGGGCCGGGGAGGGAGGTCGAGCCGAGGCCATAGGAGGTCGCGTGGTCAGAGGTTGTGTCTGTCAGTCGGGCCATTGGAGGTTGGGGACGTCGGTCGGGCCGAGGTCGGGGGAGTCAGTCGGGCCACCGGAGGCTGGGGCAGGGGGATGGTGGGGTGGAAGGTCGGCCCAAGGTCCGGGGGGGGGGGGGGGGGAGGATTTGGTCGCACTGGTGGGGGTTCGGTCGGGCTGCCGGAGGTTGGACAGGGGTCAGTCGAGCTAGGGAGGCAGGTCGTCCCAAGATTGGGTGAGGTCGGGCAGCCAGGAGGAGGGTGGGTGGACGGAGGTCGGGCCGAGGTCGGGTGGCCGGAGTTCAGGCCGAGGTCGGGAGGGGGTGAGGTCGGGCGGCCGGAGGTCGGACCGAGGCTGGGCTGAGGCAGGGGAGTCCAGAATTAGGAACATTTTCTGGAGGTGGGGGGGGCTGAACGCGGCATTGAGGGGGGAGGTGGCGGAGCTGAATGTGGCTGGCACTGTTCCCTGACAGGTCGCGGCGTGGAGCCCATTCGGTCAGGGCTAGGGGCGGCATGCTTCGGGCCCCTCCCACACAGCCTGCAGAGGTTCAGGCTGCGAGGAGCTACTGCACATGCACGCACTCTAGTGCAGAGGTCCTGGCACTGTTTTCAGCACCGGGACCTGAGTCTGCCCCTCACTGGACATGGTGCGCTACGCCGAGGCCAAAGAAGTGCTGAGGAGCAGGGAGAATTCTAAGTTAACTTTTCGGCACCCCTTTTATTTTAGAAAGTCAGCGGACCTCATGGAGGTGCGCCTTTCTAACCGGGGGGGGGAGGGGACAAACTTAGGCCCAAAAGGTTACTGCACAAGGTAAAAGTTCATGGGTTGGGGGTAATATATTAGCATCGATAGAGGATTGGCTAACTAATAGAAAACAAAGAATCGGGATAAATGGTTCATTCTCGGGTTGGCAATCAGTAACTAATAGGGTGCCACAGGGATCAGTGCTGGGAACCCAACTATTTACAATCTATATTAACAACTTGGAAAAAGGGACCAAGTGTAATGTAGCCAAGTTTGCTGATGATACAAAGATGGGAGGAAAGGCAATGTGTGAGGAGGACACAATGAATCTGCAAAAGGACAAAGATAGGCTAAGTGAGTGTGCAAAAATTTGGCAGATGGAGTATAATGTAGAAAGGTGTGAGGTCATGCACTTTGTCAGAAAAAAAATCAAAGAGCAAGTTATTATTTAAATGGAGAAAGATTGCAAAATGCTGCAGTGCAGCGGGATCTGAGGTTACTTGTGCACGAGACACAAAAGG